>NW_017100219.1:478990-498184 GCF_001263275.1 Habropoda laboriosa
GCGTCGTTTTACGATAAATCGTGCAAGGAACACACTTTCCTCGCGGTAAAGTCTCAGCCGAGAGCCTCGTTTTCCACTTTTCATCTCGAAAAGTTTCTGCTCATGCCAGGATGAGTTGGCGGATTTGTCGCGAGCGCGTGACACGTCCCGTTTTAACGCAGTCTCATCTTTCGGACACGAGACATTCCGCTGTTCGCGCTCGTCGAAAGGTGAGAATCGGAGGGGAGCGAAGGAAACGAATGTATTTCCACTCCATTATAGATTTCCGAAGGGAAAGGATAATTAGCGAGGTCGTTAAATTACGGACAGCACTTTCCTTTTAGCGGCCTTCGCTTGAAAATTGAACGTAGATCCGATACACGCGGTGTTCTCTTTCCAGTCTAGTCGGTTCCAAGTTAGAGTAGATCTAGGTTTGACACGGAGGATAGGTGTCGTTTTATACGAGTCAGAGAGGTTGTGCGAATATGCGTTGATTGTACGAGCTATTCAAAAGCTAGAGTGATTAATCCTATTTTTTGATATTCTTCCAATTTTAGTATCAAAGCACATGCTTGGTGCTTCATTTTTTATAAATTAAACTAGTGCATAAATGTTATTTGATGGAGTTAATCACTTTGGCTTCTGAGTGACTCATATGTGCATTTGGTAGCATATTTGTAAAAGATGTAAGGTAATTGGGTATGCAAAATGTAAGTTGTAACGGTAAAATATTTTTCATTCCACTTCGAAACAAGCAAATATTAAAATTAAAAATGTTTCGTCGTTGGATGTTTCACTTGAAGTGAAGCAGGCAGTTACACTTCTATTCACATTTATTTTATGATTATTCTTCCAATAGTTTCGCCAGGTGCTGCTATAGCTCATTATTGCTGCCATAAACCTTGCCTATGGATACCGTTGGTTCCTTTCAATGTGTTACACCATAAAACAATTACCATATATTACAATGTACAGTCGATGGAAGAAATATAGCGAGGTTGTAAAATTGGTCAGGTGTCGAAGTTTACAGGTTCTCGAGCATATCGACAGGTGAATCGACAGAAACCTGTGAAGATAAGGACCTGAAACCTCAGTTGTGGGTCGTCTGAAGTACCTTTTAACCCCTTGATGTATGATTTCTTTTCCTGACTATGCATTTAAGCATTTTATTAAATAAAAAAAGCTAATGTATCGTGGATTAATTAAATTTGGCCATCTTCAGTTTTATAAATTAAATCGAAAATTAGAGTTAAAATTAATTTTCGTTATTAACACGACTGTTTTTATCACATCTTGACCAGAATCTGTGGCACGAGTCTGACTCGTTATACGATAAGGGGTTAACTTTGATTCCTAATCGGAAAATGAAAAATGTCGCGTTCGACTGTATCTCTTCCACCGACTATACCGTCAATTACGGAGATTTTTTTGCATTCTGAAAATGTAAACTTACGTGTCGTGTTATACGAGCCCTTTTTACCCCCTGAAGTATGCATTAACTTCGATTTAGACCTAATCGAAAAATGAAAAATGTCGCGTTCGACTGCATTTCTTCCACCGACTATACCGTCAATTATGGAAACTTTTCTGCACTCTGAAAATGTAAACTTATGTGTCGTGTTATACGAGCCCTTTTTACCCCCTGAAGTATGCATTAACTTCGATTCAGACCTAATCGAAAAATGTCGCTTTCGACTGTATTTCTTCCTCCGACTATACCGTCAATTACAGAAACTTCGTTGCACTGTAAAAATGTAAACTTATGTACCTTTTTGTCGTCTGTAGTAGGTATGCATTAACTTCGATTCAGACTTAATCGAAAAATGTCGCTTTCGACTGTATTTCTTCTTCCGACTATACCGTCAATTACAGAAACTTCGTTGCACTGTAAAAATGTAAACTTATGTACCTTTTTGTCGTCTGTAGTAGGTATGCATTAACTTCGATTCAGTTTTTATCAAAAAATGAAAAATGTCGCGTTCGACTGCATTTCTTCCACCGACTATACCATCAATTACGGAAACTTCGCTGCACTCTGAAAATGTGAACTTATATACCACGTTATTCGAGGGTCTACTGCATTTCAGTTCCACGATCGTTTCATTCATTTTCCTCTCGCGTAAGTAAAGTTTGTCAGCAATTTTCGAGGATATTTCACGAAGCACCGAGTCGTCCCGAGGCGCACACACGCGGCTCACAGACAAAAGAATCGTTCGACGTGGGTGCATTTCCGCGAGAAAATCTGCGCAACAATTCCGTTACGTGTCGCGTACCATCATGAATTCATTGGTCGAGTGGCCATCTACGAGGAAACAATTTCGCGTCAGTGTACGTGCTCCCCGTTGCACGACCGTCCAATTTCCGCGACCATTTTGTCATTAAGCAACGAGAAAGGCTGCTGCGCCTCTTTTATATATCGGTGACGCCGTGGCGGGAAGGCGAATCTAATTTTCGTTGATTGATACAAAGAACGTGGTAGCCAGCCGCGATAACTCGAGACGCACCCGATACACCCGGTCAACTATAGCGATGCAGGGGCAGAGAGTGACACGGTGTCAGTGAGTCATCCACTCCGGCGCGGCGATTCGAGTCAACGAAAATTCCGTGGACGCGACACGGAGACTTCTTGGTATAACTCTGGTGTAGCCTCCGTTAGCAGCGACCTAACGACCTCACCGTCACGCCTTCACCATGGATACGTTTCTTTTTCGCCGTGAAATTAGTCACTCGAGGAAAATAGCTTTCCAATGGTTCATCGATGAAGAAAGCTTATCTTTTATTTTCTGTAAACGAGAGATTCGAGAGACTGTTTTTAACCCTTTCACTATGATTTACTATGAAGTTTTTAGGACGAGGATCGTATCGAACATATGGATTATTTGACGAATTTAACACTTTATCTATTTTTCGACATAATTTTCTCTTGTAATTATGCACTTGTCTCACAGGTCTGCTAGCTTTTTCATCCCAACAGCAAAGAATATTTGGGCCGTTTAATGCAAAAGTGGTGCAAGTGAATTTTTTGCCCATTTGATTTAACACACATCTCTTCTGTTTTGTGCGGAAGTAGTGTAAGTAGGGGAGAGTCGTGCAGTACCGGCCAAAGCTAGATCTCGCTTATAATGTTAGTTGACTGCGCTATTGTTGGAAAAACAAACGAATACCACAGCCCTGAGTATTCTTTTTTCTTCGGTATTACCAGAGTTCTAAGACGTTTAACCCTTTGACTACGAAAGGCGTATATATACGCTCTCACAAGTCCATCAATATATACGAAAGACGTAAATATACGCCCTCTACATTTTTCTTAATTTATTTGCAATTATTTATTTTTTTTAACCCCAAGAATGGTATCAAATCTCCGGGTACCGTTTTGGTCAGTAGTCAACCAGTCGCAGCGTCTGATATGCGAATATCGCGCCGTCTGTATTGATGGTTCTCTCCGAGAGTGCGCCTCAGTCAAAAGGTTCACGTTTACGCTGGTGTTCCGTACGACAAAAGTTACTTTTCATAGCTGCAATGGTTGGGCTCGCGTGGAGCCTACATTATTTATTACTCAGACCTTGAAATCTACCAACTAAGTAGCTGGCCGGTACTCTACGACAATTTTTATCGAGCACCCTTTGTACTACAAATGACACCAGTCGCAGCGACTGATATGCGAATATCGCGCCGTCTGTATTGATGGTTCTCTCCGAGAGTGCGCCTCAGTGAAAAGGTTAATAATTGTTCCGTACGACAAAAGTTACTTTTCATAGCTGCAATGGTTGGGCTCGCGTGGAGCCTACATTATTTATTACTCAGACCTTGAAATCTACCAACTAAGTAGCTGGCCGGTACTCTACGACAATTTTTATCGAGCACCCTTTGTACTACAAATGACTTTTTTTCAAATTTCATTTTTACCAACGTTAGCCCAAGTTATAGTACAAAACTTAGAGTGGCCGGTACTGCACGACTCTCCCCTATATCTTTATTAGTTTCTCGGTGGATGGCAAAATAAGTAAGAAACTTCAACGCTATATGCAGTAATGAATAAAATGATTACACGTGATTTTCGATTATTAGCTTAAGGTATAACTATATAGTGGCTTACATAAAGGAGATGTAATATTTTTTCATATTACTGAATTTTACAGAATTTTTACTTTATCTCTCATTATCCAGAGTTCAACTTTTTTCACTTACACCACTCTTACACTAAACAGCCCACTTTGTCTTGTTGTTTGAGGCAGGTTTGCACACTGGTTTTCACTTCTACGTTGTTGTGAAACTTGGCTCCACAAAAGGGGAGTAAAACAAAAAGAAATCTGATAGAGTGAGAAGTGGACTATCGGGTGAATGTAGCAGAATCTCCCAGCGCAATTTTTCCTAATTTTTCAATTGTTTTTTATATATTCTAGAATAAGTGTCAAACAGCTGTTGGAGAAAATAATCTAATTTAGAAATTAAACTGCTTTCCCTGTTGGCACATTAGGTTCTTCATATTTTCTCTATCACAAATATTGGAATTTTTTGACAAAATCAAACGTACACATACAGTGGAGGACAAGAGAATTCGTACACCCTATAAAATGGAATAACTTTTTTAAAATTGGGCCAAACGATTTGAGTTTTTTTGAGAAAACTGCAGTTAGTCGGAATCGCGAAGAAAATAGCGAAGGTCGTTTTTGCAACTTTTTTATCTGAGCTCGTAATGAAAATTTAAAAAATACGTTTTGCAGATCTGTGTCAATTATACACACGCTGAAAATTTCATCGAAATCGGCGGATGGAGAAACAAGCGACAGGCATCGAAAGATGTGAGAAATAGTGCGATTTTCACAATCTTTAACCGATTTCGATGAAATTTTCAGCACAAAACGTATTTTTTAAATTTTCATTACGAGCTCAGATAAGAAAGTTGTAAAAAGCGACCTCCGCTATTTTCTTCACAATTTTTTCCAAATTTTTGGAAATCGTTTGGCGCAATTTTAAAAAAGTTATTCCATTTTATAGGCTGTATGAATAATTTTGTCCTCCACTGTACGTCGGGGTCCCTGAAGAGGTTAAAAGTTCAATTTTCCCAGTTTATAAGTTCCGAAGTATCCTACTTCTTATTTAGACACTGTTGTCTCTTCGCTAATTAGGCGACCCTGGTACATCCGCGACGAAACGAGACTCAACAAAAGAACGGTTTCGTCGTTTTATCTGAAACAGTTAAAAAATTAACTCGACATACGTGCTCTGTCGTGTCCATGTGTCGGGAGTCACAACGAAAAGCTCTGGGAGCCGTTAATTCAGACGGAGAAAGGCGTCGTGGGTTGCTAAACGATGAACAATAAACGTGACTCACGGAGTCGACTGGTCGTTTCCTTTATTCGCGGCCGAACTGTTTCAGCAGCGAACTCTCTCGTGTTACTCGGTCGACTCTGGCCGCGACTGTTAATTAGTTTGACCCCTTCGCGCTCAAAGCGGGATCTTTCATTACCGAGACACTTAGTCTTCGAGAATACTCCAACGATCGTAACTATACCCGTTCAACCTCTTTAACATCATCGAAGCAAACCTCTAAGATAGATACATCTGGAAGCAGAAGGATTCGCTGGATCGTGGGTGGTTCGAACGATTTACATAAAATCGCAGTCCTTGAGACTAGCGCGTGGGCGGTTGATCAGAATGCTTCGATTCAATAGGAACGAGATCGTCTTGCCCACATTTTTCTTCTTAAACTATACACATCTGAGGTATTTCGACACTTCTCTGTAACAATCGAAGGATAAATCTTTCTTCCGTCGGAGAAGGGTATCAGCTTGTATCTCGGTTTATTTTCGAAGTTCGTAGCGGAGTTTCAACCGTCGTGTCTCCGTTTCTAATTGACGTAGCGAGGAAAGTTGAACGGTACTTTTTCTCGACAGTTGAAGGCGAATTCAACGCAGTGCTGACATTATTCGTAAGGTAAACGAGGGTGGATATAAGTCGAATTATATTTTTCGCAGTGAAGCGTGGACGTTGAATTTTTCGTGGCAACGCTCCACCGCGGAAAATGTAGTTCGCTTTGGGAGTAATTTTGGGTACACTGGATTTCCGTGTCCACCTAATGAATAATTTGAGGAGTGCGTTGGATTAGTCTTCGAAGAACGAGGAAAATGCCTTTCGGTTTTTCTCGCTATCTCGATTAGAAGCCCGAGATACGTCAGTTTGAAGTTTTCCTACATTTCGCCCGGAACTTTCCGAACGATCCGATAGGCAGTGTCGAGAGCGTTCTTCGAATTTCTCACGGGTCAGACTTATTTCGACACGATTGAGAACGTGGTTGCGGTTGAATCGTTAGCCGGGAATAATCCGTAGATAATTCTTGGCTGTGCGTCGTCGTTCGATCGGGGGTCAACGCACCAACCAGCACCAGCGACCTAAGTAAAACCGCTCCGAATGCGTTTTCCCCGTTCGAAGACGACAGGAGAGAGAGAGAGTTGTCGTTAATTTAATTTGCTCTTATCGCCCTTCGTTCTCTTCTCTCCGCTGGGGATCACGTTGCCCCGACCCTGGTCTATCGGTCAATTTCTCAAACGACCCTTTTTCACGTTGCGTGCATGCAGCCCGTTGCATCGAGTTCGGTGACTCACAACACTGTTTCCCTGGAAACACGGCGCCGGGTATCTGTGGATCTTTGGAAAGGAGCGCTGCTCTTGGAAAAAAGGGGTGAAATGACAGAAAGGGCGTGATCGTGAAAGGTGAAATATGCTCGTATGGGAAAAGAAGGTATTAGAGGTTGGTAATAACACGTTCGCTGCTCGCCATCGAGACATCGTCGACGTTGTATCGATTGGTCATCGTAGCGATATGAAAAGTCGCGTGTGATCAATGACTGCTGTCGCGAAAATTGTTGTGGAAGGATTTACGATTTTTCTGGGGACAGCGAAAGGGTTGAACGTCAGTCGACGAAGCTGGGTCATCTGTGACCCGTATTTAGTTGCGAGCAGAAGGTTCGTGGGATGTACAGGATGAAGTAGAAATGGTGTCCACTTGGAATATTTCTGTTGGAATTAACCCTCCTGTAACAGGGTTAATTCGAGAAGACGTGTTAAGGGAAACCATAAATTAAGGGGGTATTCTAGTCTAGAGTGTCATTTTTTAGTCCTTCTTAGGGATTTTTTTGTAAGGAAAGTATAAGTTCCTCAGTATCGGCATTTTGCACACATATTTATTCATGTTTTAAGAAAGTTCACAATTTCTTTCAAGTGAAAATAATCAAAGCTGTCTGAATTATATATCATTCGGTGCGGTCCCTTTAAAAAAAAGTGTCCTACTGGCTGACACGATTCCGCCCATTCTGTTTATCCGGAATGAAAAAACCAAAAGGATTCTTGATTAGTACGACTGTGACTATGGTGTGAACCAGAATGAAAAGAAAATAGTGAAAATTTACAAAATGGCGGCACTTTGAATTTCGACTGTTTTCGTCTTTCAGAGGCTCTAAAAATCAGAAAAATATATATTTTGGCATAATTCTGGTTCAGACGATAACGACACATCCACCGAAGGTGCATGTAAAATTTGGAGTCAATCGGACAACTAGAACCTGAGATATCATGTCGGTCATTTAGAAAAAGTTTAAAGTTTCTCATACCAGTTACACGAGAATGGTATCCTTACGACTACGGGCTACATGTCGTCTTTTTCAACCATCTACAACTTCGTCAATTTTACAAATTCGGAAAAATCCTTTCACAGTTATACTTCTGCAAATGTCCACTTTCAGAAAATGTAAAAAAATCGATTTTTTTGAAAAGTCTAGACTAGAATACCCCCTTAATAGAAATTAGGGGAATGCGTTTGGTGTTGCAGTCGGGACCGAATGCGGACGCTTAAGTGGGAAGATGACTTCTGCGAATTTAACTAAACAAAAGAGAGGAGATGTGTCTGAGTGGGATACCGATATATCAAGTGTTAGGAGTCGATGTCGAATACTTTGTTTCATTCGGCACGCTCGAACTCCACTCCGAAGTCCCATTTCCAAGAATTGGCGGGGATAGCGACGGGCGCTTAAGTGTGCAAAAATGCGGACGCTTATGTGTCCACTACTGTATATCGAAACCGTGTTTTCGGAGTGCGTGTGCTCGAGAACATTTTAAACAAAACGGTATAAGAACGCGTACTTAAAAGATTCGTGCTACGCGAGAGTTGGCCAAGTTTATGAAACCGTGCTATATGGATACCGTTTAAAAGAATATCCTGTCAAAAGAGGATGGTCGCAATTTCTCCACCGTGTTATAGCAGGGTTCACTGTATTTATAATAGTTTGATCCAAAAAATCTGGGATACCTGGTATGGACACTAAATAAAATATATCGCCTGAGAAGAAAAATGTCTCAATGTTTTTTCTAAACAAAGACACTAGGAGGACCACCAGATGTGTCTGGAGTTCATCTTAGAGTCAAGACACTCTACAGTACAATAGTGTAGTATCGGGGCCTCCATACCCACATAGGAAACCTCCAAGGGAAAATGCAGAGGGAGTGGTTGGCGTAGCGCGCAAAGTCTCGGCTTGCTAAGCCGAAGGTCCCGGGTTCGATTCCCGGTTGGGTCTCTCAATATTTTTCCGTCGGTGCCTACAATAGCATGAACAGTTGATAGATATGAGCGGACCTCAGCGTTCCTAAGAGCTGTTCTCACAGAAAAGACGTTCCTTCCGAGAAATTAAATTCAACGTACATACAATACGAATCTTACGGTGGGTCAAATTTGACCCGGCGCTTTTCGCCCGACTGTCGGACCTTCAGCCTCCAAACGATCCCTCTCCGTTAAGATCAAGCGCCACGTTCATCGATCTCCCAATATTCCAGCCACGACGAGATTACGATAATAAAGAAAACGGGTAGCAGATGTTAAGCCCAGCTATAAAAAGAATATCCAAAATTTAGAAGCACCGAAAGAAGAGGAATTCGCACAAAGTATACCTAAGTGCTTAAACACGTTAAAAAAGAAAAAAAGGGAGAGCAATACACGATCGTTGTCACTCGGAACAGATAATTCGTTTCACTTTAGAACACGGACATACACACTCCTGTGTTACGCAATTAAGCCGCGGTTCGAACGAACGGGTGTCGTCCGCGTACATCGGCAGAGTGCATGCGGAACAATGGCCGCCTGCGCGGTTGATGGCGGCGTCTGTAATGACTAGCGCACACGGCTAGACCAGAGGAATAGAGGAAGAATGGAAGAGACGCGAGCTAGACGTTCTCGTTTTCCCTCGTCGTCTCTTCTGTACCGAAGCAAAAGAAATATGTCAGCCGTTCTAGCGAGACAAGAGGAGGACGCACCTAGTATTGCCTCTCCTTTTGTCTACTTCCGGCGAATAATCACGAATACCGTTGGAAAAACCAGTCGCAATTGCTTCTCCTCTCCTCTGACTTTTCTCATTTCCCGATGCGTTCCCTTCCGGTTCCAACGGGTTTAACGCTGCCCTTTCAAATTTCTCCCTGTTCTCTCTCTCTGTAATTACTCGTCGACGTATCGTCTACCTCAACGATCCCCTTCGTGCAACGGTGATTTTTATTCTCCTAAGTAGTTCCAACGACGCTTGAAACATTGAACTACTTCGAAATGACATTGGTTACCGGAGTGGTATAGTCGGTGACAGAAATATGGCGAGGTCAGGTGTCGAAGTTTATGAGAAAACGAGGGCCGACGAAGTTTTCAGCGTGTATGTAATTGACGTATATACAAGCTCAGGTAAGAAAGTTGTAAACAGCGACCTTCACAAATTTTCTTCGCGATTCCCACAAATTGCAATTTTTTCCAAATTTTTTGCACACGTCTATTATAGTATACTAATCCTTCTAACTTCTCGAAAAAACTCAAGTCGTTTGGTCCAATTTTGAGAAAGTTATACTGTTCTAATAGTGGCCGGAAATTAACGACATACATTAGGTGCCTTTTTTCACATACTTAAACGACGACGTACAAAAAGTCTAAAAAACGATCTCCATTATTTTGAAAGACTTTTTTTTATTTATGACGAATTCCGTTTCCGAAAAAGTGTGGCGACTTCGAAAATATGCACCGAATTAATTTGCACACCTAACTAACTTTATCTGTGAATTCAGTCTCAACGGAGACACGTAAAATGACCTTGAACGTGATTGCCTTTAATCGGTCCCGCTGCATAATCCTTGAATTTACGACCTCGCTATATTTCTTCCACCGACTATACCGTTGATTTCATTCGACTTTATCGCCTCTATCTTGCGATAACGAGCGCTGCGTGGGCGGCACAGCGGTACGGAACACATTCGATAACCCGTTAAAACCTCCACGGTGATTCTTCATTTCAAATGGAGATACTACAACCCGAAAAATGGACGCGTTTTTCCACGAGACACTAGTCTAGGTGGGAAATATCGACTCGATATCCGGTGAAAAGAAAAAAGAGAAAAAGAAAAGGAAAGATCGATTCTCAGGTTGAATTATGGAACGAGGAAGGGAAGGTACCGTGGTGGTAGTCGAGGAGGAGGAAAAAGGGGGAGTCGAATCGAATGGTATCTCTCGATTCGATCGAGAGGAGAGGCCCTTTGAGAATGGAGAGAGCCGCGAGACTATTTTCTACCTCGCCTTTCATACCACGGGGACGAAAATACACCCGATGGTACTCGTTTCAGGGCAGACGTTTCTTAAATAAGCAGCTAGCTGCACGGGAAAACTCCTTCTGTCTTCTTCTTGCTCAAAGAATGAGAGAGAGACGAATCAGGGCTCCTCCACTTCCGGACAAACATATCCGTCGTCGTCGTCTCTTCTTCGTCCTTTACGAGACTCGAGCAGTTTTCCGAAGCAATTTCGTTCGTACTATTTATAGTAACGACACCGAGTAGCTGGAGTGGAGAAAAAACGAAACGGAGAAACACCGCGTTCAAGGAGAATGAATTAGCGTGTAATCGTTGCGAGGCGAATTAGCGTGCGATGTTTTTTTTTGCCAACGTGTGCTTGGTGGCTGCCACGCGGCGGCGGTTTTCTCGTTTGTCAGGGTCTCGCACGGTGCCAGTCGCCAAGAGTTATCCGAAAAACAAAGCTGTTCTCGAGCGGTGAAAAAAACGCGCGAGAAGGCGTTAAAAAATTGCGTTATCGCTGCGAAAAAGGTCGTTTTTCTTCCTTTTTTTTTTTTAATTTTTGTGTGTTTTTAATCCTCGCTGCGTGTGTACTTGCAGAAGACCGATGTGCAACGGGAGATATTTATATCCGACCGCGAATATGAGAGGCACGAAACATGAATTATGTCGGTGATCCTCTTTCTTTTTTCATTCTCGGATCTCTCTTTCTCTCTCCCACACGTTTGATTTTTTTTCGTTCGGTTCTTTTTGCTCCTCTCCATTTGTGTGCAGCCCAGAATTAACCGGATCAGCGTGATGTGCACGCGTATCGCACGTATTCTGACCCGATGCGTTAGTTTCGTTGCGGAGCAGCAGCATACACGCTGTTCGTTCAGGCTTTATAAATAGACGGTTGAAATTCTGTCGCGTCCGGGCGTGGCAGGCTAGAGATCCATCGGGATCCTAGACGCCGAATAGATCATTCGTCGCGTTCCATTCATTAGGCGCCATCCTCGTTACAGCCTTCTCTCCTTTTTCGCCTCAATTTTCTCTCCTTTTTCTCCTTTTCCTCCTCACTTTTCTCTTCCCTCCTTTCTGCTCAGTTTTCTTTGCTCTTTTTTCTCAGTTTTCTCTTCTTTTTCTTCGCAGTTTTTCTCTCCTTTTTCTTCACAGTCTTTTCTCCTCAGTCTTGTCTCCTGCTTCTCCTTAGTTTTCTCTCTTCTTTTTCCTCAATTTTCTCTCCTCTTCCATCTCAGTTTTCTCTCCTTTTTCTCCTCAGCCTTCTCTCCTCTTCCATCTCAGTTTTCCCTCCTTTTTCTCCTCAGCCTTGTCTCCTCTTCCATCTCAGTGTTCTCTCCTTTTTCTCCTCAGTCTTTTCTCCTGTTTCTCCTTAGTTTTCTCTGCTCTTTATCCCCACTTTTCTCTCTTCTTTCTCCTCAATTTTCTCTCCTCTTCCTTCTCAGTTTTCTCTCCTTTTTCTCCTCAGTCTTCTCTGCTTTTTCTCCTCAGTCTTCTCTACTTTTTCTCCTCAGTCTTCTCTCCTCTTTCTTCTCAGTTTTCTCTTCTCTTTCTCCTTAGTCTACTGTCCCCTTTCTCCTCACTTTTCTCTCTTTTATCTCCTTTAGATTCACCCTCTAAGCTTCGTTTCATAGGCATTTCCCGAAACCATATTCCCCTAGAGCAAAAAATAGAATCTATTTTCTATAACAGCTTTAAATTCGTAAACTACAGCGTCCTGTCGCACTTGCTACAAGAAAATTACTATACATTCGGAATATTGGTCATTGGATCAACTTGTCAGTTAACAGGTGCAGATTTTCTAAAAGGAGCTAGGCGTAAATTGTCGAAGAGACTTCCCGTTCTATCGCGATGTTACGTAAATCAAGCGGGATTCTCACTGTGAGTGGACCGTGCAATTTACATGGAGGCTGCACCGGCGCAATGGCGCCTCTAGATCCGACATATTTTATCGTCCAGCCGGTCGTTTTGCTTTTCCAAGGAAATAGACTAGACTGTTTTCAAAGTTTACCTTGTATTAATTCTACTAAGTACACAACGTAGACCCCATAAAACACACCATCGAATTATCTTCTCAATCTACGCTGATAAGAGAACATTTCTATACATAATTTAAACGATTTCAAAGTCTAAATAGAATGGAAGAAAAATTTTCTTACAAATGCTATTTTTTTCTGTTTCGTTTCAAAGTCACCTATGTTTTTTTTTACCGTGTTGTGCAGACATTAGCGTGCGTTTAAATATGCATAAAAATATAACCATCCATATTTTTCACCATTTCTTCCACCAACAAAATTTTCAAACAATCTAAACTAACCCACCCTGTATATACGCACATCTATATTTATTCGTGATACTAATGCTTTGTACTCTATTTCCAGATATTCGGGGCACGGCAACACGAACCATATCTATCATGTCGCTTCCTATTTAAGGTGAGCATTATTCAACTATATTCCCGTACGACAAAGAGCCACCTTATCGTTTATTAAATTTTATTCATTGTCCTTGGAAAATGGAATAGCATTTGAAGTTATCGTGGTACGTTAAAAGCGAACCGAAGATAAGATCGCTGTACTGCAACGTTCGAGCTTGTTGAAAATTCAAAAAAAGAAAAGGAAACACTTGGATTCCATTGGAATTTCACGTAAATGTTGTTCCAACGACGTCCGAAATTTTCCAAAAGCTTCCAGCCACGTGAAACGAAGGAAATAACCGTAACTGCTCCGCGTGTTGCTGTCCCATTCACAAATAGAATTTATATACGCCGTAATCTCGTGGGCAAGAGTCGATAACAGTTATCGGGCTAAATCTTAATTATGGGTTGCGTCAGTGGGCACATTGGCTCCCTCGACCATGGAGAGATCCATTGAGCATATCGATCCACGGTTTCGTACTAGACGCGCTCGACGAGAACGTCTGACGTAATTTTTTCGTCGATCGATCGAGGAGGATCGAGGAGGAGGGAAGAGTGAAACAAAAGAGGAATGGAGTGATGAAAAGGAAGGGAAAAAAAAAAGCGCAATATGTCGGATATATTGTCCTCGACGGCCGTAAAAGGCATCCGTGGAGGATGGGTGGTGGTTCGCATCGGGCCCATCGTTCCTGGATACTTGAGCGATGAGAGAATCGATGCCTCGTTATAGGCGGTTGCGCGGCTGTAATTGTTCGGTGGAACCGGAAGTGTGCAATTGCACGGCCGTTCGACGCGAAATCGGGAATCGTTGGATTTTGGAATCGATCTTCCTATTTCAACGGCATCGTTATTTCTAGAATTGTCGGACAATTTTAGTGGTTGAACGAGGCTCCTCGAAATTGAGAAATTTTTAAATTATCAAAATAGTGAAAATTTATGGGACTATGAAAAATATCGACGGATTCAACTCACGCTCAATTTTTGGATTTTGGAATCGATCTTCCTATTTCAACGGCATCGTTATTTCTAGAATTGTCAAAAATTCCAATCGATATTCCTAGAATTGTTAAAAAATGTCAGTGCTCAAACGAAACCTATGGAAGTTTAGAAATTTTTAAATTATCAAAACAGTGAAAATTATTGAAACAATGAAAAATATCGACGGATGTTTTGTGTCGCGAAATCAACTCACGCTCAGTCTTTGGATTTTGGAATCGATCTTCCTATTTCAACGTCATCGGTATTCCTAGAATTGTCGGACAATTTTAGTGCTCAAATGAAACCTGTCGAAGTTTAGAAATTTTTAAATTATCAAAACAGTGAAAATTATTGAAACAATGAAAAATATCGACGGATGTTTTGTGTCGCGAAATCAACTCACGCTCAGTCTTTGGATTTTGGAATCGATCTTCCTAATTCAACGTCATCGATATTCCCAGAATTGTCGTAAAATTTCAGTGATTAAACGAAACCTGTCGAAGTTTAGAAATTTTTAAATTATCAAAACAGTGAAAATTATTGAAACAATGAAAAATATCGACGGATGTTTTGTGTCGCGAAATCAACTCACGCTCAGTCTTTGGATTTTGGAATCGATCTTCCTATTTCAACGTCATCGATATTCCCAGAATTGTCATAAAATTTCAGTGATTAAACGAAGATTCTCGAAGTTAAGAAATTTTCAAATGATCGAAACAGTGAAAATTTGTCGAACTATGAAAAATATTGATAGATATTTAGTGTCGCGAAATTGACTCAACTCAACCTTTGCATTTTGGAATCGATCTTCCTATTTCAACGTCATCGATATTCCCAGAATTGTCGTAAAATTTCAGTGATTAAACGAAACCTATCGAAGTTTAGAAATTTTTAAATTATCAAAACAGTGAAAATTATTGAAACAATGAAAAATATCGACGGATGTTTTGTGTCGCGAAATCAACTCACGCTCAGTCTTTGGATTTTGGAATCGATCTTCCTATTTCAACGTCATCGGTATTCCTAGAATTGTCGGACAATTTTAGTGCTCAAATGAAACCTGTCGAAGTTTAGAAATTTTTAAATTATCAAAACAGTGAAAATTATTGAAACAATGAAAAATATCGATGGATATTTAGTGTCGCGGAATCAACTCACGCTCAGTCTTTGGATTTTGGAATTGATCTTCCTATTTCAACGTCATCGATATTCCCAGAACAGTCGTAAAATTTCAGCGTTTTAACGAAGCCTCTCGAAGTTTAGAATTTTAAAAATGTTCGAAACAGTGAAAAATTACTCGAACCATAGAAAGCATCGACGAACATTTTTTGCTCAAATCGAAAAACAAGAAGAAGAAACGAACCGAAGAGGAAGGCGGTAAAAGTAAAAGTAAACACGAGTATCGTCGCGTTTCACTTTTCGCCACATCACTGGACAATAATTAAAACTCGTACATTGTAAATCATAGTCACTTTCACCTCTCCCATCGACAACTTCCTCCGCGTTTCCCGTCCTCTATACACGGAAGAAATGTCCCCGAAAATGTAATTGCAGCGTGACACCTTAATCTTATTCGGCCCGCTCAGGAGCCGTCGTGAAAGTCTGTGCCAAGGTTAATAAAAAATTAATAACGAAAAGTTCCACGACGCGGCACAGCCTCGAGTCTCTTGCACGCGTTTCCAAGGCTTTCTTCACGGTTCGCGTTGAAGAAAAAAAGTGTCGTCGTCGGGGCGTGTAACTGACTGGTGATTCAGACGCGTGCAAAAGAGAGAAGGTCTCTTTATCAGAGGGCTATCTTACTCTTCTCTTCTAAATAAGAAAGAGGCGGCGAAAGGAAATTTCCCAGCCTGCGAGAAATTCTCGAAGCGTGTCAGAGGTAAACGAATTAGGAAGACGGAGAGAGAGAGAGGACGAAGGAAGATCGTTGACTTTTAGCATAGAAATGTTCCCGTTGAAAGAGAAGACGCGAACAATGTGGAACTGGTGCCGAATCTTGGTGTGGGTTGTCCGCCTTAATGAGAGTGGGTGACGCTAACTCCGGCTGGCGAAGTCATTCCACCAGCGGGATAGTTTATAGCTGCTATGTCAAGGCCACTGCAATCTCTCTCTTTATCTAACGAACTTAGCTCGATTAGCGTTTAAACTGCTCTCGTTTGCCCGTGAAAACCCTTTACCCAGACACTCTCACCTCGTCTCTGTCATGTAAACTCCGAGTCAGTTTGAATCCCAATATCGCTTGGAAATTAATTCACCGTGGCACCCTCGTCACCGATGACTCAAACTTTAAATGTCACGTTACAAAGGAGGGAGAAAGGTTCGACGACAAAGACCACCCTGTCCTTTAACCTTTGTCAGAAAACTCCTAAAACAAAGTGTACATTCCACGGTACGGAAATAGCGATCGATGGAAATTGAAAGGAAATGGAGACAAACACCTCGATACTCCACACGGGAAGCGCGTGTTTCGAGATAAAGGAGGAAATTTTGACGGTGTTCGTGTGATACGGTATGTAAGTTTGCATTTTCACTGTGTTGCAAGGTTAACGTAATTAATGGGGCGTTATATTATATGGTAATTGTTTTATCGTGTACACAGTGTGAGGAACCGACGGTGTTCGTAGGCAAGGTTTATCGCAGCGATGATTATGTGTTAGGTGTAGAAATTAATTCGTGGCCTTTGTTTCGTGGATGTGTTATTTATCTATTGTTGGAAATAATCTCCATCACTTGCTACACATTTATTCCATTTCTCAGGCAGTTGGCGAATTCCCTTTGGGAAGAATGACGGCGGTTTCGAACGTGTAAAATCAGCAGTGCTATTATCGACATCTTCGTATGTTTTGAATTTTGAATCGGTTAGATGGTGCTGAAGTGCACGAAAGAGATAATAGTCTTGTTGCGTCGCACGCAAATTCACGTGAGCTCACCTCGGTCTGGCGGATTATAGCCATAAAAATCATTAGTCACCTTTGGCTTAACCTCACTTGGGCCGATCAGAACCTTTCTGGTCGTAAAACGGTACCGCTTTCGGGGCTGGCAATTTTGCATTAATACAGGCATCCCCTTCTCCGAAGAGACACGATGCGGGCGCAAGGAGAGGGTTGTCGCCACCATTTAAACACCCTGATTGCTGAATTTCCACTTCACAGAAATGTATAAAGAGCGAGCTCACCCTCGCCCGTCAGCGAACATCACGAATGAAGTTGAACTAAACGTCAACAAAAAGAGAACAGTCTCTGTATACCTTTTCAACGAGGTTCAGAATAGTAGAGTCAAGACTGAACCACAGCGAGCTCAGAACCGAACAAGGTCGAACGCTCGCAACAAGTCTGATGGAGCTAAGTCTGGGGAATAATCCGTACGAGGCAGAATTTCCCATCCCAAACACCTTTCGCTTCTAGAGCACATTCTTTAAGTTGAATTGGAAAAAGGATGCAGCGTCTAATATGCTGTTTATCCGACGACACAGTGTTCTCCGCTGTTTCTCAGGTTATGTCATTAGTCACATCGAGTCCGATAGTGTTTTGTTTCGCTAATAGAAGCAATTTCAGAACTCTAACACAGGGGGAAAAGATTCGATTCGAAGTAAAGTTACAGCTGATTAATCGCAAGGGCCACGAATTCGTTTGTACACCTAATACAGTAGTGCACAGATAAGCATCCGCAGTCGGGACCGAATGCGGACACTTAAGCGGGAAGGTGACTTCTGCGAATTTAACTAAACGAAAGAGAGGAGATGTGTCTGAGTGGGATACCGTCAGTTGTTCGCATTCAGGAGTCGAACTCCACTCCGAAGTCCCATTTCCAAGAATTGGTGGGGATAGCGACGGACGCTTAACCCTTTCGCGGCTAGCGCCGGTTATATCCGGCATCCACTAAATGCTTCACACTGGCTAGCGCCGGTTATATCCGGCATCCACTAAATGCTTCACACTGGCTAGCGCCGGTTATATCCGGCATCCACTAAATGCTTCACACTGGCTAGCGCCGGTTATATCCGGCATCCACTAAATGCCGATACGTCCTTAAGTCCTCTGCTGTTCCAATGAAATCCTCTAAGATTTTGCACGGGCACAGTGGGAGCTCGAAAAACGCGAGACACTCGTGGTGTGCACTAATGGCACGTCGACCCGTCCGTTAGTGGCGACTGATGCCTAGTTCCTCCGTCGCGAAAGGGTTAAGTGTGCAAAAACTCGGACGCTTATGTGTGCACTACTGTATATTAGGCGATCTCGTAAGTCCGTGTCGAATTTGAAAATTTAAACGAACTTTTAAATTTGATATGAAGAAACGTATGTGCTTTCTCATTCTACAACTTCTTCCTTTTTTTTGGTAAGATCATTATGTCGTCGCTATCCCTTGGATTTTCGTTAAATTATTTTTCGCTCTCGGCACGAACCTATGACTTAATAGAAGCACCTGACGGAACTATTGGAAGAACTAGAATTGTAAAATAAATGTACACGAAAGTGTAACTGCTTCTTTTACTTCAAATGAAACATTTAACGACAAAATGTGTTTAATTTTAATATTTGCTTGTTTCAAAGTGGAATGAGAAATATTTTCCTGTCACATCTTAAATATTTATTTTTCATTTTGCACAATTACCTTGTTCGAAAATGCATACACAATCCATATTTGTACAGCTTTTGCACTCCAGATTCAACTTTTTGCTGGAGACAACTTTACCTCTTTGCAAATTAAATTCAACCTTTTGTTTATATTCTGTTCCAACCTGAAATCACAATTTAAAGGACACTACCGTTTCCCATAAATTATAATAATTGCAGGCAAGTTAAATGTCGATATAACTGGGGCCTGTCTAAGGATCACTCATTTAGGAAAAGGCAGAACTGTTCCGATTTTACTTTACAGCACAAGAGAAAGATGTAACGTTGAGTTTACATAGAACGATTGGTATAGCATCACATTTTCAAAATGTTCTTCTTTATCATTAAATAGGTACACACAGTATTCATACTATACTCGTACATAATTTTATTTAAATTTTATTTAAATACATCTCGGTCATCTCTGAGACACCATCTGATATTACGTACTGAAGCTCATAGGACGGTTTACGGCCAGTTCAATTGTCTAAATAGAATTTTTATTAATGTCAATAGATTTTACTGTTCTCTCAATTTTTCTTCCTCCCTTATTACTTTTAGAAATAATACTATGCGATTTCTGGCCTCTTACGACTTTTCTGTATAATCTATCTGTCTCTTTGTAGTT
>NW_017100219.1:501587-505704 GCF_001263275.1 Habropoda laboriosa
CTCAAAGTGAAGATTTATTTTAAAATACAGAACAAGGCCTCGACAACATTCCTTTTATCCGATACGTCCTTAAGTCCTCTGCTGTTCCAACGAAATCCTCTAAGATTTTGCACGGGCACAGTGGGAGCTCGAAAAACGCGAGACACTCGTGGTGTGCACTAATGGCACGTCGACCCGTCCGTTAGTGGCGACTGATGCCTAGTTCCTCCGTCGCGAAAGGGTTAAGTGTGCAAAAACTCGGACGCTTATGTGTGCACTACTGTATATTAGGCGATCTCGTAAGTCCGTGTCGAATTTGAAAATTTAAACGAACTTTTAAATTTGATATGAAGAAACGTATGTGCTTTCTCATTCTACAACTTCTTCCTTTTTTTTGGTAAGATCATTATGTCGTCGCTATCCCTTGGATTTTCGTTAAATTATTTTTCGCTCTCGGCACGAACCTATGACTTAATAGAAGCACCTGACGGAACTATTGGAAGAACTAGAATTGTAAAATAAATGTACACGAAAGTGTAACTGCTTCTTTTACTTCAAATGAAACATTTAACGACAAAATGTGTTTAATTTTAATATTTGCTTGTTTCAAAGTGGAATGAGAAATATTTTCCTGTCACATCTTAAATATTTATTTTTCATTTTGCACAATTACCTTGTTCGAAAATGCATACACAATCCATATTTGTACAGCTTTTGCACTCCAGATTCAACTTTTTGCTGGAGACAACTTTACCTCTTTGCAAATTAAATTCAACCTTTTGTTTATATTCTGTTCCAACCTGAAATCACAATTTAAAGGACACTACCGTTTCCCATAAATTATAATAATTGCAGGCAAGTTAAATGTCGATATAACTGGGGCCTGTCTAAGGATCACTCATTTAGGAAAAGGCAGAACTGTTCCGATTTTACTTTACAGCACAAGAGAAAGATGTAACGTTGAGTTTACATAGAACGATTGGTATAGCATCACATTTTCAAAATGTTCTTCTTTATCATTAAATAGGTACACACAGTTTTCATACTATACTCGTACATAATTTTATTTAAATTTTATTTAAATACATCTCGGTCATCTCTGAGACACCATCTGATATTACGTACTGAAGCTCATAGGACGGTTTACGGCCAGTTCAATTGTCTAAATAGAATTTTTATTAATGTCAATAGATTTTACTGTTCTCTCAATTTTTCTTCCTCCCTTATTACTTTTAGAAATAATACTATGCGATTTCTGGCCTCTTACGACTTTTCTGTATAATCTATCTGTCTCTTTGTAGTTAATTGTTTTTTACTTTTGTTTACCAAAGGGTTAAAACCCGTATACTAATAAATAAATAGATAATTATGGATTCCATGTACAACGAATTGGTAATTACTATTAAACAAGTATTTCAGTTATTATTTAATTTCAACCTCTCGGCCACGAAATCCTTATCTTATATCACAGATCCACTCACACTCCACATATCACTCTTACTATTATCCTATTAATTATTAGCCAAGTATTTCATGTACCTACATACGATAAAATTTGGAATTCCTTTTGATTTGATTTTTATTACAAGAGCTTGAGGAAACAAGTTTCTGAAAAAAACTTGACTTGCAAAAGAGTGAATTTTATTTGCAAAAGGGTGAATATGAAATGCAAAGGGTTGAATTTGATTTGCATAAGGTTGACTTTAATTCTCAAAATGTTCAATTCGCAGTGCAAAACCCACGTACCTCCTATAAACCAAAACATATCCTCCACAGTATCCAACCATCCTACTCTCCTCACTTTCTAAAACCCCTTAAAAAGATCGATGAAAAACATTTCACCCCAGGCTCCCCGTATAATCCCTCCTGCTATTCCTCCAACAAGGCTGCACCGTAGCGAAACATCAGCCTATATAGCCCGTATTTCCGGGTCACCGTGAGCACACCTATATTTCCACAACGAGGAGAGGCGCGTTGCGTAGAAGGCAAGTGAACGCGTGTAAGCAGCTTGCACAGAAGGAAGGAAGGAAGGCAAACCGAGCATACACAGACAAACTACGCAAAGCATTCACCAGAGGGGGATTTAAAAGCTACGCGCCATAAAAGGTGTAACGCGAGCCTCGGTGATACCTTAACGAGAACCGGCAGCGTTAATTTCCCTCGACAACCTTGCACATCCCGCGGCGCTCTACACACGCGGACCCAGAGCCAGCCGTGTGGTCGTCGTCAGCTGTGCGAAGGTCAGGGTCGTCCAGCAGCCGAGGGTGCAATCGATGCACGATACCACCTCTCTGCTGCACCCCTCGCTCGCCTTCAGTTACCATGGAGACCATCTCCTGACCCATTGCTTCACAGAGAGAGAGAGATCTGTGTTCGACGCGGCGAGGAGGCTGCATCATCGTCCGACTCTCCGGTGAGCGTGTCGCAAACAGGGAAGCACAAGGCCTACTCTACTACACACACACAGGCACGCGTGTTCTGTCGTATAGAGCGAGAAGAGGAGAAGGGTCATCACCGGTGTGACAGCGAACGTGCGACGAGACGCTTCCGCGACACGTCCGTCTCTCCACCCCGCCGCGTGAAAATCGCCAGCTAAGTGTTACGTCCTCGAACTTCGTTTATATCGAATCAACGAGGAATAGAGAGAGAGAGCGACCCTCTTTTCAGCAATTTTCCAGCTGATACCGAAAGCTCGGGGAAGTTCAGCTCTCAGTTTTTACCGTTCTCTGTGTTAATTCGAGGAAAAGTGTGACCCCGTGAACCTCCGTTTACCCTGGATTTCCGTGGAATTTCATTGAGGAGACACTCTCGGTGACCTTGCACCGCGTGGAATTCCGTGTCGCGGAGGGACGAGAAAGTGAGCTGTGGAGGAGAGGAGCTTAGTGGAGAATTTCGCGAGGAAGCTACGAATTGCGGTGGTTACAGGGGAGGATTTGTACGATTGTGATATAATAAGACGATTTCTGTGTTACGCAATCGCGGGAGGAAATTGCGTAAACCTGATCCAAACAGTACGGGAATTAATCGTCGAATTGGATAGAACTACGTCACGATCTGTGTTACGAAACTCGATGTAACCACGAATTCCTGCGAATTTGTTCGAACGTTGCGTGCGATCATTTCCGACCCTCCGTACTTGATTCACCCCTATCTCCTTAAAAAGAGCTGCATTATTCAACGAATCGTTAGCTCGAAAGAAAAAAAGGAAAAGATTGCTCCGAAAGAAAAACCGGTTAGCTCGAACGTGCACACGCGTGGAGATACAGTGGTAACGAGGCATTGTGCAAGGTCGGTATGAACGGAGACTAAGGTCAGCTGGTGCGGATCGATATCCCCGAATTGTCTCTCCGTACTTGTTCGTTCCGCTCGCGATCGGTAGAGATATAGTACTTGTCCTGTGTGCGTGCTCCTGCGGGGTGACAGGAGAGTGGTGGGGAAAGGAGGGAAGGGAGGGGGGTGGGGTTAAGAGATAAAGGATTAAGGAGAGAGAAAAAGCGAGAGAGAAGGTCATGGATGGCTGGAAGAGTTGGAAAAGGGCGGAGAATTCGTTCCTAACGGCTTGGTACCAACGTGTCAGAGAGTCTTACGTGGCGGCATGGTTCTTCGGGGTGTTTCAGAGCAGCAGGATGTCGACGAGCACCGCCACCGGAGGAGGGGGGTGCGGCGGTGGCGGAGGAGGCGGCGGAGGAGGTGGAGGTGGCGTTGGAGGTGCCCTGACATTGATGGGTTGTGTCAGGGAAGCGTCGCCTCCGCCGCAGAATCATCATCATCACCACCACCACCAGAATCAACACCATAGGACGTTGGGATTGGGGGAGTTCTCCGCACAGAACAGCGTCGATCCTCTTCCGAAAGGTTCGTATTTGTTATGTTTTATTGGAATGATGGTGGCAAGGGGACGTTTCTAAGTGGTGATTACTGATGTCGATGATAGTTTGGTGTACGGTAATCGGGGGTGACGAACGTGTTTGGTATGTCTTGAAAATTGTTGGAGATAGAGGAATTTGCACTAATATTAGCGTTAGAATTGAAAGATATTATTTGAATTATAAATCTTCTTTATTTTGATACGCGAGGAAGGCACGTCGCTGCGCAATTAATAAAGACAAACATTGACAAGACGCTGAGAAAAAAAAAA
>NW_017100219.1:505846-509988 GCF_001263275.1 Habropoda laboriosa
GAATGATAAAAAATTCGTTGGAAAATTATTATAAATGCTAAACTTTTTGGCGAATTTTTGTGCAACTTGCAATGCACAGTGATTCCAAACATTTGGCCGGTAGCGTATATGTTTATATTAAGCTGTCTCAGTATGTTGATCATTTTTGCCGTTACTATTACACAGACATACACTCATTTCTCCTAATAATCCAACAATTGGATTAAATGTATTTGCGAAACGATGTAATTTGACAAATCTTGTGTTTTTCAACGACAAAATTTGAGAGATACAAAAGAGGAATTGTGTAAATTGACGAATCTTGTATTTTCTTTTTTATATATTTTTGGGAAAATACGAAATTCGTCGGTTTAGGTACAATATTCCAGTGTAGCAACTTTCGCGACGTTAGACTGTACTTGCTATCTCAACCGTTGAGGGAATTAGAGAGATGGACAAAATTTGAGAGATGCAAAACTATTTACTTTTTCTTTTTCTCTAAATATAAAATTTGATATTTCTGTCTGTAATAATTTTTGAAATATTAGACTTCACCCCTTCACCGGTGAACGACCGAATCTTCTATTTTTCAACGACAAAATTTGAAATAGAAAACTATTTATTTTTCATTTCTTTTAAATATAAATTTTGTCAATTTACGATATTCCTCTATCTTCGATAATTTTCGAAATATTAGACTAAACACATGTGCTACCTCCAACTTCGACGACGATTTTCACCCCTCCACTGTAAACGACTGCCTTCGTGAAAAAATACGCGGCGAATATTTCTTTCAGAACTAGTAAATAGATATCTACATTCCCTCGTTAAATCGCTTCCATCTCCGACATTCGTCAACGGGAAGTGTGAACAGTTTTCGTCGTATCTTCCTACGACCGAAACGTATCCGATAGATCGATGTATTTCGAGGAGTGTATTACACGGAAAGATTAAAGTATAAAATCGCGTGCCCACGGCTACGGTCTAGACGCGGCATTGGTAAACGACGTTTCCCCGGAGGATGGTATTTTCAAGGTCTCAGACGTGGATTACAGGCGTCGTGCGGTGAAACGAGCCGTGCTATGAAAAACGGATTTATGTAAAGCGTACGTAGAGTACCGGCCCCTCTCCTACATTCGCCTATCTTATCGATTCCATGATTTTTCATTCCAATTTTCGTTGCAACATATGCACGCCCCCTATCTCTCTATAAACGATCAATGAAATCGCTTGTACACGACATGTGCGTGTACCAGAGATAATTATATTTGTAATACGAAGCTCTTGCAAATTAGACGCTCTATTATACTATGATGATCGATCGCGTGCTGCAAACCTCCTCTCTCTCTCTCTCTCTCTCTCTCTCTCTCTCTTAGGCGAGTTTCGAGAACATGCGAAAAGTTTGTGCAAGAGTTGGCTGGTATCAAGGTGAAAGTTTGCAGTACACGGGAGATTGCCGTAGTTTCCGTTCAGCGAGAACGAGAATAATGGACGCGCGGTTGCGACGAGTTATTAAAGGGTAATCCAGCCGAGTGCCCTTTACTCATTGTCGTCGGAGGAACGTGACTTCGTTGCCGTTACTCTCTCTCGGGACCGTGCGTTTCCGAGAGGGTCCAACGACCTCTTTATTTTCATTAGCCTCCGGTAGATTACGAGCGTTCCTGGCTAGATTAGCTCGTAAGTTAATATCTCAATCGGCTGGCTGATTAGCGATTAACTTAAACTGCGTTTTCGAGACGGCTGGTCTCTCCTCGAGACTCGCTCGCTTGCTCGCGAAAACAGCTACTACTCTCTCTCGCTCTTTGTATCTCTCTGGCTCTCTCTCTCTCTCTCTCTCTCTCTCTGTCTGTCTTTCTCTCTGTCTGCCTCTCTCTCTGTCTGCCTCTCTCTCCTGTCTGCCTCTCTCTGTGTCTGCCTCTCTCTGTGTCTGCCTCTCTCTCTCTGCCTCTCCCTCTCTCTGTCTGCCTCTCTCTCTGTCTCTCTCTCTCTCTCTGTCTGCCTCTCTCTCTGTCTGCCTCTATCTGTGTCTGCCTCTCTCTCTGCCCCTCTCTCTGTCTCCCTCTCTCTGTCTATCTCTCTCTCTCTGCCTCTCTCTCTCTGTCTGCCTCTCTCTCTCTCTCTCTGCCTCTCTCTGTGTCTGCCTCTCTCTCTCTGCCTCTCTCTCTCTCTCTCTGTCTGCCTCTTCCTCTCTGTCTGTCTCTCTCTCCCTCTGCCTCTCCCTCTCTCTCTCTCTCTCTGTCTCTCTCTCTCTCTCTCTCTCTCTCTCTCTCTCTGCCACTCTGTCGTGCACTTTTCGTTTAGTTTGTACATAGAGGCCTTAGCACGTTTCGTAGCGGCCCGATTTTCGGTGAATTTCTGTTTACGCTGCTTGGATCGTATGCCACCCATATTGTCGAGATTAATCATGCTTTGCTCAGGGGGCCACAAGAAAATTTTCGTTATTCTAAGCATAGTATTATGCTTTATTATTATGCTTTATTATTATTTTTTAAATTCAAAATAACGTCTAACGACGATATTCATGTTATTTGAATTATTCTAAGCATTTGAGGTCACCGATGACCATCGTGGCCTCATCGAGGAAACAATCACAGGTGACCAACGTGGCAACCAACGTGTCGATAGTTTTATTTTCCACGTATATGTCTTGTAATATTTATAAGACTACAGAAATTGTCGTTATCGAGAAAAAGGTGTGATATTTAACACGTTCGACTGCCACGTTGGTCACCTGTGACCGAAGATTACTTCCTCGATGGGGACACAATGGTCATCGCCCTCAAATGTTTAGAACACCGTCAACTACAAATTTCGAACATCATACCTAACCAGACGTTATTTTGAATTTAAAAAATAATAATAAAGCACAATACTATGCTTAGAATAACGAAAATTTTCTTCTGGCCCCCTGAGGAAAACATCAATCTGGCGTGGCAGTCAACGTGTTAACACATTGCCGACGGTGTAGATACTACGAAATAGATCGAAACTGAAAAATGATAAATTGACACGTTTGACGTGTGTAATTTTAAAAAAATAATTTGTAACACCTCATTCGAAACGAAACAACAGACGCGATTTCACGTCTCCCGTGAAAAATACATTAAGATGCACCACGTTGCGAAGGAAAAATGTTTGTTTCAACAAATATCGCGATAGTTGCACAGTTTAAGTCGTAGAAAAAAAAGGCGGAAATATGGAACGGAAGATCCAGAGTTAAGTTAAATTTTTGTTAAAAAGTCTTCATTCTTCTAGAAGACATCAGGATTAATCCTAGTCTCTTTGAGAACATTCCACTGTTACGTTCCATTTGGTTAGAAAATGACGGCCGATTCGTTGCAGCTCGTGACGGTCCACGACACGGAATTCCACTTTATGCTAATGTAATCGCGAACCGTCGTTTGGGTCCACTCTAATTTCGCGAGAATCGAGCAGGATGAATTTTTACAGGCCAGAGCCTCTAGCTCCTAGAATCGAACGTGTTTCGCGTTAAAAGTGGTTGCAGCAGGAACTCTCGCGGCTCTTACGACGTAACCAAAGCGTGTCTCAGGATTAACCGGTCGATCCCAACGTGAAATTAGGCAAGCCTTAAAGACTTACGTAAAGTCGCGGCAAGGATCGGCGTTCTCCACTGTAGGAACGTGGAAACAGCTGTTCTTGCTACCTACGGACAGTCCTCGTCAAACGATTCGCGCGTGACGTTATTTTTCACGCTTCAGCGACGTCGCTGTTGCTGGTGCGTGAAAAGCACACTCGTCGAGAGTGTCAAGTACACGTTCGACGCCATTTTCTCGACATTCCCTCGGGATCGTCGACAGGGGAACCCCGGATTCTTCGGAGAAATTGGAAAAATTCACTAGACGATGGTAGGGGAATTGGGAACGGCCGAGGAAAAAATTGAACGAAACGGAATATTGCGAAGGTAGCAATTTTTTTGTCGTTTATATGTTGGATTGGGACAGTGGATTGTTAATAAGCTAATGTCTTTCTTAACCTTTAAATAAACTTTCTTTATTTAGCCGCTCTTCGTTCAGAATAAGAATAACCTCGTTTCGCGCATGGGACGTGCCTAAGGCAGGGGTAGAACGTCCAAACCGCCTACGTTTTTCTCCGTCTTACCCTCTGCTACGCTCTCTGTCTATGCGCAGAACGGACGAAAATCG
>NW_017100219.1:510128-532479 GCF_001263275.1 Habropoda laboriosa
CATCTAAAGCTAACTTTAAAGAGAAAACAAATTAGAAAAATGAAATTATAATTGTTCACAGAAAAATTTAGCTATTATTATCACTGCTGAAAGTTTGTTTACTAATCATTTGAATATACAAAATACACTTAATACTGGAAATTATATGAAAAAATGTGCATAAAGTACAAAGTATAGTTAAGCTGCATCTAAAGCTAACTTTAAAGAGAAAATAAATTAGAAATTAAAACTACAACTGTTTACAGAAGAATTCAGCTGCTAATTCAAACTTAAATGTGAAAGTATAAGACACACTTTACGAGTGTACTCTGTTCAAAATTAGAGTAACCTCGTTTCGCGCATGGGACGTGCCTAAGGCAGGGGTAGAACGTCCAAACCGCCTACGTTTTTCTCCGTCTTACCCTCTGCTACGCTCTCTGTCTATGCGCAGAACGGACGAGAATCGGTCCGAGAGCGAGGTTATTCTTATTTTGAACGAACAGTGGAGATTTACTGGAGAAAACGTTCGAAGTGTGCGAGTCACGCGACAAGAATAAGAAAAGAAAGTAAGGTCAGAAAAATATCTGCTCTGACTTTTTCTAAACAAAAGATCCTCTTTCCTACCCAGAACTGCAGACTCTGTCCAGGGTATCCCTTCTCTACGTGTTGATTCATTTTTCATCGTAGCACGTCAAACGTGCACTCGAGGACGAAATATCCAACGTTACCTATATACAAACACAGATTTTTATAACGAACTTTAAGAAAATTTCAAAACACAAGCAAATTTTAATAGAAAAACCAAACCGTTGCTGTTGATGTTTCCCTAATTGTCGTGGGGTAACCATGAACGCTGCTTATTTTTTACAAAATTTGACATTATTGAGTATTGAGACAATTGTACATGCAAAAGCTACACTTACTTCACTTTCTTCAAAACATTAGACGAAGACGAGGAAAAATCTTCGATAGTGTTTGGTCACCTGGCAAAAGGAGGAATTCTTCGTGCTTCTCTAACACCGTATATTTGCGAATTCGCAATTACCCCACGTTTTTGTTTCCCCGTCTCTCCCCTATATCCGATCCGGTTCGAACGATTCTATTCTTTTTCCCCGTTCTATTTTCGAGCATAACTCGTTTTAGAGCGCGATCAAACGGACGCGTACGGTCGAATTTTGGCGAAGAAAGGCGCAATGCTTAGCGGCGGCGATTGAGCAAGAGCATACACGTTGCTATTTGCAGAAAGACGGCGAAACCAGGCCATGGCCAATCGCGGAATGAATGGCCACTCGAACACCGCGTATTAAGTTACTCCACACCGCGGAGCTTACGAGGAATTATAGAATTTCCAATTATCATAGATACTATCTGGCCGCGACTTTCGTGCCCAGCCGTGGAAAAAAAGAAAAAAGAACGGCTCGTCGCGTGCACAGACCTGTGAAAGCGTACAGAAAAAGAGACAACAGTGTTGGGTGATGGTAGCGCAAAGTGTCGCGTAATCGTCGAGAGAGAAACTCACCGTGGAAGCATTCGCGGTGATAACGCTTTTGATCGACGCGCGTTTCACTGTGACGGAAATTCGACGTAGGTGAACGCTTGCGGGAAAGTTAAAACGTTAACAGATAACGCTGAATTGCACGACAATTCTTATAGTTTTTATTTATTCTAGCGTTTTATTTCGGTTTTTCTTCGATGTAACGTTTACGTATAGCCGGTGGAAGAAATATAGCGAGGTCGTGAGATCGGTTTAGCATTGTGGCTGTCACGGACGCACCGTATGCGTCCGGGAATGCGGTATCTCGAGTGCCAGTGTCGACAGAGTGTCTCAGTTGGTCACGGCAAAATTCGATGCTGTTGCTGTGCGATAGATGACTGTAGCAGACTGTGGTAGAACGCGGAGACGACGTGTGTGCATCCGTACCTGGATGAGATTACGTATCGACGGCACACGGTGTGCCTCTTTTCGATTTCGGGTGGCGGCGAAAATGTCGAGCGTGAAAGTTGGAACATATCGACGGAAACCTGGGAAGATAAGGGCATGGAGCATCGATCAGGGACGCATGAAGTAGGCTTTAGTGTAAGAGGCTCGCGAATCGAGGCAAGGTGATTCTTTAAAGAGCAGGTATAAATATATCTTGTGCCTGACGCTTGGTATAGTCGGTGGAAGCGATATAGCGAGGTCGTAAATTAAAGACTAAGTGGTGACACCGATTGATGTCTGTCGTTTGTAAATTGATTTTTAAAATTTTTGCTTACAGTTTTTTATTTGTCGCCTGCTGTTCAGTAGTAAAATTAATTTGTAATTGTCAATGATTAAGGTGCAGACAAATTTTTTAAATATGCATCGAGGTAATTGTCATCAAACGAGAGATAGTTTTCTTTCTCGCATTGTATTTTTCTTCTGCTCAATAGTAATTTTCGTATTGGTAAAAAATTACGTTGCAATTGTCATTGATTAAGGTGCAAACAAATTTTTTAAATATGCTTCGAGGTAATTGTCATCGAACGAGAGATAGTTTTCTCTCCCGCATTGTATTTTTCTTCTGCTCAATAGTAATTTTTATTGGTAAAAAATTACGTTGCAATTGTCAATGATTAAGGTGTGGACAAATTTTTTTCATTTCCTGAGGGAGGTTCGTGCTCCTTATCTCCATCGAATTGCTATATTTTGAGTCCTCGCTGACTTCACACCTCGCTATGTCGCTTCCACCGACTGTACGCCCTTACCTAAATACGCTCCTTCTCTTACTCCTTCTCTCGCCTAGGACAGTCTTCTCGTTCAGAGACACTTTAGAGAGATCAGTCATGGTGTTCGAAACTTAAATATTTACCTAAAGCTACCTACGTTTCGGGTCTTACAATTAGACCTATTTCTATTCAGTCCCAATCTATATTTCTTCCACCGACTATACCTGCAAGGTACACCTTTTAACCGTTTCATTGCTATTGGCGCCTATTGTGGTGCACTTCCATCTTAATTTAATATTTAATTTCCATCTCAATTTGATAAACCGAATTTTAAAATTATACGACCAAAACAACAAGTTTTATACCCTTGATTAAAAATTTAGTCTGCCACACATGTTACGTATTTAAATTCTTCACCGTGAAAGGGTTAGATCGATTATTTCAGAGTGGCGTTTATGAATGAAAAAGGAAAAAAAAGCGCGCGAGAATTTGACGTATTAAAGAGCGACAGGTGTGGTGTGTTATTATTGAAGGAAAGATAAGTAAACGTTGCGAAAGAGGTTTAGAAAAGGGAAATTATCAGTGTCGGTAGATTTCTTCCATATCAACCGATAGAGTTATCTCGCGACAGCACTGTAATCTTATCAGCATCGGTGTTCTTGCGTTATCAAATCGTCAAGTCAGTCTCAGATGTATGCAGTATACGCGATTTACGTGATCTCCGTGGAACGTTCACATAGGCATGTTAGACTATGGGGAACTCTACGTCGACTTCTTCGGTAACGTGCAATATCGTCTATACACAGGTAACCCTCGTACAACTCGAATATTTCCACACGAACGATAATACACACAGAATGAAAGCTTCTTACTTACAAAAATTAAAAGAAAAGACACTTTACTTGCTAACTGTTTGCAGTCGAACCTCGGAATGTTCCCTGCAGAAACGGGGGAAAAATATACGCACAGCTTAAACAAACTCATTTTACAAAAATTTACAACATTCTTCAGGCAATAATTGACCGATCACGCGCTACCAAAAAATACTTCCTCCCTACCTACGGAAAATACGACCGCAAATAGTGAAGTTTCTATTGACACCCAAATTTTCCAGCCTAGCCATTATTCACCCGAAAATATCGCGTTGTACGAAGATCACCTGTTTTCTGTTTACTCGCATTCGTCGAGTAGCGACTCCGGTGAAAGTGAAATATCGAGACTGTACGTACATACGTTCGCCTAAATTCGAAGCCTCGATTTCTTCCACGCACGAGGAGAAAGAACGTTCCCGCGGCGGATCGAAGCGAAATTGCGCGACTCGATAGAGCACGGGTGGTTGTCGAGTGGGGTGGTTCGTTGGAAGAAAGCTAGAAAGAAAAAAAAGGGGAAAAAGTAGGGTGGTTTTACAGAGTCTCGTAGAGAGGTTAGACGACGGTGCGGTTTCCTGGCGCGTTCCTCGGGCCCTTTAATCGTGACTAAGGACGAACGAAGGGTGTCGTTGATACCCTCTGAATCGCACCCTCCACTTCTGATCCCATTCTTCTTGCTTTCTCGTCTTTTCGACGATTCAAAGCGTCGGTCGACGGTCGCTTCGCGCCGGTGCAACCGACCCTCCGATTTTCTTCCCCTCTTTCACCTTGGCACGCCTCTTTGTCGCCGGCCTTTCTTCCGGTAGCCCGCAATTAAAAGGCGTCCCCGCGCGTTAACGAGTGCTACGTGGCCCTCGAGCACTCGTATTATTTGCTTATCCCGCACCCCTGCCTCGCGTCGTCTAGCTCGCTGCTTCTGATAACCTGGCATTGTTGTTTTCCCGCCTTGAACTCGGGATTCGTGGGAAACACCGCCGAGATTTCTTTCAGCTTCCACGTAACACCGTGTGTTCTTCACGAACCTGTGAGTATAAAGAAGAGAGGAATATGTGGGCCAGGTTTTCCATCCCTTTGGAAAGGAGGGAAATTTCGAGGGATTTCCCTGGAAATTTTCTCTAGATCGACACACGACCAAGTAGGAACGAAGTTCTCCTTTTTTTTCTCGGTGTGTGATTTATCGAACGATGACTGTAAAAATACTATCGTCGCCTTTAGGCCTATTATCTGCGAGATAAATATCGATCGTCGAGTGTGACGTCTCTTCGCGATTATCTGCTTCGTTCCGATCGATTTGTCCAACTATGTAGCACCAGCAATTCAATTAGAAGATAATTAGACCTGTGTTTACTTTAGCATATTCGATAAAACGAATAGCTGAAAGTGTTGTGTAGGTATATCTGCGTGTCGGTGGAAGCGAGTTAAGACGGATTTGAAATTCTCCTAATCTCGAACAATTTCATGGGGAAAGAGGAGTGGAGGAAAAAATGAAGCGAAGTACAGTAATCGTCGGTTTCTAATCGAGAGAAACTCAGCGCGCGTGCCGCGAGGGTTCGTTTCTCCCGATCGAACCGCGGCGTGTTTTCACTTCCCGTTGATAGGCGGGTTCAGGTTGGATCCGCTGGCAAACATCGCGGCAACAGTTGCGCAATCCCATGGAGAAAGTTCACGCAAGATCGGCTTGGCTAATTGGCCTTCAACGTTCGCACGTTTAACCGGGACGCTTTGTGATTTCTCGTGTCTGCAGAGCCGAAGAAGCGACGTTTTCATCCCCTACGCGGCTTGAGGAAGATCTTCCGGCGGAAGAGCAGGGGCGCAGCGGATGCAAGACTGGTGTCTAGCAATGCCGACCGTGACGCGGAGCTTGTTCGACTCCCGAGGGAGGATATCACCGATAAACATCCCGCGGGACGTCCCGAGGAGGCGAGAAGCAGAAGCGCTAGCGAGCTCCTCACAGACTCCTGTGATCGAGAGAGGTGAGTTTTCTATACCTTCTTTGCTTCTTGTTTCGTTTTATACTTTGTTTCTGGTGGAGTGTGCTTTTATAAATTCTACAGGACGTTTCGGTGGTGTGAATAGGGAATTGTTAACCCTTCCGACCCGACTGAGAATGTTCTTAATTATTCAGTATGGTATATTAAAATCGCAATATTGTCAAAGACTCAAATACACCTGTCCCCCGATTTACACTGATGATCGGTGCCTCAGAATAGCTTTTTGTATGAAAAACCGTGTAAATCGGGGAAAAAAGAAAATGCGCATAATTTAGTCAGTGATTGAATTAAATTCATTATTTTAAATGTAAAATAAAAACAAAATAAAAATGAAAAAGAAGAAATATTCAGGGCCAGGGTTTGGTTTCGAGCGAGCGATCGACGAAGGCGAAAATAGCCGGTCGCCAATGAAAAATTCGCGGCGGCAGCAAATGAATGCTTTTTGTGTGCAAAAAAGGGGGAAATTCCGTTCATTTTTTGGTTTAATGCCAGTGTTAACAAACGAACGGTACTAAAAAATGACTGTACCACTTTTATTTTTAACAGTTTATATTTCTGAAAAGCCGTTATTTTGAAAACCGTGTAAAAGTGAAATCGTGTAAATCGGGGGATAGGTGTACTTTATAAACAGTTCGATATGTTTAGGGCTCAATCTCAAGTCGGCCGTCGTGAACGGACTATTAAATTTCACGTCGGCCGTAGGAAGCGAACTACTGCAAACGCCGTCGGGTCGGAAGGGTTAATGTGTGCGTGCGGTGGAAGAATTTTATGGCGAAGGGTTAATCCTCTGGACGAAAGGTTTAAATTTAGTTGAGATTGTTTGGAAGTGACGTGGTGTAAAGTAATTACTCGCGCAAGTTCTTTAATAAAAATATATTTATTTGAATCCGATAACGCTTAACCTAATTTTGAAGCGTAGGCGACGCGAGTCTGCGACAAAAGGCCTCCTGCCTTTTTCGGGGCTGCCTTAAGTAGCCCCTTTTCCCTGGGAAAGTCCCAGGAAGTGGGGGCGCGGGCCAGCATTGCCGAGGCAATACTCTTGTCCTCGAGGACGAAGAAAAACATCTCTCGATTCTTCGCCTCGAGGGCCAAGAGTCGCCAGGCCTAAGTGCGTGGCCCCCACGTGGCGGTCGCCACAATTGCAAATTTCTCTTATTTTTCATCCTGTTAAGAAACGAGAAAATTTTTGAAAGAAAATGCTCTTTGTAATAAGATCTGTTAACCCTTTATGTGTGCACTAAAAGAATTGCAAGGTGAAGAGTTTACTCGTCTGCGCTCAATGTTTAAAAGTTAAGATTGCAAATACAGTGGATGCCGGTTAATTGGGACCACCGTTTATTTCGGACAGATACCGAAGAACGGAATGTAGTTAGCTTTGTTTGTTCAATAAATCGTTTTTGGCTTCATTTTTTACGTTGTTCAGATTTTGCCTGTTGAAATTCGCTTTTTTGGGAGAAATGTGTCCCAATTAACCGGAGTCCACTGTATATAACATTTTTGGTCCTGTTAAGAAATGAGAAAATTTCTGAAAGAACCTGTTCTTAGTATTAGGTTGTCCGGAAATAAATTGCGGTTTCTGTACATGAGATTTAAAGACGTGTAGTTTTGCTTAGAATGAATTTATTCAATCGAAATAATTTCCATTAGATTCTATACACTTTTTCCAACGTTTTACAAGGGTTCCTATTCCGTTACAATAAAAATCAGGAGTTCTAGGATGAATAAATTCCACGAAGGTATTTACAGCATCCTCTTTATTGCGGAAGATTTTTTCTCGCAGAAAGTTAGCGAAATGTTTAAAAAAATAAGGAGGGTGTTTTAATGTTTCATAACCGAATCGTGAATCGTGATACGTGCGGGCGGGCGTTATCGCGTAGGAGTATTGGTCCCTTACGATTTAATAACTAACTAACTTTTGATGCGTTATAATCATCAGTTGTGCTTTCATCGAATACACGATCGATATTGCGGCCAGTTTCCGCGGCTTTACGTCCTAATTTAAATTCCTATAAAAATACGGTACGAATTTGCTTCTTGTCCGTTGTTACGTTTTTAAGTTATACTCGGAACAAACGACGGTAAAAAAGAAAAGTGTATCGCTTATATGATAGAGCGACGTCAACATTCAAACGGTATATTACTTGATAAACATAAATTTAAAATATATAGTATAGAAAAGCCCTAAATACAACAGAAAACCGCAACTTATTTCCGGACAACCTAATATAGTAGTAAGATCTGTTAACCCTTTATGTGTGCACTGAAACAATCGTAAGGTGAAGGGTCAATCTTCTGCATTCAAGGTTCAAATTTAGTTGAGATTGCAAATTTATCACATTTTTCATCCTGTTAAGAAATGAAACAAAGTTTTGAGAGAACCTGTTCTTTGTATAATAGTAAGATCTGTTAACCCTTTATGTGTGCACTGAAACAATCGTAAGGTGAAGGGTTAATCCTCTGCGCTCAAGGTTCAAATTTAGTTGAGATTGAAAATTCTAGCTCGTGCACTAGGATCACATTTTTGGTCTTGTTAAAAAATGAAACAAAATTTTTCAGAGGATCTATTCTTTTTATAATAAGGTCTATTAACCTTTTAGGCATAACCAACAATACTAATGTACGTATTATAAGAATACTAATATCGTTAAGCTCAGCATAAGTCTCCAACAGTTCTCTGTGTATTAAGAACTAATGGATAAGTAGCTTCAAGACACACGGTCGGTCAAAAGTATCAAAAACACACATGCATTGCATGCTATGCAAAAGTTTTCAGAAAATGGTTCGAAATTTGCAAATCTACCACATCGAAGTAATTATTGATGCACGCACTGTTAATTGCACGTCCGTAAAATGTTGGTGTCGAATAAATTACTTGCTATAAATTAATATAAATATGTACAAATTCGCGGATCAAAGAAATTAGTATAAATTGGTACAAGTTACTATTAATCCATGCGCCGTTAATTGCAAATCTATAAAATATCAGCACCAGATTCGGTATCACCACAAATGAATAAATGCTTCAAAATTCAGTATTGCATAAATTACTCGGTAAAGTAATATAAATTCGCGGATCGAAGAAATTCCTCTAAATTGGTATGGATCACTACACAAGTGAACGAACGATTGAAAATTTTTGGCCGATAGTGTCGATATGGTTAAGGGAAGCTTGGTTTCCGGGCTAGACAGTGGGTTGAACGAAACCCCACAATTTACTAAGTAATTGCAGAAACTGTAAACGGTGTGGACTTAGCCTGTAATGGTCTCCTGGTACTGGAGAACAAACGGTAGCCTGAGCGCAAAGGGTTAACGCGGCCATTTGTCATCCTTTATCTGGAAGGCAGCCGGAACCGAAGACAGAGTGAAGCCTAGAGTCGGGTTGTATCCTATTGTTACCGTTTCAGCGGGCAAAATACGCGCAAGTCGAAAAGGTGCAGGCTGAAGTCGTCCTCCAAGTCGCGCCGATCTTTCAAACAGTAAATATCTACCGAGAACGATGATGCTTCATTCGTACCTTTTTCCTTTTTTCCCACCCCTTTTAATTAGTATACAATTTTTACACATTATCGCTCTTCGCAGCTTTTCGCCTCTCTTTTTATTACCACCTTCGTAAGATTCGCTAGTCACCTGATACCGAATATTTCAATGTCTCCTTACTCTACTTTTTTTGTTTTTTTGGTCTGTATGTAAAACATAAGCTAGTCTCGCTCGTGATAACGATACGAATCGAAGCAGTATTTCGTAAGAAACTGGACAGTGTCAGGAAGAGAAGTTTGTCGCGAGTCAACATCCTTGGCCTCGTTTAGCGCCGCTCGAGTTTTGCTTTTCTGCTTACATTAACGGTACGAAAGATCGCGATGGCGTCGCGCGTGTAGATTGTAAAGACGCGTGTATAGTCGGTGGAAGAAATATGGCGGGGGGGGGAATTAAAGCATCAAGTGGCGGCGTTGCACGATCTGGCCACAGTCGGGATCATGTACAGCATTCTGTTTTGGAATGCGTGCAAGAAAAGGACGACAACTGATGACTAAACGGTATTTCGTGCTAATTGGCGTTTTTAATATTTGAGGCTCCTTTCCGTGTCCTGACGTGTCGTGAAGCTGTGCGACCAACGTAGAGCAATTGGCTAGTGGAGTTTTAAGGACTGAATACTTTTATTTTAATAAAAATCTCGTTAATAGTTTTATAAATTTTCATTTTAACGAATACTGTTAATCAATAAAATTAAAAGTAAATATTTGAGAACTGAATGGAACTGACACAGAACGAAATAAAGAGTGAATAAAGTCTCTAGTAAAAATTGCAGCACAATACGGTTGAAAACGAAGGCCGCTAGAAGAATCTAAAGAACGACAAAGCCTCTGCGAACGCGACGAATACATAATACAGCCTTAACCGAGGGTTGAATCCCTCCTCATCTCACATTTCTCTCGATTCCCTCGTTAAAACCCTCGAAACACGTTCACATCGGCTGCCGATCGATTCCACCAGCTCGCTGTATTTCTTCCGTCGACTATACACGCGGCTCGATACCTTCCTGACCTACTGTCCCTTATTTTCGTAATTCGATTGCCGACATGTCGGCCAGCTGTTTCACCACGGATTAATTCCCTCGATCTTCGACACCTTTTGAGCCGCTCTAGTGACAGACCGCCGACGTAACGTCCCGCGAAAAAAACCAGTTGCCATTTTGCTAGTCGCGGCTGTAGGTAATATTCCGGTAGGCTGAAAAGGTCGCTAACTCGACGACTGAAACGCTGCTTTTTTCACCTTTCTGGCGAACAAGAACGTATCTTCCTCTTGCAATGACCGTGCTTCGCCTTCTGTTTTCCAGCGTGTTCCTCAGGAGGACAGGAATGGAGGATTCGTTCGCGAAGCTGCGAGGCGGCCCAGGAAAATTGTCCGTGTCCCACGACAGCGTTTTCCCAGGGGAGGTTCCTCACACTCGACCTCTCTCGTCATTGGCCAGCCTGGCTACCCTCGAGGTTGGTACCTTCTTTATTTACGTATTACCTGCTAAGCCTAAGGAACGTCGAGGATCCTTTGCTTCTTACAAAATGAAGGAGACTGGAAGGAGTCTGATTTAGATTTTTAGATTTTACACGCATCTTTTTATCCCTTTGCACTCCATTGTCAGCTCCGAACAGCTCCATTGTCGCTGCAGTGACATAGAAGCAACAGTCTATTCCACGCTCTAACGGAAGACGGTGAATAGAAAAAGGTTGGAGTAATTTTCGGCGCGATTGATTCTTACATTTAAATTAAAATGTTCTTCGTTTTTTCATAGAGGCCTCTACTGTTACATTCGATATATACACTACTGGCCAGAAGTTTGGAATCACTACGTAAAGAAAAAGACAAGCTAGATTTTGAAACTTCCACAGAGGCGCACTCGCACCGTTGTAAATTGTCTCGGAGTAGCTGGTAGCCCATAGTAAAAATGATTCAGAGTTTCTGGTAGATCGTTAAAAATTGCGAGGAGTGCAAAGGGTTAATAATTACGTCATGTGTGATTATTCTTAAAGCACGGTGTACACATAACCCCACGTCACAGTTTTAACAATAACGTCTCGACCCTTTCCGACTTCCTTCCTAAAAGTCTCCCGCGAGTTGAGCCGCTTAACCCTTTCGCTGTTCGTTAAAATAACAAAAAGCGGTCAAAAAGTGTTCGACTTTTTTTATAATCAGTATTGCTTCTGTTTATGATAAAAATACGAAAAGAGCATGTTTTACCTGTGTTTCACAGTTATTTCTAAAGATAGTGTACACACAACCCCACGTCACAGTTTTAACAATAACGTCTCGACCCTTTCTGACTTCCTTCCTAAAAGTCTCCCGCGAGTTGAGCCGCTTAACTCTTTCGCTGTTTGTTAAAATAACAAAAAGCGGTCAAAAAGTGTTCGACTTTTTTTATAATCAGTATTGCTTCTGTTTATGATAAAAATACGAAAAGAGCATGTTTTACCTGTGTTTCACAGTTATTTCTAAAGATATTCTAATAATTAGAATGTTGCATTCTTCACAATAATACCGTGTATCTTTCCTTATTCGTTTTCATTTTTTTCTTCTTTTTGTTTTTGGATTTCTTTTTCGTTTCGTCGGAAACGAGACGAATTAAGCGATACGACGCGACGGATAGATTAAACAAAGCGATCCCACTTTGCCCATACGACGTACTTAAAAGCAAAAGTGGTGTAAGTGAGAAAAGGCGATTTCTAGATATCGAGGGTTAAAGTAAAACTCGTGTAAAATTCAGGAGTACGAACGAAAGTTAAATCTTTTTTATGCAAGCCTCTGTATAGTTGTATTAAGCTACTTAAGCTAATAATGCCATTTTGCCTGGAAAATCAAGCGTATATGTAATTATCTTACTCGATAATTTTCTGACTTCCACTATTTTCGTGCAAACCGGGAAGGTAATTATTGTTAGATATAATAAAAAAGGGATCCGTTTGTTGAGATAGACTATGCTTCTACTGCTTTATCAATTGCCAAACGAATTACAGTAAATTCTCCACAAGTGTCAGTCCGCAAGGAAGCTAAACCTGACACTTGTAGAGTCAGGGACTACGTTTTCGAGTTTCACGCCCGCCTTTGTAGTTTGCCGAACGTAGACAAGGACAGTGAATAAGGATGAAACGTGAGTCGAGGCAACCAAGCGATTTAAATACCAACTTTTTTAATTTTACGTTTTTTATCCCGAAATTTTTCTTAACATATTGATGAGATTTTTCTGATGAAAATGACATTAAACACGACATAATTTGAACAACATGTCACGCCAGACAGTGAACGTGTTAATAATGGCGGGACAAATTATATCGTGTTTGATATCATTTTCATCAGAAAAATCTCAGCAACATATTAAAAAAAATTTCAGATGAAGAAAAGTAAAATTAAAGAAATTATATTTTTCTATTATCGTAAAAGAAACCAAGTGGTGTAGCGTTACACGCTTGACTGACAGCGAGCGAGATAACATGGGCACAGCAATGGCGCAGACCTAGGCGTAAGACCATCTATACTGACACTTGTAGAATCCGAACTGTCTGACACTTGTGGAGAATTTACTGTATTTAGAACAAAAATCAATAAAATGTGGATAATCCCTCTGCGCAGACCTAGGCGTAGGACCATCTATACTGACACTTGTAGAATCCGAACTGACACTTGTGGAGAATTTACTGTATTTAGAACAAAAATCAATAAAATGTGGATAATCCCTCTAAATAAAATCGAGATATAAACTGTCGAAGGGTTAAAGGGTCCAATTTTAGCAGTTTTCCGGTAAGAAAATTCGAAATTGAAGCAAACATGGATCTAGCAGGATGTTAAAATCTTCTACCGCGAAGATCAAATATTTTAAGTGAAAAAAATGTGCAAAAAAGTACCGAAAATGTCAATACACAAGTTTCCATACAATTCTTATCATACCAAAAGTGACTCCTTGATAGCCAAAAGGATAGAACGATTTTTCTAATTAAATCTCAGAAGAAATCAGTTCTCCGGCGGAAAGGAATCGCACAGTGGTTTATTCACCGTGATTGATGTAATTCCCGTGGCTTCAGCGGAGAATGATAAACAGAGGCGCGGAGGAGGCGTGATTCTCGTTATCCAATGAGCGTAATGCCGAGACAGGCATTCTAAGCACGCGTGAATCGAGTTAAGGCGGTTACACATGTCCAGGATCGGCTCGTGACTCGTCTTCCAATTTCCTCGACGCGCGATCTCACGGCGTGACTGACTCTTCGTTTAACACAGACCATCCTTAAACCGCCGCGTATTTAAATTTCCCATGATTTACCGATTTACGCAAGAGAAAGAGGGAGAGAGAGAAATAGCGCAATTACCTCTTTTTCTTTGGTCGTATGGAAACCAGGACAGAGAGCTCGTTTACCGTGGATTCTCGTCGCGTTCAACCGTGAACTTCGCGCCGAAATCAAGCTGGTAAACGCGAGAACTTGCTCGAATTATTCATAAGGGAAGCGTGACGACGTTGTTCTCGAGTGGAAAAGCGAAAATCCTCGGTGAGTTGGTCGAGAGTAGAGAACGAGACTGCTCGTGTGTGCTTTCCATAGCCGGTGCTGGTTGTTCTGCACACTTTTTCGCAATATCAGAGCGGAGGCGTGCGCTAGATCATGATGCAGCCTGGCGGACAAATGATCCATTGTCGTGTTGCAACAGCGATCGGGCCGAGATTCCGACCGAGAGACCGTTTACAACTCGTCGAGTTCAGCTTTGTTAGCTAATTGTCGTCGTGTACTCGCTTTTGCGGAGCTCCTTGGGAGATCCTTTCTCGGTTATCCAGAGATTAACGGAGTATTTCGATGAGTTTGAAGGATATCTTGGGAAAATCCTGCTTCCTCTTTGACACTGGGTTTATGGAGACTTTTTGTGTACCTAATGTCTACGGACACGCGTGAAATTTACTTAAAAGACAGCTTATTTTATTTAAAAACAATATTGTATAGAGTAGACTCCCGTACAACGCGAGTTTCTATAACGCGCGAGAGATTCTGCGACTACTGTTTTCGGAAAAACGCGTTTCCTCGTCCAACGCGCCAAATGTAATAACAAAATACAGGAGTTCTCCGCATTTAAAAATTAAATCTAATTTAGTTGAGCGTTGCACTGTTTTCTTCGTCCTTTCCGAATTCTTGTTTCAAAATTGTTCGGTCATAAACGGCCAAACAGTTTTGAAAAGACCATAGGACAATGACTTCACGACGTGTCCAAAAATCGAAGACGAAAACTCGCACATCTGGACACCACTCGCGCTAAAGCTACCTGGCGACCAGAATACCGTTACTGTACCCCAAAGTAACAATTTCCCTACTCCTTCGACAACACCATCGCCCCCGAAAACACCAGAGACCAATCGACACACTTGAACCACTTCCTGCACAACTTAAAAGAAATCAGAAACAGACACTAAGGTTATAAGACAGCATACGCAGCCACCCTTAGAGCAGATGCAACTAGAGACAACAAGCAAACGTACAAGTAGATACACAGACAGCCACACAACACATATTTTTAATATACAAGGTTTAAGACATAAAGTGTGGTGTTTCATTTTTCAATCAAGTGTACAGTCCACTAAATACAAAACTACTTCAACGAGCATTTAAAGGACTCGAGAAGTAAGCGTCATTTATTCGTTGCCAACATCAACCCTCAACGCTGTGACGCACCACACGATTGTTTCGGTTTTTTCTTCGTTGTTTCTTTATTGCGTACATTAGTAATATGTTCTTTTAACTCAACAGCGTATATATGCCACTTATTTAAAAAAAAAACTGTTATTTGATAGAACGTAGAAAATAAAAGTTGGCATCAATTCACACAACGCGTTATACGGGAGTCTACTGTATTCCTATAAAATTTATAGCAAGCATAAGTATTAGGAGAGAAATGTAAACGGTTTCTCTAATTTTCCTCGTGAAATTCGAAATGCGTTAAAATCACGCGTGAACGAAACCGCAGATTTGCTTTAAAAAACGACTTATTTTACGAAACTACGTGATATTGTGTATAAAATTTATAGCAAGCATAAGTGGCAGGAGAGAAATGTAAGCGGTTTCTCTAATTTTCCTCGTGAAATTCGAAATGCGTGGAAATCGTACGTTCCGCAAACGTAGCGTTAAAAAAGAAAGAAAATATGGCAATTTTTGTAGGAAATTCTACCGTTCCGCCGATCGTGCAAATAATCTGCATAATTGGTGAAAGAAAGGTGTATGCTCTTCAGGCCTGAATTTACCGGGTTGTCGAGTGAAAAATGACGCGAAAGCGGTGGATCTTCGCCGGGTAGAATTGAAACGGAAAGAGAATCTCCGCGGAGGAGGAATCTCGGCTGAGTTAATTCGCCGCGCAGCTGTGAATCTACATGCCCCACGAGCAAAGATCTCTATCTCGTTCGAAAGCGAGCAAGCGTTTTGCGCTCGGGGAAGCTCCTCGCGACCGAAACGTAGAAACGTCGCGGTCGACTCGATCCTTTCTACTCGCGTTTCGCCCGCCGCGAGGGGAAGAAAGAGAAGAAGAAACGAAGAAAAAAATACGCCGTCTGCCGGTGTTCCGTTCTGATACTCGAGGAAAGTCGCGAATTGTTTTCACGTTCGTGAAAAATCACGTGACACGTTTGGAACGAGACCTCCTCCTCTCTCGCGTGACGTAGTTCTACGTTTCTTTTCTTTTCGTTCGTTTCAGCGGAGACAGACGAGGAAGAGCCACGAGATCGAGCACAAGGAGTACAGTCAGCACGTGGTGCAGAGGCACAGGATATCTCCTCGGGTAATTATTCGATGATTCACGTAGATGTTGTAGCGGTTGAGTGTCGGTCGTAACGATTCTTCGCGGCAACGACAATTGACGGAGTACGATAAGTGAGTGTAATGGTGTTTTGACACAACTCGCGACGTTGAGACAACTCGGACAACTCTTCAATGACTTACAACAGTCTATCTTCGATGCTAAGACAATTATTGTATATACAACTCTAGCAACTATAAAACAATTTACTACTCTAAGACAACGAAAGACAACTCTTAAACGACTCGTATGCAACACTCTATTCTCAACGTCGAGACTGTTATTATACAACTCTAACAACTGTAAAACAATTTACAACTCTCAGACGACATACACAACACTCTATGCAACACTCTATCTTCAACTACTAAACAATATACAACTCCCAAACAACTCATACGACATTCTATGCAACACTTTATCTCAAACGCTAACACAACTATTATGCAACTGTAACAACTGTAACACGATACTTACAACTATAAGACAACTCTTTTAAACGACTTATACAACAGTCTATCTCCAACGCCAGGACAACTGTTATACAACTCTAACAACTGTAAAAAGACATTAACTCTAAGACAACGCAGACAACTCTTAAACGACTTATACAACACTTTATGCAACACTCTATCCTCAACGTTAAGACAATTGTTATACAACTCTAACAGCTATGTACAATTTACAACTTTAAGACATCCCTCGAACAACTCGTAAGACATTCTATACAACACTCTATCTCCAACACTAGGACAACTGTTACACAACTGTAACAACTGTAAAACGATACTTACAACTATAAGACAACTCTTTTAAACGACTTATACAACAGTCTATCTCCAACGTCAGGACAACTGTTATACAACTCTAACAACTGTAAAAAGACACTATAACTCTAAGACAACGCAGACAACTCTTAAACGACTTATACAACACTTTATGCAACACTCTATCCTCAACGTTAAGACAATTGTTATACAACTCTAACAGCTATGTACAATTTACAACTCTAAGACATCCCTCGAACAACTCGTAGGACATTCTATACAACACTCTATCTCCAACACTAGGACAACTGTTACACAACTGTAACAACTATAAAATGACAACTCTAAGACAGCTCAGACAGCTCTTAAACGACTCATACAACACTCTACCTCCAACGTTAAGACAATTATTACACAACTCTAAGACAACTCATACAACACTCTATCCCCAACGCTAAGACAATTATTATATATACAACTTTAACAATATAAAACAATCCCAAAACAATTGAGACAGCTCTTAAACAACTTATACAACACTCCATCTCCAACGCTAAAGCAACTATTATGGAACCCCAACAACTATAAAAAGACACTTACAACTCTAAAACAACGCAGACAACTTTTAAACGGCTTATACAACACTCTACGCAACAGTCTATCTCCAACACTTGTGCTCTATCTGCAACTCTGACGACTCTATCTAACGCTGACTCTATCCACAAGGAAACAACTCTTTTTCTCTCCCACGCACGCTACTTCCGTGTTTTCCCATTAAAAATGGTCACCGTATCGTGGAGCCTCGCGCGTTATCGAGAATTTTCGTGAAGGACACAGCTCCGTTCCCCACCACTTTCTCTTTTACCAGTTTACATAAACAACATCGAGCCGAACACTCTACCGAGTATCTTAAAAATGAATTTACCAACGAAACGCAATCATTCTTCCTCCGGCCTCTTCGTTTGTCAATGTATCAAGCATCCGAAGCCACTGCTCCATTTGACCGTTGGTTAAAAGTTTAACCAGTGAAGCGAGCAACGAGACGGGGGGAGAAAAATAGAGAAGAAGGAAAGTCGGTTGAAACGGAAGTGGCCGGAAAAGAGGCTTTTTTCCCCTAACTACCGCTTTAATAGAGCCGTCAGAGTTGAAATCTGGGACACAGGGTTTACAGAAACGATAATTACGGGTAGCATTGTGGATAATTGGCGAGTGTGTATGCGGTTCGTAAAACGATACTTACAACTGTAAGACAACTCTTTTAAACGACTTATACAACAGTCTATCTCCAACGCCAGGACAACTGTTATACAACTCTAACAACTGTAAAAAGACATTAACTCTAAGACAACGCAGACAACTCTTAAACGACTTATACAACACTTTATGCAACACTCTATCCTCAACGTTAAGACAATTGTTATACAACTCTAACAGCTATGTACAATTTACAACTTTAAGACATCCCTCGAACAACTCGTAAGACATTCTATACAACACTCTATCTCCAACACTAGGACAACTGTTACACAACTGTAACAACTGTAAAACGATACTTACAACTATAAGACAACTCTTTTAAACGACTTATACAACAGTCTATCTCCAACGTCAGGACAACTGTTATACAACTCTAACAACTGTAAAAAGACACTATAACTCTAAGACAACGCAGACAACTCTTAAACGACTTATACAACACTTTATGCAACACTCTATCCTCAACGTTAAGACAATTGTTATACAACTCTAACAGCTATGTACAATTTACAACTCTAAGACAACCCTCGAACAACTCGTAGGACATTCTATACAACACTCTATCTCCAACACTAGGACAACTGTTACACAACTGTAACAACTGTAAAACGATACTTACAACTATAAGACAACTCTTTTAAACGACTTATACAACACTTTATGCAACACTCTATCCTCAACGTTAAGACAATTATTATATAACTCTAACAACTATATACAATTTACAACTCTAAGACAACTCATACAACACTCTATCCCCAACGCTAAGACAATTATTATATATACAACTTTAACAATATAAAACAATCCCAAAACAATTGAGACAGCTCTTAAACAACTTATACAACACTCCATCTCCAACGCTAAAGCAACTATTATGGAACCCCAACAACTATAAAAAGACACTTACAACTCTAAAACAACGCAGACAACTTTTAAACGGCTTATACAACACTCTACGCAACAGTCTATCTCCAACACTTGTGCTCTATCTGCAACTCTGACGACTCTATCTAACGCTGACTCTATCCACAAGGAAACAACTCTTTTTCTCTCCCACGCACGCTACTTCCGTGTTTTCCCATTAAAAATGGTCACCGTATCGTGGAGCCTCGCGCGTTATCGAGAATTTTCGTGAAGGACACAGCTCCGTTCCCCACCACTTTCTCTTTTACCAGTTTACATAAACAACATCGAGCCGAACACTCTACCGAGTATCTTAAAAATGAATTTACCAACGAAACGCAATCATTCTTCCTCCGGCCTCTTCGTTTGTCAATGTATCAAGCATCCGAAGCTACTGCTCCATTTGACCGTTGGTTAAAAGTTTAACCAGTGAAGCGAGCAACGAGACGGGGGGAGAAAAATAGAGAAGAAGGAAAGTCGGTTGAAACGGAAGTGGCCGGAAAAGAGGCTTTTTTCCCCTAACTACCGCTTTAATAGAGCCGTCAGAGTTGAAATCTGGGACACAGGGTTTACAGAAACGATAATTACGGGTAGCATTGTGGATAATTGGCGAGTGTGTATGCGGTTCGTTTGCAGGTGCTCGAGCAAATAAAGACGGTCATAGAGAACCGGAACCAGCTAGCCTCGGCGACCTCGCCGGATACCACGAGCACCGCTGTACACGTAAGTATCCAAACTCGAGATTCGATCTCTATCGGAGAGAGAGAGAAAAAAAAGAAAGCGAAGAAAAACTAGAGTGTGTTGAACTTTCGATCGTTCAACGACCTCTTGCCAGCAAGAGACACCAATTTTTCCACGAGCTTTTATCTCGATATGAAAGTAAGGCCGGAAAGAAAGTCGTCGCCGTGGTCGTCGCGGCGATTAAAAGAGTAAAAACGAGACGGAGAAAAATATATCGAGACACAGTGTTTAACCTCTTGGCTACTGAACGCCGCTATAGCCGCTTTCGTGTCGGTCATCTTTTCGATAGGTATGCCGTCATAGTGGCTTTCGCGTGTAAATAATTATTTATTCGTCTGTAATCTCTATTTCGATGTAATTTCACAGTGTGCTAATTGTTTATTAAGTGACAATCGTGCAAGTATCATGGAACGGAGACACGTTGACAAAGTAAAATTAAGTATCGTTAGCGGACTACTGGGTAGTTTAACGGAGCGGTAATTTAACGATAAAAGGACTAATCTCTGATTTTTGAGAAAGGACGTATAACACAGGGTGGTTCAAAACATGTGGGCATAACTTGAGGGATGGATTCAGTAGACTGAAATAATAAAGAAAGTTCATATAAACGTATACCGGATATCTTGAGAAGCGGGAATTGAAATTTGTAAAGGTTTTGTATACCAAGAGCAGAATTCGGGGGTGAAACAAAGTTAGTGCGGGAAAAATTAGGTGATGAGGTCGAGTTTCGAAGATGAGTAGCGAGGAAAGAATGAAGACATTGGTTATCGAAATTTCGGGTATTTACGAAATGAGAATCGAAGACTAACGCTTAAATCTACAGCACGATTTGGAATAACAAATAATGTCGGTATACGACATTATAATTTATTCATCTACAATCTTTATTCTAATGTAATTTCATAGTGGAGAGTATCTCGCATTATTTACGCGCATTCCGCATCAAAACCGTGAATTGAGGGAACATTGGCAGGTTTTTGTAACGTTTTGTTGTATAATATAAAAATGAACATTGTTACATTTGCCTTAAGCGTCCTATTACAACATCGCATCTTTTGTGATTGTGCTACAAGTGTGAAAATTCGTCAAATGTTGTCCTTTTCCTTCTGTGATACATGTTAATTAGCTGCCGCTAAGAACCACCTTAACCCCTTAACATATGACAACGCGTCAGACTCGCGGCAGAGATTCTGGCGAAGATGTGAGAAAAATAGTTATATTAGTAAGAAAAATGAATAGTAATCCTAATTTTCGTTTGAATTTTTAACACTGAGAATTGCTAAATGTAATTAATTTGCGACAGATTAGTTTTTCTTACCTGACACAGTGCTAAAACAGAAAATGGCCGACGCTTAGATGCGTAGTAGGAAAAGAAATCATAGGTTAAGGGGCTAACCGGGGTAAAATTGGCACGTCGTGTAAACAGTATTAACAACTAAAGATTTACTAATCGACACTTAAATTCCTTCCTTTTTATATTCAATGCACTCTCTTTTATATTTTTTCATTTACTCGAATGACAAATGTCCTGTCCGACAAACCGAAAGTGAAGTCTCTGACGTCACTCAGGGCCTAAAAGTAGGAGATGTAGGGGAACTTGCGACGGCTCGCTGTTAGTAAGCCAATAGGGGTAGAATAAGGCTATCGCACTTACTCTTCTATGAACAATAGACAACGATCGGGTCTCGTTCGAGCAGTCGGTAAACAGATGTGCAGTCGATAATTGACCGGAGTGATATTTTCAAGCGCTCGAAAAAAAATAAACAGGCGAACAGATGCCAAACGACGTGCATCATGGTAAACTTAATTTTTTTATCCCATGTTCCCAAAATTTCTCTATTATTTCGATAAGCTTATTTTACAGGTTAAAATTCAAGCAATCCAATGGTATTTTTTCAAAATTATTCTACGAGTGGGAACAGTGTCAAATCAGCAATTGAAACTTTAGCAGCGATTATTGCTATGTTTATTGCTATGAAATGAGCCCAAATCTTTAAACCTTTCGTTACGGCAGTCCGCTCCGCTGGAGTGACGCCACTGAACGGGGCACCGCGCCGCCGGAGTAACGCCACTGAACGCGTGATTCTTGTCCCGATTGCTTCCAAACCAGTGCATGTTTTATTTTTGGAGTAAAACAAATGAAGAACGAACCAAAGAATGACAAGTGCCATCGATGTGAAATATGTCTTACGCGCCAACGTAGGTAAGAGGGCAAGGCGTCCAAATAATTTTTAGTTTTCCGTTCTTTTATCAGCGTGTTACATTATCGACAGCTGACTTAAATTCGTTTTCCTAAGTTCGCAAGGGCCTGCAGCGTAAGGCCCAAGAGTAGTGGGGCTGACCTGAACCGCCTATTTTGCCTCCATTTTGCTAGGCTGTGACGTCAGAGGCTTCACTTTAGGTTTGTCGGACAGTACATATGTTTAAATCACTCAGGGTACTGACGTAATTAAAAATGCACGAAACGATCAGCTATTGCGATCTAAACTTTCGTTCACTTATTTCCATCTTCCCTAAAATCTACTCTTCGCCTGTACAGCTGCCAATGTTCCCTCAGTCTCATCACCGCGGCAAGTCCAGCCGTAGCTAAAAGGTTAATCCTTGGAGAGCACGTTATTTCAACCTCTACCTTCGCTCTTCATTCTCCGCGCGTCTTATCGTCGATCGACAGATCCAACAATCGTGCAACGTGATAAAAGCCTCGTTAGAAAAGGGGTAGTCGAATGAGAAAAAAAGAAAGAAACATACGATAGACGGATTAGATTCCGCGTATGTCACACTCGCAACTACTCCTTCCATGTATCTGATGTCACGCTCGGCGTTTTTTTGCGTTTCAGGCTGTCGG
>NW_017100219.1:532498-534800 GCF_001263275.1 Habropoda laboriosa
AGATAATAACAGCGACGATGAATAACTTTTTGTTCGTAGTATCGCTGCGGTCGCGCACTGCTTACCGATTAGTCGCGTCCGCGAAGTTCTCTTGTCCACTTGAGAACGATCTTCCTATCTGCTTCTAACTGGAGCGACAAATACTCTCGTTTGCGCGAAACAAATCGCAGCTTTCCTAATTCTTCTCTAAAGGAGAAGAAGAAACGACAGTTTTCACGTGCGCCCCGAAGAAAAAGAAAGAGAAAAACCGGCGCGAAGTATGAACGTTCACTGGTGAAATCGTCGAGTTAGAGGAGAGAAAAGTGGACCAAAATGGCGGACAGTTCGAAGTCGGCTTCGTTGAGGAAATTATGGAATAACTTTTTCGCGTTCACGTCGTTCCCCTTGTATTTTCGGGACAGAAGAGCAGCGGTAAGGAGGAAGTGACTTGCGCGGATAACTTTCTCTCTCGGCTGAGAGTTTCAGAGATACATATAATACGTTCCCGTTGCCCCGGGGACTCGTTATTAACTACTTTCATTCGTTGCGTCATTTCCATTTACGATCACACCAGGTGTATTTAGATAACCGCGCGTGTTTCGCGGGAACATCGATTTCTTATCTCTTCTCCCTTTTCCCCGTTTTTTTTTTTTTTTTTTTTTTTCAAGAGGAAGATCGTTCTCTTATCAGTTCGGTTGATAAATCTTTGTAATAAGGCTAATGTAATGTTTAACCTGTTAATTGAGGGGAAATAATTGGTTCGATAAACGATGATATTTGTGTTAAATAAATGCTGGAGGTGAAATGATCGATTAACGTTCTCTGTCACGTTGTCGTTTAGTGACGGTAATTGTTTGAAATGCGATGGCAATCTGAACAATCGGTGGAAAATTGAGATCCAAAAGAGGAAGTATTCAACTTTGAATGATTGGTATAATAAGTATGTCAATTTGGAGAAGAAATGTTGCTTGAATCGTGTAACACTTTCTGTACGAATATATCGGGTGTCTCGATAGTTATGAACGCCAGTGTATATGAGTGACAGCGATTTTTTTTTTTGAGCCGCGTTGCTCATATGTACGACGCTCGTACTTTCTGTGTCGTAGAATTGTTCTTTATCGTAGATGATATAATTAGCTTGGATAATGCACTCGTTGCTTTGTATTTGCCGTTAGTAAGACTGTTTATTCCGTGAAAATAACAAGTGTAGCTTTTATTCTAATACACAGGGTGTCTGTTTTATCTCAGTACAGCGAAATATGTTTTAAGGAAGCGATGTTAGGGAAAAAATGTTTTAACAAAAGTTGTTTGATACGAAGGGGGACATCATGTGGTATAAATATTTTCTTTGCACCGGGTATTTTATACACAGTATGATAGCGTATGTTAAGACGAGTTCAACGAGGTGCGAACATAGTCATTTCCTTTCATGGAAGGTCGTGAAATTGCGAAAAACCGGGAGCCGGTGCACCATACGTTCCCCACTGTCGCGTGTGTCGGTTTTATCAAAGGAAATGACTGTGTTCGCACCTCGTTGGATTCGTCTTAACATACACTATCGTATTATGTAAAAAAGAATTAAACTGACTTCGAAATCTCCCCCACCATACCCGGTACGAAAGAAATATTCATACCACATAACTTTCCCCCTCGTACCAAACAACTTTTGTTAAAACATTTTTTTCCTAACATCACTTCTCACTACTCTAGGTCAGGATTCAGAAAAAAGGACTGCAACCTGACTGATTGTGAATTTAAAAAAACGGAAGAGAAAATATGTCACTGGAGAAAACGAATGGCCCTTTAAACCCAAGTCACTCACCTTTCAAAACATGCTAAATAAAAAGATAACAATTATTACAACTGTTCCGTGTAATGCTAATTATAAATTGATAAAAATACAGAAAGAGAAGGGTTATTACGCATTCATAATGAAAATGTCGTTCAAGCAAATGAACGGCCCTTTAAACCCAAGTCACACTCACCTTTCAAAGCAAGCTAAATGAACTGAAGAAGACCAAAATTGTCGTAGAAAGCGACGAAAAAGTGATGGAAACAAAAGAAAAATGTGCTTAGGTCACTCTAAAAATTTGCTTAAGGCAGAGAACCTGTTAATAGATTCGATTTTTACCAGAGAAACGAACCCGGTTAACAGGCTAAACAGAATTTCACCTGAGTCGTATCTTAGCTGCAGCACTAATTTCCGGTTTTCCTCGATTTGCAGAACCACTTCATGAGCTACGAGAAGCAGGAGAGAAGCGACGAGGAGAACCAGGTAAAGGTGAGTCCCTTTAAACCCAGGAATCTCCATCGGTCTCTCCAT
>NW_017100219.1:534818-535642 GCF_001263275.1 Habropoda laboriosa
AAACGGTCCCGTTAACGGTCGAATATCGTAAATCAGTAGGAAACGGGGAAAATAGTGCTGGCAACAGGTGGCGAACGGTGACCGATGGAGGCTCGTTAATTTTACTTCCTTTTTCCGCCATTTATCCTGCGACGCCGACGACTTGGAAAAACATTTCCATCGATCCTGTAAAAAACGTGCCGGACACCTAATCAAGCACGGGACAGACAAACGGCAAATTCATATTTCTGTCCCTTTGTGTCTGTCTGTCGAGAAAGATTAAGTCGCGAGGGTAAATTTCTCGAAAAAAAATTCACAGACACCGAATTGTCCCAGAAGAGAGAAAGATCTCTGTGTGTTTCTGAAGGAAATAAAATCGTTGCTGTGAAGTGAAGCCACAGAGACCGCTGACAGAGTGTTTTACGTCCCTTTTATGGCCGTTCTCGTTGTTCTGCCTCTCTCACGTTGGACTTGCTCCGCTTATCCGCGTGGCACGCCGCTATTATTTCCGGCTGTTCCATCCGCGAATCCTCTCCTCGCTACTTTTATTGTCCGCCACCGGCGACACACACACGACAACCGTTAAAACAATCCTTCTCCTGCCCCCCGCGCTTCTTCTCCTCCTCCCCCCCCCCCTTTCTCTCTGTCTCTGGTATAAATCGAACAAGAGGAGATGCGGAAAACGCTTCCACGGAACGCGCGTTTCGCGTTAAAAAGAACTGGGTTACCGCTTTATCCGATTCAACCGTTTATACTTTTTAAGCGTATTCGCCTCGCTCGCAAAGGTAGCCTCTCTGTGTATCAGAAAACCATTTAAAGCTTTGCTACATGTTGCATCTGGCGAG
>NW_017100219.1:536018-588239 GCF_001263275.1 Habropoda laboriosa
GAGTAGGTGAATGAAGAAAAGTTCCAACGTCTGAGTATCGAGGCTCGATACCCGGCAAAAGGTGTTCCGCGAGTGAGTAAAAGCGAGAAGGTATAGTCGGTGGAATAAATGTGGCGGCAACGATTGATGTAGCTTTACGTGGGGTCGTGTGTCGTTTTGTCGATTGATATATGAAATTTTTGCTTGGAATTGTTAATGCTGCGGGGTTTAAGCTTCTGTCCTCTCTCCTGTTCAATAATGATTGGCTTGTTAGTGAAAATTAATTTATAGGTGTTACGGATTAAGGTGCAGAGAAATTGTTTAAGCATACTACAAGGGAAGAACCTAATTATTTGGCTGAAATTGTTGGAAGAACTTGGTTAGTATAATATTTGGGCCCACGCCTATTGGGTCTTATGATACGTCGTTGGAAAGTGATGGTTGGTCATTGCTATCAGAAATGTCCTATTCAGAAAGTATCGATTAAAATGTATCTTGTACACACTAATACTACAGTAATATTTCGAACACATAATTACTTTTATAAAGACTCAAATCACGCCTAGATATACGTAATGACAGATGCACTTGTAAGTAAAATGATCTTTTTACAAAAAGAATAAATTTTTTTCACCGTATCCTAATGTAGGATCGGGGCCTCCATCCCCAAATAGGGAACTGACGAGAAAAAGTAGAGAGCGCGCACTATTGGCGTAGTGGGCAAAGTCTCGACTTGCCAGCCTGAGGTCACGCGTTCGATTCCCGTTTGGGTCCCTTGATTTTTTTCCTCGATTCCTACGCTAATTCCACTTGTATTTTCTGAATGAGACATTTAAAGTAGCCATCTTGAATTCCTCTACTCATACGCTTTCCAACGATGTATCATACGACCCAATAAGGCCTGGTCTCGAATACTATAGTACCGCCTTATCTTCTAATTATCTCCCTGAAATTACCATTTACGTGCATCGATTACCTATGCTTGAACACCCAAGCAATTTGACCATTTTACTACGTCGCTTCCACCGACTGTACCGACGACGAAATCGTAAACAGAGTCGCTCAGCGTAGATGGGGAAAAAAACGTTGGAGAGTGAGCGCACTGTGAATAGGACAGTATATAAGAGCGACGCGATATGGCGTTTACCGTTACTTGGCCCGACACGCGTTACAGGCGAGGATCTCGAGCCCCGTCGAATACTTCTCGAGCAACAGCTTCGCGAGGCTAGCCTCGCTTTCGGTTGATCGGGAAAACCGAGTGAACGTGGCGCATAGGCTCCGGTATGGCTGGTAACGTTGTTTTCTTCTCGTTGGTTTTGCCGCGAAAATAAAATAACTGCACCGGTTGCGACATGCTGCAGATTCGTTTCGGTATTCGGGACACGTTGCCATCGGTGCGAATGCATTTTCGTTATTCCCGTCGAATTCCACGCACGACCACGTCCGACGCCACTTGACATTTTCAATTTAACTCTTGGTATGCCCCGGGAATGTCTCTGTTTTATTATCGAGAAATTTAGAGAATTACCATTCACAGTTTTACAAGGTATTCGAAAATTTCTAGTTTGAATTTCGTCGTAGATGGTCGATCGAGATAATCGTTCGAGTTTTGGCATCTCGAACGACATCTGGAATTGTCGAGTGATAGCAAGGTGGTTTCAGCGCGAAGATAAGTAGATACGGTCGGTAATGCACAGACTGACGAATTTAGTCAGACGAGATTTTGGGTAAACCGATCATCTTATGGGACTTTTTGTCACACGATCTGAAATATCGACGTTGTCCAAAATTACCGGTTTCGAAACGCACTCTACGCTTAAGAACGGTCGTTTCAGGAACTACATCGCGCGAAACGATCGATATTGATCGTTTGTACATTGATACTGTGTGTCGATACATCTTTGTATCTGAAAACGCAAATAAGTGTGACTGAATCTAATCTGATTCGTCCTAAGATTCGAAATTTTATCTCCGTCATTTAAAATAACAAATTTTAGGTGTTTTTCATTTCAATTCCTACCACTCGTAGCGCAGTGATTAAATACCAGTCCCAATCGATACAGTAGAATAATGGTAACGGGGTTCTAGGACCCACGATGTTGTGTCAAAAAAATACATTCAACGAGTGATCTACTCTGTATCTCGACTGTGATAATATCAGTCCCAATCGATACAGTAGAACGTTGGTAAAAGGGTTCTAGGACCCCACGATCGTGTGACAAAAGAATACATGAAATGAGTAGCCTACTGTATATCTCGTCTGTGACTAAGTAGATATGGTCGGTAACGCACAGACCGACGAATTTAGCTCTCGCTGGTAGGGGAACTCCCCGAAGCGAGTGGTAACTGTCTCCGTGTCGGTAAGACGAACCTGTAGATACTGCAGTTTACTGTTGTATACACTTCCTTACAGGTGTCTTCTGTAACGTGACACCAACCTAAGCACTCTACGTTGTTTCCTAACTTCTTCGGTGATCTCAACGCTCAACTATTCGCCATTGTTATCGTCTACTACTTATTTTTATTTCCACCAACGAACAGGTTCTCGTTCCTCGAAAATAATCGGTACATTTCATCTGAAGATAGATACATCGAAAACTATTAGAAATTGTCGGCACGTTTCGTGGCTCATAAGGAGGGACTTTCTTTGCTCGTTACGTAAAACAGCTTACGCGGTGGCTCCGTTCGAGCGAGAAAACGCTTGTGAAACTAGAAAACGTCTGGATTTTAGTTTTTTTTCTTTTTTTCAGGTTAACACATCGTCGGCTAATCTGACACATGAATCGTTCCAAGAAATTTCATTGGAATTATCAGCTTATCGATCCCCTCGACAATTTTCCCCACAAATTTCGTCGATTATCCCAGATAACTGGTAGAAGATCCACAACTATCCCGGTTCGCGTTATCTGTTCACGGCTTTTGACATTTGCACGTAAGTCGATCTGTAAGCCAGTTTGGTATTTGCGTGGCATTTATCGTACTGCGTTGGTGCTTTCGTCACGACGTGCCAGCAAGGCCGGCGAATCCTTAGAAATCCTCCGCGGAGGACTGTTCTGTTTCACGGAACCTCTGTTTATCCGATCAGTTGATACGATTGATCCGCGTACAATCCGCAGAAAGGTCGCCTCTAATCTCGCGCGAGGCTGTCACGTTCGTCCTCTGAATCTCCGACACGTTTCCGCGGCCGAAAAATTCTCCTGGAAACGTTACGGAGGCGTGTCACGATCGCGCGCCTCGCCGTTGCGACAGGATATTCCGAAATTCGCGGCGGTTTCACCGACGCAACGGCCAATTACGGAATCGTCCTAGTTCGTAACCAGAAACAGGACAAATGTCCGGTTGGTGGTTTTTACAGGCGCGCGTTGCGTCGAGTAGAAATTACGAAAGGACCAGGGGGGTATTACGAAAGACACAGTTACGATAGGTCAGTGGCAGACGAACGAGAAGAAAAGCACGATAGGCGACATCCTGATGGAGCGTGAACGTGTTCGAGGATCGCGCGATTTAGAAAGCAAACCGAGTTCCTGGGCGAAAAAGACCGCCTGTTTCTGCTACGTTTTCGCGATGTCGAAACGTTTTGTCAGGACGAAGTGAACGTCTGAGGTTAGAGCACTGTGTGTGTGTGTGTGTGTTCGCGTGTGTTCTTTAGAGAGAGAACGGTGGGAGAGACGAGGGAGAGCTTTGGTGTCTGAAGCGAGTGAACAGCTGGCAAGATTGGTAGCACCGTTACAGCGCGCTCGGTTGTCCGGTTCCTCGTAGATCAGTCTCCTCGATCGTCCCTCTTTTTCTCTTGTCAGGGGTCATTAGTCTTCAGTGGCGTATCCGAACAGGATTTGCCTCGCGGTTCGATAATACCCCTCTCCGCCGGTTCCCCGTTTTCATCCTTCAACGTTGCAGCGGAGATCGGAGTTAAAGGGATCGAATTAGCAAATTCAAATTTCGACAGTCTGTTACACGCGATGCTTTAGGTAGGACGTGATCCGAGAGAGAATTAGCCGTTCTGTATATACAGTTAGCCTCGAAAATATTCGGACGCTAAGTGAGGCTGTCTTTCTGCTGATTTATTTTCGGTAATTGCAGAATGTGAAACGTCGTTTCTTGTAGGAGATTAATCGAAATTGTGCTCGATTGCTGCGTTGCACTGATACTTCGACATTCGGCAAAAATTCATATTTTCAATATTTATATCGTTCATACGCGTATTTATGTGACGTTTTAATAAACGAAATCGATCGAAGTTATGTCCAATTACTATGCTGCACTGATATTTGGGCACTCGGCAAAAATTAATTTTTTCTTTTTTTTATTGCACTCCATAAAATTTACAATCAATTCCACGGGGGAATTTTTAGCAAATATATTGGCTTTGGTCAATGACATGACTAGTATAAGTATTACATGCGTTAAACTAAAGATTAAATAGTAACTATAGAAGATCTACAGGAATCTACCAGTAGTATTAGTGTTTGTCACGACGGTTATGATGGTTGGGTAAATCTGTTAACTAGTTTGAGGGGGTGAGCCCTCTTCAGTCTGTACGTGTGGTCGTTGATTCGTAACAGGTTGATGACGAGATTGTTTTCACGACGCGTGAGTTGGTGAAGGTGTCGTTTGCTGTATCTGATGATTTCTTCTGTCACGGTTGGAATGTTCAGGTCGCTGTGTATTATTTTGTTAGAAATGTACCAGGGCGCGTTTTCGACTGGAATCTTTGTCGCAATTCGACGTTTGATATATATACTGGTAGTGGCCCAGAGTTGAATGCCATGTGTCCACACCGGTTTGATTATTGTTTTGTAGATAAGTAGCTTGCTATTTAGCTTGAGCTTCGATTTTCTTCCCAACAGCCAATACATCTTTTTAGTTTTTAGTTTCAGTTGTTTACATTTATTTTGAATATGTTTTTTCCAGGTTAGTCAAGCGTTATACCAAGATATTTAACTGAGTCTGTTTGTGGGATTTCTATGTTACTAAGTTTTACTGGAGGACATGTGTCTCTGCGTAGGGTGGGCAAAAATTAATGTTCTGAATATTCGTAATATTTTAGTTTATCATTTTAATCAGTTTTGAACATTATTTAAATACATTCTAAATATTATGAGTACTTTGGCCTGTCTTTCTTATTAACTGTGCCTAATTCTCAGACATAATTTCCTCTTTCATCCATTATCACTCACGTGTAACATCTGGCAGTGTGTTGAAGATTTATTTACTTTTACACCGACGCAAATTTTTCTTCACATCCTACAGAATTCCTTTCTTTTTTAACCCCGTGCCTTATGATAACAAGTCGCAGGAGGTGTTGCGCAATAAGCGCGAATTTGTAATTTCAACTTGAATTTAAGCATGAATTATGCACAATATACGCGCAGAACATCTTTTTACCATCGCGATATCAAAATGTGAATAGCGAAGAGAAACGCACGCAGCCTGAAGAAAATCATACGAAGGTGCAACAAGAACAGAACTTTAATTATTTGAACTTTGCGAGACTGAGGCTTATCGAACTGTAAATCGTGTATAATACAGTAGCGCTTTTTACTTCACGCAGCGTGTTGGAATAATAAATAGAACATCTGTGTAACACGGTAATTTGACCTAATTTCGTATGGTATATTAAGTCGTTCCATAAAAAGTTGCAAGGGGCTTAAAACGACAGATATTAAAAATGACGTTGGTTCGCTCGTCGATGGCTAGGTGTGCCGCTGCCCTTTTCTTCGGCCGTTAGGGCCCTGCAAGCCATGGGGCCCTGCGGCTCGGGTCCCGCGGTCGCTGCTTAGGCGCGTCGCACGGCGGCTTACACTCGGCTATCCTGCAATAATGCCCGGTTTCCTGGTTTGATCCCTAAGACAAAAGATAAATAGGCTTTTCGTAATTTCTCTGAACAAGGTTAATATTATCGTCGACGACATTTCGACGGTACTCTTCCCGGATTCGTGGATAATCATCATATCCAAGGTGGTTAGAGTAGTAAGCACCGCTAATTTATCAAGTCCGGCGGTGATTTTCCTCGATGAATTCTCAGTCGTTTCTGTCGTTTTAAGCCCCTTGTAATTATTTACTCTTACACGAAGAACCTTTAAATTTGACAAAAATAAAAGAATCTAAGCGTAAATTCTTGGTAAAATCATTGTCATCTCTGTAAAATTTCCTTGGATTTTCCATCAAATATTTTTCACACTCGGATGAACCTCCTCATAGACAATTGTAGAGTACAACAATAAATGACGTTTCAACAGCTCAGTTTGCACGCATAATCGCTAAAAAAATAACTCGTAATAACTGATCTAAACTGTAAACGAACTGGAAGCAGCGCAACCTTCCTCGGGCAATTATTCCTCGCGGCTCGAGGGTTAATTTCCACTCCGGTAACGACCAGTGTGGCTCGTGACTAGTGCGAGGTCGCTCTAACAGAATTACGGAAGCTCGAATCCTCTCCCCGTCCCTTCGGGAATGGTACTTGTGGCGCTGGATCGCGCGATTACGTCCCTGTCACCTGCTCTACCTCCACGGCTGGCATTACCACTTCTACCCGCGCCGAAAGTCAACCGAGCCGAGAGAGGAAGAGTCGCGCGGCGAGCTGGCAGTACACGACGACGCGTTTTCCGCGCGCGACACGCGGACTCTGTTCTCGCTCGCTCTCTTTCGCGTTTGTCTCCGCTTCCTTCTCCCCGTGGCTTCGCGCGAAGGGCTTCCCTCAGTCGGCTAACTCGCCTACTTTCCGATCGATCGCGAAGGTCGAGGCGGCGTGATCTCTCTTTCTCTGTCCGAGCGGAGCCTTTTCGAGAGACGCGCGCGAGTAAACACACTCGCGGCGAGTGCTTTTGTGCAACTTTTGTTCCGTGGTGTGCAGAGGGTTCTCGGCCGACCGCGTTGTACCAATCGGCAAGTTTGTTGGTTATTGGATAGAGTACAGTGATGATCGACGGTGAAGTAACGAGGAATCGTGAAGGATGGTGACGATTCGGGAGGAGTGTATGCACCTGTTCGTGAGTGGTTGGGACACTTGCTGAAGTGTGAAGCGTGCTGACGTTTGATGGATTCTGATGGATTTCATTGGAATTGAGCGTGTTGTACTGTTGAAATCTTTCGAGACCTACTGGGTTTTACTAATGTCTGTTGAAATTTTTTGAGACCTACGGAGATGTACTGAAAACTGCTCTGAATTCTACTGAAAACTACTGAAATTACTGAAAATTATTAAATACTACTGGAAACTATTCTGAATTCTACTGAATTCTACTGAAAACTATTGAATTTTACAGAAAACTACTGAAATTACTGAAAATTATTAAATACTACTGGAAACTACTCTGAATTCTACTGAATTCTACTGAAAACTATTGAATTTTACAGAAAACTACTGAAATTACTGAAAATTATTAAATACTACTGGAAACTACTCTGAATTCTACTGAATTCTACTGAAAACTATTGAATTTTACAGAAAACTACTGAAATTACTGAAAATTATTAAATACTACTGGAAACTACTCTGAATTCTACTGAAAACTACTGAATTCTACTGAAATCTACTGAATTTTACTAAAATCTACTGCCCTACGGAAATCTACTAAAATCTACTGAAAATTACTGAAATTTCTAAAATCTACTAAATGCTATTGAATTTTACTAAAATCTACTAACCTACAGAAATCTATTATAATCTACTAAATGCTATTGAATTTTACTAAAATCTACTAACCTACAGAAATCTATTATAATCTACTGAAAGCTACTGAATTCTACAGGAAACTACTGAAGTTACGAACTGAACTTTACTGAAAACTGCTGAATTCTGAAATCTACCAAAATGACTAAAATCTACTAAATGCTATTGAATTTTACTAAAACCTACTAACCTACAGAAATCTATTATAATCTACTGAAAACTACTGAATTCTACAGAAAACTACTGAAGTTACGAAAATCTACCAAATGCTACTGAATTTCACTAAAATCTACTGACCTACAGAAATCTCCCGAAAACTGCTGAATTCTGAAATCTACCGAAATGACTAACCTCTACTAAACGCTACTGAACTTTACTAAAACCTACTGACCCACAGAAATCTACTGAAATCTACCGAAAACTATTAAACTCTACTGAAACCTACCAAAACTACAAAACTCTACCAAACGCTACTGCATTGCACTAAAATCAACCGAAAGCTGCTAAAACCTGCTCGCTGAATCCGAAGCGAGCCTCTCTGTCACTTAATTACTCCACTCGCAAAAGTCGTTACAAACTTATTAAGATCCTAAAAAAGAATCGTCCATTCTAGAATCTCCAAGCATAACGAGTACCACACACACACCTACATCTTCAATAAAATACGACGCCAACTTCACCGAGGAAATCCACCTCGAATCATATAATACTTTCTACACGAGCATAATGGGTGTCCTAAAACCTACGAACAGCACCGTGTATACTTTCCATCGGTGCAAATTTCAACCAATTTAACCTGGAACCATCGCACCGATGCTGTTTCTCCCTTAGAACAGATCTTTTCAAGTGGCTCGAGCTTTCGTGTCAATCGCTGTTCTTCGATAAACTCCGATAAATAAGTTTCATCGATAAGTTCGCAAAGTGTCGAATTTCTTGAAACATCGATCGATCGCTGTGCTCTTCTAAGCTACGAAACATCCTCTATCCATAACAAGACGATCGATCTATCCGGCATAAATCGCGCAACGCGCAATCCAAGCGAGGACGTCGGGAAGGGGGCAAACTTTCCTTCGAACGCGTCCACGCGATTCTTCCGCGAACCTCCTAATTAACAGAGACTGGAAGAATCGGCCCTCCGAATCTGTCTCCCACGAACAGAACTGTGCCAGCGCAGCGGTGTTCCTCGAACGTTTGAATGGCCGTTTAGAAAGCGGTAGTAGCGTATGGCTGATGATTTAGAATGAAAACCGAGAGACAATTCGCGATTGTATTCCACCGTGGAGCATGCTGGAGGAGGAATTGGTTTGTTCCATCTGTCGCAGTTTGTTAGAGACAGAGGGTGCAACGCGGAGATGGACAATCAGACCGCGTCGATCGCCAAGTTTTTTTTCTTTCAAGGCAGATAAACGACTCTCGGTGTCGGTACGAGCCGACGATGGAAATTAGCATGCTTCCTCCATTCGTCGTACTTCCTCTTCCTTCGCTTCAGTAAACGTACGCACTCGACGGAACGAGCCTCTAACGTCTCTTCCTCCTTTTTTCCCTCTCATTTTGTAACAGTTCGTCGTCCGGTTTTTCTTTCTTGTTTTTCCTTTATTCGATCATTAGGTCGTGGTTTCTCGCATTCAGAGATGGTATCTGGGTGGAATGTTTTTAAGGGGGAGAAGTGGGATGGATAGTTTGACGCGATTCGGTACTTTGCACGTTGCACGATTAATTCTTGCATGGAATCTCTGGTAGAGAATTTGCCGGTGTTTTGTCGAGGATGTACAATACCGGCCAAAAATTCGGAATCACTGTGCATTGCAAGTTACACAAAAATTCCCGGAAAAGAGTCAGCAGCTTCAAGAATTTTTTAACGAATTTTCTATCGCTCGAATCAGTCGATATGAGATTAATTGCTATTTATCTCCACAATATCAATATCAAGTCTATGAAAAATTTGTAGCAGATTCGGTACTGATGAAAATTGGGAGGTGATTCGAAACTTTCGGCCGGTAGAGTGTCTACAAAAGGAAGGAAAGTGGAAATTGATGGAAAATATTATTCGAGAAATTAATATTAGCTTTAATAAATAGAAATTTAGAATAAATAAAATTTGAAATTTCATAGTATCTTTAATATCTTAATATTTATTAATCTTCATATTACGAAGGTTTGGATTTTGTTTGCATTAAATTTCTATTTATTAGGTGTAGAAATGAACTCTTTCCGACTGGATTCGCACAATCGATTCAAAGCTGCCGAGTTTCTATCACGATGGCAAAGGGCAAAATGGCAAAAGGTCGTCGAAAATAATGGAAATTATCCGTTTGAGTCCCACGCGCCGCTTTCGCGCTCTTCAGATTTCATGTCGAAAAATCCCAGCGCATTTGAAAACGATACGGACAACTGACGGCGCACTCACAATCTCACGAAACGCGCTCAATTTTTCAGACGCATGTACGTCGCTTCGCTACTTTTTTTGTGTATAAGTAATCCAAGTAATACATTTTGTATTTCGTTGCTACCTATTATAAAAGAAGCGCTATCGCGCTGCTTAGCATTTTTCGACACAGAATCAGAAGGAGCGCTATCGCGCCGCTTCGATCTTTTCGCATCCCATTCAGAAAGCGCTGTTGCGCTGTTCGGCTTTTTTCCACCGTGTTCTTTTTAAAAACCTTAAAAACGGTTATTTCGATTCTTGATCTGTTTTCATTCTTTCTAAATCGAACCTCGATTCTACCCAGAAATCGTAAAGAATTCACTTCTACGCCGAATATTTCACTAATTTTCAATTTTAAATACGACATTCAGAAGGAGCGCTATCGCGCCGCTTCGATCTTTTCGCATCCCATTCAGAAAGCGCTGTTACGCTGTTCGGCTTTTTTCCACCGTGTTCTTTTTAAAAACCTTAAAAACGGTTATTTGGATTCTTGATCTGTTTTCATTCTTTCTAAATCGAACCTCGATTCTACCCAAAAATCGTAAAGAATTCACTTCTACGCCGAATATTTCACTAATTTTCAATTTTAAATACGACATTAGAAACGCTCTTTCAATTCGGTACTTAAAACACCCTGCACAGTTAATTCTCATCGAACAATTAGTCGATACATCGTTCAGCAAGAAAATCCACAAAAAACAAAAGCTCCCCGTCGTTATTATTCCACGCTATTAAACGCTCCAATGAGGCATCTGAACTTTCTTCGAAAATTTCACCTCGCCTTTTAATTGCTCCATCATACGGAACCGGTGAAGAAGAGTTGGAGAGAATGGTCTTAGCTTCCTGCTCGACTGCCCGCGAAATCCTCCCTTCCGGGTCGTGGATAACCGCGAAGACTCTCGAATTAGCAATTGTTATTTCCCTCGGCGGCGGTGTTACGTTGCTTCCACAGACAGAGAGGATCCAGAACGGTTGGTAAACGGACGGAAAGGATCGTTGGTTTGAACGGTGTCGTTGACTCCGCGTGCCTCGTCCAGCCGCGATTTAAATATTTATAAGGCCGCGGAATACGGATTCGTCGAGCCGCTTCGACGTTGCCTGGGTTTTCTCGCGCGAAACACTTTGGAATCGCAAGAACCGTAAGAGAACCGTTCAATCGTGTGGCATTTCTAGCTAAACGCCTCCTCGAACCACTTCGCTACCTCGATCGGTGTTCGATCGGTGTTCTTTCGCGGAAGAAATCGCTGGTTTCTTCGATCTCTGTTAATCCTTCACAAGTTTAACCCTTTCAGACTCGACGTAAAAATTTTTCCACACTCTCTCACTTCAAGTATTTTATTTCCCCGGTAAAACAGTTTAATATCCGGCCAGATCGCTGTAATTTGCTACGTTTCCTATCCGAATTTTCTTCTCAGAAAACTACTAAAATTGAACGCTAAAATAAAGTATTGTGGTTATTGACACAGGGGTTAAGCTGTGTGCATACGATTTTCTTCCCCGGTTTAGAAGTTCACAGAGAGTTTAGAAGGTAAAAACGCCGGAATATCCCGGAGTTCGCCTGCAAAGAGTTCATAGTTAGCTATGCAAATGTTTGAGCGATTTGAAGTCATGGTGAAAAATGTAAGAAAAGTCAAACGTGGCGATTTAAAAGAATGGTACTCGATATGGAATACTTACGGCAGACTTGTAACTGAAGCTGAAATTTGAATACGACTCTCTTTCCTTTTTAACGAAATATCTTACACTGTTGTTGATTAATTTTCTTACTTGTTTACTGAGATATTGCAGTGTTCTGTATTAGGCCTCAGTCATCCTATAATTAACGAATTTTAATTTCTGTCATTTTCAGCGAAACTTCTGAAAACCCAAAATTTCGTTTTCCAAAAAAAAAAACAAGATTTCTAACGCTTACGAATATACTTATTTCCATTTCTCACGTTAATTTTCATTACTTTCGTTGCGTCGTGGACTTTGATCAAGTCTTATGACCAGGAGTTCTGGCGCAGGTTGATGATAGTTCTCGCTGGTTCGTTGATGTAGGTGTTTGATAGATGCACTCGTGCACTCGTACTGTCATTCCCTGTTTTCAGGTGTGTAGGTGTGTATATAGACATTACGTCGGTTCTGATTGGTGGTTGTGTTATGGAGGAGGAAAACGTGGTGTGTTCGGCTATTGGTCGACGAAAACTGTGACATTTGTAACGAATGTTTTATGGTCCCGAGTGTTTTTGGGACCTATTGTCCGAGTGAGTCCACGGGGGGTATATTGCTGTCTTCCGAACGTCGGCACCTCGGTCTGGCGGCCAAATGTGACTAAGTAATCCGCCGAACCGAGACTTCGTTGCGTCCTCATCAGGTCGCAACAACTTTTGTTGCGTCTTGTACTTGGAACAAGCTGTACGTTCGAGAGTGGTGACGCTGGATTGTCGCTGGTTCGCTGGTGAGGTTTGGTTGGTGGTGTGATGTCGTGGTATTTTAATATATTAAAAGAAAGTACTTTTATGTGGTGTGTGTTCGACGTGAGTTACTTGTCTATTCTCTTTCTGTTCTTGTCTGTTCGTGTGCCGCGTTGGTGAGCTTATTTTATAAAAAAGTGGATGGGTAGGAGGTGGTGGTCTACGCCGATTGGAAGGTGACAGTCCTCCATGGCCCGCGAGCATGCCGCCCACCCTGAAATTTCCAAGTTGGCAGGGTGGCGGTATGTCGCGATGGCGAGGGAACGAGGCCCAAGGGTGGCTCGCTCGTAACGGGACTTGGGCGGTCAGAGTGACGCGAAAGGTTTTACTGTTATGCCGCGGCAGAGAGAGGAGTCTCGAAGAACGTTTTCTTAGTGTGCAAAAGTAGTTTTTTACAGAGGACGTTTTCACTACTGAAACCAACTATTGCCTAAAATGTGTGGAGGCGCTGTCCTTTGTACCCTTATGAGTAAGCCGTTCGAGCTTCGAACGGCCAAAGGATAGTGACAATCCTAACATTACGACATGTCGGGCACCAGGAAGGGTGCTTTATTTCTCTACAGCCATAAAACGCTTCCTGGGTTTCGTCGCCAATTTCAAAGGAAATTTTAATTAACGCGAAGCAAACAGAGGCGCGTTCGAAAGTAGCGTAAACAGGCGTCCATGTCGTGAACCCAATCCCTAACAACTTTAATACCATAAAAACGCCTGAATTTTACATTTTAATGTTCTCCAAGGCACCTACGCGTGTCGCCACAACCTAACCATTCAAGTGTCAAGGGGTTAAGATCGATAAATTGAGACGGTGAAAGTGTCAGTAGTATGTCAAAACGTAGAAAAGAGTGTGTCGATCTCAACTAACCGTAAATTGAAGAAAGAAATCTCCGAGCAAATCGTTTCTTCCACAGATTCATATACCCGACGTTTCATAGAGAGTGTAATTCATCTATGCCACCGAACGGTGCGTTTGTTCCGTGATTAATTCCGCTAATGAAGACAAGGCGCGCAGGGCGGCGTGAAAAGGTCCGAAAGAAACTTTTTCCAGCCGCTGGAGGCGTTCGAAAGCGACTTTTGTCTCCGTTTCGCTAGATTTCTCGCGACGCGAACGCGAGCTCTGAAAAACGAGACGACGCTCAGGCCAGAGGTTGAAACATAAAACTTGCTCGTACGATTTTTCTATTCGCCGGAGCAACGACGAATCTCACGTTACCCCCTGTAGTTGGATCCTCTAGATCGATCGCCCGTTTCGATTCACTTTCCCCTCACGTTTCACCAGTTTCATCGATAAACGCGACGCCTTTCTTCTTGATAGAGAAATTTTATCGCGCCTCCACAGAGATAATCGATCGACGGACGTTTGTTTCTGTTTCGCGAGGATTAACTCCTTGAACCGCAATTTATTTTCAGGCAGACGATTTAATTTTCTTAGTTTCAAGAGGAGGGACGGTTCTGTTGCTCAAATAATTTCTTATTGGTAAAAATATTTGTTTCATACATTCACATGAATGTTTGTTGTTAGACCGAGGCGAGCTCACGTGAACGTCTAAGATTCTACACCTCCGTAAAAGTGTATGACTTCTATAGGCGGATATCGCTAGGAAAATAACCGCTATTGCACTTCGTTAGTATGCCGTGTCGTGCATTTACTTTACGCGATGCTGGCTGCATAGATTTATACAAAAGCAAGCAAACAAATGTGTCAAAGCAAAAGACTCGCTGCGACTTACGTACAGTGACCGAAAAAAGTATTCATACACCCTATAAGATGGAATAACTTTTTTAAAATTGGGCCTAAAATTAAAATGACTTGAGTTGTTTTGAGAAGTTAGGATTAGTTTACTGCATGACGTGTACAAAAAATTTGGAAAAAATTGCGAAGAAAATAGCGGAGGTCGCGTTTTACAACTTTTTTATCTGAGCTCGTAATGAAAATTTAAAAAATACGTTTTGTAGATCTGTGTCAATTATACACACGCTGAAAATTTCATCGAAATCGGCGGATAGAGAAACAAGCGACAGGCATCGAAAGTCCCTTGACCGTCGCGACTGTCTATGTCGACCCTCTGGAAGGCCCTTTGTTATGGCAAGGCACTTGGCTATTGAGGACGAGAGAAATGAGTTTCTAACTCTGGAGTTGTAAACCGAACTTTCTCTCGCCAGGACATTTTTTACTCGACACTCGTGCTAACGATAACCAAAAATCCTAATCTCAAAAACAGCCTCTTCTCGACTTTTTCGGAAACTTACTGCACTCATCCACCTTGTGAACCAGTAACGTTCATTTATCGTGGAATCGAGCCATAGAATTGCAGCCTTTTTTTCATGGAAACTCGCTCTGCACTATGTGGCCAATATAGTTTTGCCAACTCTATGAAACAGACTTCAGATAATTAAAAAAAAAACTTGGGAAAATTAATACCGTGCTACCATAACTAGAGAAGATAATTAGGCGAACCACTCTGTATACTCTCTCAATTTTACAAAATGAAATTAAATTCTAAGTGAAAATTCTTAACTCTTATTGGAAGTTGCACGATGTCTCACACTATGTGGTCAGTCTCTCGCCTTTTTCTAAAACTCATTACGCTCATCCACGTTGAACACCAGTAAATAATCCTCATTTATCATAGTACACCAAAGAATTACTCTCCCCGTGTACTTAAACAAACAAACAACTCTCGAGTAGGTGAAATTCAAGGATTGCCGAGAAAAAGATCCCACCAATCATCAACGTTTCTTCTAAACACACCTCGAAACGTTCCAGTCAGATTCGCCTAACATTTGGCCTCGATAACATCGTCCAATCGTCCGCGTTGCCGTAAACGTCGCTTTCTTTCTGGAGAGCACGTGGATGATACCTATCCTTCATCGGCAGGAACGTGTGCTTGCGGTACCTCCATTCGTCTAATTAATTCCATCTAGAATTACGTTCTAATTGCGTGTTGTCGAGTCTTCCCAGGACCCCGGGGGGTCGAGATTTCACGGGCAGGTTGAAAAGGGAAACCGTAAAAAAAGAAGAAGAAGAAAGAGAAGAACCGTAAGGGAAATGTAGGAAAAACGCGAGCGGCTTTAGCGGCGTTTGATCGTTGAAATCCGCGCAATTAGCCTCTCGCCGCCGTGACGAAACCGCCTCGGCCCCGTGAGAACTAGGCGAGCCTTTAAAACGTATTCCGCGTGCGTGTCACTATACCGGGCGAGTTCTCTTTCGCTCGAAACGAGTTCTTGAGGACGCGCTCGCGGCGTGACCGAGGTCGCAACAAGAAAGAGAAGAGAACCACCGGTTAGGCGATTACGGTGGTGTGTCCTGCTCTCTGGTATAATCGTTGGATAAATGGACGAGACGATTCGACCTGGCTGTCCTCGCTTCTTCTTCTTCCTCGGCTTCTTGCACCTGCTTGCGCGACTTTTATACAGTTCGACTAACTTCGCGCGATTCTTTGTTTCGCCCGGAGTCCCTTTGTTCTCGCGCGACACTGATAGACGTAAATTCGAGTAATTTGTCGGTTTTGCGTGTGCACATTGTTGTGGGGCAAGGTGTGTAATAGTAGGAAAGGTGACACGGATTTTTCTGCGGATTTGACGGGTTTGATATGCTGGTAACATACTCGCGACGCGTTTTCTAGGGTTGTGTCGTGTGAAATGTATAGTCGGAGGAAGCGATATTGTGCAGTCGTTAGTTAACGCTAGAGCGGTCTTCGGGTCTTTTTTGACCCACCGCCTTTTTATGTTTTTAGTCATTTTTGCTGTTATCAAGTTTACGTTCTTTAACATTATTTCATATGTCGCGTTGGAAACAAAAATTGTTTCACATAAGGTCTTTAGGTCTTTTTTGACCCAACTACCTTAAGTGTACAGTCAAAACGAAGAACGCAGTAGGGTTAAGGCAAGGTGTTTTTACCTTTTAAACGCTCTGTGGACCCTTTGCCTGTAGAAACGGGGGGAAAGATAATATGCACACGGATTGAAGAAACTCGTTTGAATAAAATTTATACGCTTTCCAGGCAATCGACCGAGCACGCGCTACCAAAAAATAATTCCGACCAATGAGACTACCATGCCTACGGAAAATACGACCGTTTCATCATTTGTGAAATGATATCTAAAATTTCTGCTTGCGATCTTTCGTTTAATCGTTCGTCAAAACCTGTGTCGAGTCGGGCTCGAAATTTTGCCTTTAGATAGTATACAATGATAAATTATAGACTATAAACGATAATAAACCATTCTTTTATACGTTAACTCTTTGCAATCGAGTAGCGACTGAGAACCGACGTTAAATAGTTGATTGAGACCCTCTTAGAGCTGATATTTTCGTGATCTATCAGACACCTAGAGACCTATAGGAAGAATCAACCTCAAGAATACGTTAATACGTTGAAATAAAATAGTATAGTTTATTACGTCAGTTTTGAAAAATTTCAAAGATTCGATTTGGAACCTTTCCTATAGCAAATGACCTTTGAGTGCAAAGTGCAAACTTAATATTTTATAACTAATATTACGCTGAAATATTGAAATAAAGACAAACCACACGGTACTACCCGACACTGACCAAATGAATGCAGACTAACTGAATTATTCGAAGTTAAAGGATTAAGATATGCAACGAAGGAAGCAATTTTGAGTTGACAAGAACGCTCCTGAGCGAGGTTCAAGCTCCTTACCTCCCTCGAACTGCTGTTTTGACGCTCGGTTTACGTGTGTTTTGACGCTCGACCGATTTTACGACCTCACCGCATCGCTTCCACCGACTATACACTTTAACCCTCCGCAGGCTAACTGGGTCATTTTTGTCCAAACTTAATTTTTACACTCTTCTAGGCTTTCGAAAAATCTGAAAAAATTCTGGAACACTTATCAATGTCTCTACTATACTATACAATTTTTCTTAAGTCAAATATTTAACGCTAAATAAATTCACGGACATTTCTTGCATACCTGTCTCTACGGACACGCGTCAAATCGACTTAAAAGACAACTTATTTTATATAAAAACAACATTATACACTACGAACGTATAAATGAAACTACGTGACATTATATATTTCTATAAAATTTATAACAAGCATAAGCGGTAGGAGAATGAAATGTAAACGGTTTCTCTAATTTTCCCTCTGAAATTCGTTAAAACGTCTTCCACTACAAATAAAAATTCGTTCCAATCAAACTTCGCTTCGTTTCAAAAATTCGCCTGGTTCGTCGACGACCCAGACTGCCAATGCGCGATTAAGAATCACTCGAAAATGAAGCGACATTACAAATGGCCTAAAATGGTAACGCGTTTTGCGATAAACAACTGCGTTTCCAAGTAACAACAGTATCGAACGTGCTAATTTCCAAATATCACCGGAATTTCTCTGAAACGGATAAAGCTGCACAAAGAATGCAAACCGTTGCAAAGCATGCAATTGGCGTAACGATTAGTCGTTATCGGTTTCCAACGAATCGGCGCGATAACCGCTTAAAGAAGGAACAAAAAGCGAACATGCGGTTCCGCGGTGAAATCACCGAACGAACGAACGGTCGTGCTCCCGATTCGTCGCGGTGGATGCATTTTCACGCGAGCCGCGGATCATTTTCCTGCCCCCCTCTCTCTCTTTCGTGCGTATTTTTTTTCTTTCCTCCCTCTTTGCCCCGCCGTGGACACGTTACACGTCGACAATGGCACGGAAACGCGAGCGAACGCCGCGTGTTCTCTGTGCCGTGCTAGATTTCCTGCATCCTGCCTGACATCGGTTGCAAAATTCCCAATTGAAAAGCCTCTCTGCACTTCGCTCTCGATTCTTTATCTAGTGCAAGATTAGAAACGAAGTTTCGACGATTTAGATACCGAGAATCGAGATATTACGCGCTTTCGCCGTGAACAAAAGTGTAAATAGAATTCCATCGAAAGGTTGAATCACCCGTTATACGTACGTACTTATGTATAATGTTAGATCGTGTTATGTGAAATTGCCGGGTTTGTGGGTTGAAGTAATAACGATGGATTTTTGGAAATAATGATCTTTGCTTAATCGAAATGTGTAGCAGTGGTATTGGTGGATTTTTGCTAATAGAGTGCCAACTGGTGTATTCTACTTTTGTGGAAGTTACTGTGTTTTTAATTGGATAAATTCTTGATATATTTCGACATGAGTTAGCTGCGCTATAGCCTAGTTTAAGTTCACGTAGGAAAAGTGTTCTGAATTCGTCAGCGTGATATTGTTTGCTTACGTAAAACAGTTAGAGAACCGTGAAAGATAATTCAGTAAACAAAGGGAAGAGAGGAGCACAGTATCGATTAATGCCATTCTTAAGTCGCAAATTTGTATTTTGAAATATAACGACTGGAATATATTCGATTCAGACTGTAGCTCGTTACCGATGACCTGGTAGCCTATACGACGTAACAGCCTCATAAAAAAAACATTTATACGGACTATAGAGGACACAAAAGTGTAATAGAATTTATACGGTACAAGTAGGGTCACTTAGAAAGCACAATTAAATTTCTAAAACACACAAACTTGTGTTTTAAAGTCCAACGATAGCAATATATTCGATTCAGACTATAGCGAAGACAAAAAATAGTACAATTTGTCCTGTACAAGTAGATTTTAAAGTCCAACGATAGCAATATTTTCGGTTCAGACTATAGCGAAGACAAAAAATAGTACAATTTGTCCTGTACAAGTAGGATCGCTTACAAAACACAATTAAATTCTTAAAAAACGTAAACTTGTGTTTTAAAATCTAGCGATGGCAATATATTCGATTCAGACTATAGCGAAGACAAAAATATAGTACAATTTGTCCCGTACAAGTAGGATCGCTTACAAAATACAATTAAATTTCTAAAACACACAAACTTGTATTTTAAAGTCCAACGATAGCAATATATTCGGTTCAGACTATAGAAAAGACAAAAATATAGTACAATTTGTCCTGTAAAAGTAGAGTCACTTACAAAACACAATTAAATTCCTAAAGAAGACGAATTTGTATTTTAAAATCTATTCAGTTCAGACTATAGCTCGTCACTAATAACCTAGTAGCCGGTGCAACGTACAACCTCGTAAAAAGAATCTATACAGACTATAGAGAATAGAAAATTATACAATTTGTACTGTACAAGTAGGATCACTCACAAAACACAATTAAATTCCCAAAAAACAAACTTGCATTAGCAATATATTCAGTTCAGACTATAGCACGTCACTAACGACCTACCAGCCAATTGAACACAAAAACCTGATGAAAAAAAAAGTTACGTACAGTACGCTAATCACGGTCGACTGTCAATTATTCTGACATCAGCAACTGCACGTCCCACAGCCCAATAAAAACATCGGTTACGTAGAGTTTACTAATTACGGTCGATTGTCAATTATCCCGATGCATGTAGCACAACCCGATAGAAAGCGAATTCGCCGATGTGTTCTCGAAATAAAGGACACACGCCGTTGCAGAATCATCGCGACACGAAATAGGTCGTTACAATGTCGCTCGGCGGGCTGCAAGTTTCTTCAATTTGCCTTACTTTCCATTTCCGTGAAAGCACCTGTGCCGTGTCTTACGAGCGTTGCTCGTTTTCCGTGCCATCGCGAGCCAAACGGCGCGAACTATCTCGCGTCTCGGATCTTCATGGCTGAACGACACGCGTGAACAAAGGAAACTCGCGTTACGAAGGTCGATTTCCATCGTCCAGGAACCTTAGCGAACCGTTCGAGAGAGAGAGAGAGAGAGACGTGGCTCGCGTGAGCCAAAGTAACGGTTCTATGCTCGAGCAATACAGGCAAATTGAGAATGATGGCACAATAAGATACACCCAGACGCAAAACCGACTACTCGTTGGAAGAAGAAGGCACTAAATCGCGAAGATCGATCTTGATCGAAGGTTCCACAGAGATGTGGAGCGAGGATGACGATCGATCTAATCTCTCCGTCCGCCATTATCGTTCGTTTCGCGTCGACGTTAAGTCGTACCGTGTACATACGGTGGCAAAGTAGTTCTGGTTAACCACGTTTCTAATTGCCGATTCTTATCACATCGCTCGGGTGATGATAAGCAACCGCGTGGAAGGAGGGTTTGATCGATAATCTCCGTGGCAACCAGCGGTAGCGACAACGCGTGTGGGTGGCTTGATTCGTCGGGTGAACTCTCCCTAAACAGCAGTGAAATCACAGGGGCTTCCCTTTCGCGTCGCGCGTCTCGTTCGAGTGCACGAAATTTTCTCGGAAAAAGAGTCTTTGCGTTGTTCCGTTGTTCGTGATGTAGAAGAGTCGGTGGAACTTTGGAAATTTTGTTTAACGGGAGATAAGGGAAGTTTGATCGATATTTGGGGAGAAGATTGGTAAACACACCTGACAGGTAATTTTGTATTCCTCTAGTTTCCTTGCAAATTAAAAGAATTAACACTCTGCGTATTTTGACTCATACGTGTTTACTAACTTTGGCGAAAGAATGTATAATAATAATACATTCTGTGCGAACGTAATAGGTGTCCTAATACATACGGTGTGTTTGTCTTTTCTCTGCAATATCGATCAAACTTGTACTACCTAGAAGATTAAAAAGAAAAAAAAGAATTTCGAAAATAATCCCGCAGATAACTTAAACCGAGGCGTCTGATTCATCGCGTGCGCAGAAAAAGGTAACGGCGTCGATCGTTTCGCGGGCTGATTCACTCGCCGTTGATTGCTGCAATCGGTGCATTTTACTCGCGAAAAGAAATCAAGTGTCAAAATGATTTTCATTTCGAAAATAGAGAGAATACGAGCAAAGGTGTTTTACGCAACTTTCTTCGCTCCAGTTCCAATTCACCTTTGTTTTATGATTTTTCCGGTCGAGTGTCGGATTAATGAACGGTATTCCCAGTGATTTACCGTTCGAGTAGACAGGCTGACCCGGTCGAAACGTCGTTTATCGGCCGGTTACGCAACCCGTTCGAGTTTTCCTCCGGCGCACAGTGTCTCTCGACGTCACTTTCTCTTCTCTCGTGGAAAATTATTACGTTCCGCAATTTCCGCCGGACTGAAGAGCGGGGCAGCGGCCACGCCGCGTATCCGGTTGGAATGCAAGCGGACAGATCGTGCAGGTGGTGGCTGGATAAGCTTGTTACATAGGTGTGACCGTGCACAGAAACACGTTTAACGATTTTGCAACACGACCACCAGCGACTTTGTTGGTTAGAAGGTATTCGAACGTTAGACGTGTTACATGTACCTTCTCGTTTCTTGCTTTCCACCTGTCGGTTTATTTATAGAAGAATATTGTAGAAGAACTAGTTTGAAATATGTAGGATTTGAGGAGAAGTTAAGTGTAAATTTGTTGGAATTTATAGAGATGCTTGTATGGTTATTTTGTGGTGTGGAATCGGGTGGGTGTAGAATCTCACGCGTAGAGAGTACAGTAATGGGAACGTTCGCGCCTTTTAATCGCGATTCGACGAAAGGTGTTGGGTAAACACCGTGGGCGCTTAGGACGTGGGCACGTCTTTGGCCTGAATTTTGCGTGGAAAATCTTTCCGTCCGACGACGGTCGAAGATTTCAATTCGGTCCAAGAGTTCAAATTCGATGGAAAATTTCAAATCCTATCGAAGATTTCAAATTCGAAGCATTTCAAATTCGCAGATTTCAAATTCGAAGATTTCAAATTCGAAGATTTCAAATTCGAAGATTTCAAATTCGAAGCATTTCAAATTCGAAGCATTTCAAATTCGCAGATTTCACATTCGCAGATTTCAAATTCAAAGATTTCAAATTCGAAGATTTCAAATTCGAAGATTTCAAATTCGAAGCATTTCAAATTCGCAGATTTCAAATTCGAAGATTTCAAATTCGAAGATTTCAAATTCGAAGATTTCACATTCGCAGATTTCAAATTCGATGGAAGATTTCAAATTCGAAGATTTCAAATTCGAAGATTTCAAATTCGAAGCATTTCACATTCGCAGATTTCAAATTCGAAGATTTCAAATTCGAAGATTTCAAATCCCATCGAAGATTTCACATTCGAAGCAGTTCAAATTGGAAGATTGCGAATCCGATACCCACGAAAAATCGTGCAAAAACCTTCTAGAAACAATTCGTTGACCAAAAGGTTGCGTCAGTTTGTGCGGTCAGTTTTGCAGACAGGATCTCGCAACGTGTGATATTCAGGAGAATTGGCTTTCGAGACGTTGTATATGATTTCAAATTCGAAGATTTCAAATTCGAAGCATTTCACATTCGCAAATTTCAAATTCGAAGATTTCAAATTCGATGGAAGATTTCAAATTGGAAGATTTCAAATCCCATCGAAGATTTCACATTCGAAGCAGTTCAAATTGGAAGATTGCGAATCCGATACCCACGAAAAATCGTGCAAAAACCTTCTAGAAACAATTCGTTGACCAAAAGGTTGCGTCAGTTTGTGCGGTCAGTTTTGCAGACAGGATCTCGCAACGTGTGATATTCAGGAGAATTGGCTTTCGAGACGTTGTATATAGATATCTCTCGAATTTGTAACCATAACGCGACGAAACGTTTCGACGTCCGCGGAGTAACGGATTCTAGATGGTTTCTACGGCTTTGCGTTTCACTATAGGGACGCGATATATCATCCACGCACATTGTACACTCCCGTTCGTAAGTATTAGGCCACTCACGGAACGCGAAGTGACCTTAAACAGTCGTTGTAGAATTATTCAGCCTGGAATGTAATATATACGTGGTAGTAAATCTGGGGGAGAAATGTAGTTTAACTTATGGCAGTCGGTTATGAAAGGAGGAAATAGAGAGAGGATAGGCGGAAAAGGAAAGGGAAAGAAAGATGCGTCGGGTAAAGCTACTTAGGAGAACCGTGCCTTAGAGTTGCGTTAGAAATTCTATATACCGGGTGTCCAAATTTGATTTCGATGAAACTTCGTCAGTGCCTTCTATAGGTATAGTAAAGGAAAAAATGTTATATCGACATAGGTCGTTTGAAGGTTCGTTGAAAAGTTATGGCAATAATACGAGATACAAAGGGAAGCAGATGCGAGGTTATGATACAAAATAGGAATAGATCAGCAATATGTTTATGCGAGCTGTGCTTACGATCTGAGGTCGTTCAAGGTGTTGAATGTAACTTTTGCCAGCGCCATTCTTGTCTCGTATCATAGTAACCGCTCGTATTTCGTACTTTTATTATAACTTTTTATCTAAGCTTCAAACGACCTATGTTTCTATAACATTTTTCTCTTACATATACCTATAGAAGATACTGACAAAGTTTGATCGAAATAAAATTGGACACCCTATATATGCTGATAGGGAGCCTCGTCGACGCCGACTAGCGAGAAAGGTTGACGTTAGGTAGGAGGTATCCTTACAAACCACTCGTCTCAGAGAATTTTTGAAGCTCTAGCGTTCAAAGAAATCCTAATTTTTTATCTAACGTTATAATTATATCAAATTTACTTTTACAACACGGTGGTATAACAGGTAAAATTGACGAAGCAGTCTGAGAGACTGCGATCTTAAAGACAGATGTCTATAGTGTATTAATATACTGGGTGTCTCGATACTTCTGAGCGGCAGTGTACTTACGAAATGAAATGGGCAATTTTGCACAAAGGATAGGAGGTATTAGGTCATCCCATAAGTTCGTGTTGAATATATTTCCAACGAACGTTTAATTTTTCTTTCTTTTTTACGAAGACCGTTACGTCGTCGCTAGAGAATTTCCTCGGATTTCCACTCAAGTCTATCTCGCCATCGGCAACGAGCTTACGAGATGACCCAATAGAAGGTCGCGTGGGAAACGGTCCTCGAGATATCCCGGCTATTCGGCGCGCGGAAAAGGAGGACGGAGGTGTGGAGTGACGGCCGCGCGTGAAACCCTGAGAAAAGCGATACGCTAACCGCGAAAACTAGGTAGACGGAGGAGAGGTTCGTTAACGCAATTAGGAACGAGCGACAGATGGTCGTCGTCTACGAACAAGCAGGGAGGGGAATAATGGTCGTTTAACGGACGAAATTACGCCGAAGGAAGCGACGTCCGCGTCGATAAATCGTTTGGAAAGTTTGCCTGTTGCGCGAAAGTTTCTTTTCGTTTCATTGAGCGTAAATTCCTTTCGAATATTGCCAACGCCGTGATTTATCTTCTTAAAGTCCGCGCGGAGATCGTGACTCTTGCGAAAAATCATAGCAGACCACGTGGAGGTTCGGAGAGTTTCACGTTGAACGTAAATTACAGAGGCTTCACGAACGGAAATTCGAGTCCTATGACGATAAATCGACGTAGCGGAAGAAGTTGGACGATCGGTCCCAGCTTGCGCCGATCGAGATCGTGCTAGGATCGAGAAGAGATTTATCTGGAATTTCTCGTGGAGAGGAGAGAGACACGCGTCAGAATGGTGGTGTCGCATCGGGAAGGAAGTATCTCGTCGAACATACGAGCGATTATCGAACAGCTGAATTTGAATCCTGTGGAGAGGAGACGGCTGATCGATAGGACGAAACAGGAGGACGCGAGATGCAAGAGCTTCCAGGGTGTGCAACCCACGGCGAAGATCAGCATCGGTGTGTACGGGTGCAAGGAGAAGGTCGGGTACGAGATACCGGGGCCGATTAGGCGCGTGTGCAAGTTCGAGGATCGGCCGCGACCGAAACAGGAAACCGGCCAAGTAAAGATCCTCGCCTCGATTAAGAAAGAGGCTGCTGCTGCAGTCGCGCTCCAACAGGATGCCGATGCGGTCGAGGTAATCGATCGGGGAGAAACTAGCCTCGATTCTCGCCCTCTACTTTCCTTCATTTCCCTCGATTCTCCTTCGATTCCATTAGGTTATCTTTCACTTGGTTTGTATCGGAGTTTAGGAATTATTGAAAACCAGCCTAAATATCCTTTCCCTCGACTTTTCTTCGATTCGATTAGCTTATTTTTCGCTATGTCTCATCTGTACCAGAGTTTATGACTTAGAGCATAGATTTGTAAGAGTACTACTCGCGAACTATTGAAAACCACCTTAAGTATCCTTAAAAGTGAAATAACCTTTTCCTCGACTCTCCTTCGATTCGATTCGATGAGTTTAGTTTATCTTTCACTGTGATTTATCGGTAAATCTCTCAATTCTATTAGAGTTGATAAATTAGAACATATATTCCCTCGACTCTTCCATCCGATTACTCCATCGGTAAATCTCTAATTTCTCTCAGAATTTACAAATTAGAGCATACATTCCTAAGAATACTACTCGCGAATAATTGAAAACCACCCTAAACATCCTTAAAACTGCAATAACACGTTACGTGAATGTTGACGCAAGGGCAAGGCCGAGGACAAAGCGCTGGGCTCGATAAGATCGTTGGTCGGTATCGAGGATCGACCGAGATCGAAGCCAGAGAGCAGACGGACGATCCCTAAGAAAGAAATCTCGGGTTATTTCGAAGATACGATCGAGGTAATCGATCAACAACATTCGTTCCAAACACTCGCGTTACCCAATTATCTTTCTACATATATACACGCACGTAAACTACAACATTCGATATGTCGATCGAACGATGCAGGTCAAAGCGGAAGAAGAATCAAGGACGGGATCTGTCAGACCTTCGTGCAGGATCGAGGATCGACCACGCTCGAAGCCAGAATCGAGACAGAGGATCCCGCCGATAATCAGAGACGCGAGCTCGAGGATCGAGGAGACGATCGAGGTAATCGATCGGCAAACCCACGTCACGATCCTTCCAATTTTTTTCCAATTCTTTCGTCCCGAAGAAAATCCTCGATATTGAAAAGAAAAGTATGTCGAAGGTGTGTAAAAAGGGAAATGGAAGTTTTCGCTCGTATCAGCTGTTCGCGGCGCGCGATTACGCGCCAGACGAGGCTAATCGGTAGCACGGACGAAAAGAAACCTCTTGGCCAGTGAAGATGTGTCTTTCGAGACGGCACCTGCAACCGGTTTCGAACGATCACGGTTAACTGGCCGCACTTGCTCGCCCCGATAGTGGTTAATACCGTTATGGTCGGCGCTCCGCGTGCCTCGTGCACCGAGCATGAACACCCGGTAGAACAATGTCACGAATTATTCGTGATTTCGTAACCTAACCAGTCGTTGGCGTCGCAACACCCGATCCTCTCGATTCTAACTAAAAAAAATCACGTACAAAATTCGGTGAAATTTTCTTTTCGCAGAGCTCAAAATCGGCAAAGGACACGGCCGATCGTGTTATACCTGTGGCCAAAGAAGACTTACGTAAGTGTTCGAGACCTCGTAATCGGATTGTGTTACTTAATCCGTGGTTATTCCGTATGATATAATAATCTTCGATAACACGTAAATGTTAGATCGATATCGTGTTTCAATGTGACTTCTCTCTTCTCAACAGCGCAACTGGAGAGCGCCAGCTTGAACCACACAGCGGCCCATCACCGGATTTCGGTCAGACCGAAGAATCGAAGGCCTCCGAGGCGTTCTGGCTCGCAAGCTGCCAACACATCCACGTCGGCGATCACCACCATCGCGGAGGATTCGTTGGACAGCCTGGGCCAGCAGGCGATCAGCGCGAACAGCAACGCGTCCCCGCCGACAGAGTCGAAGAACGTGTCTATCACGAGGAAGTCGTCGAGTCGGTTGTCGCGTACCTCGGACATCTACGAGGAACTGGAGGCGAAATTACCGAGGAAACCAGCCAGCGTGGCGTCTCTGTCGCCAGACAGCTTGGACAACGTGACGACAGCGTCGAGAAACAGCGTGGAGGTGAACGAGGAGCAGCCAGAGATCCGATCGATCGTTCGAAAGCCGTCGAATCGGGTGCCAAAGAATACGGAGATGTTCGAGGAGCTCGAATCGAAGCTTCCGCGAAGGAGATCCTCGAACAGACTGTCCAAATCGCCCGATAGTCTAGAGGTAGCTTCCTGTTGGTTCTCAAAGTCCACGGAAGGTTTCGAGAAGCTGATGGAGTACGAAGAAGCGAAACCAGTTGCCAGAAGACTGTTGAACCCGATCTCCAAATCTACCGATCGCGTCTCCAAGTCTTCGGATAGCTTGGAAGCTATCGAGGCTCTTACCAGTGACGAATCTATCGAACGTAGGAGAAGCAGCTTCGAGTTCCGCGCTCGTAGATCGTCGAAGAACATATCTAAATCTTCGGAGAGTTTCGAAGTGCTGGAGCAGACACAGACCGGCGGCGAGGCCGTTCAGGAGCTCCAGAAGAGGAGCAGTATCTCGGATATCAATTTATCCAGAGGCAGAAGACTGTCGAAGAGTATATCTAAGTCGTCGGAGAGTTTCGAGAGGATCGAGATGAACGAAGTGAAGGACGAGGAGGAGAGCAACAGAGAGAGCTTCGGGAAATGCTGCAGAAGGTCGTCGAAAAGGATGTCGTCGGAGAGTTCGGATAATTTGGAGCTGGACGACAGGTTGGAGAACAGAAGAGTCAGGAGAACGCCTAAGAGAATACCAAGTACAAGTTACGTGGACATTGTTCCAGCTGACGATCAAGAGGAGGAGAAGAGGCAGGTGCCGGTTAGAAAGCCGTCGAGGCTTCAGAAATCGTCGGAAAGCTCTGAGCTTGGTAGTACGGATACTTTAGACTCCGAGAGGAGGAACAAGTCTTCGGAGAGTACGGAGACTCTAGACAGTTTGGAGAGAGATTTGGATCAGGAAAGGAAGCTGGAGGACCTTTCTGACGCGGTTGCCGACAGACGCGAGAAAAACGTCAGTTCTTCGAAAATTGATTCATTGAGTTCGTTTCAACGAAAATTAGTAGAAAGTATGGAAAATAAGCGTGTATTTTTATTTTCAGGACTCTTGGACAACCAACAAGCACACCATAGTGACGTCTCATTCGGATCAAATCTCCGTGGCAGACGGCACGGAGGACTCAAAGTCGTTGATCTCGCCGGAGAAGTTTTACTGGCGCCAGTCGTCTGAATCAAAGGAGAACATCGACATCCATCAACTGCTAGCCATCACGATAGTTACCAGAATGGCCGACAACGGCAACAACCAACGAAGCTCTGTGATTTATCCTAAGAAGAAGCAACAGATCACAACGTCGCAGCCTACCTCGCCTGTCGCCAAGCAAGAGGACAACAAGATGATCTTCGACAATCTACTCGTCAGCAAAAACGACGAGGATCTACAGAACATGTTGAACGGCAATATATCCGAGGTGTCTACAGACACGAAGAGTTTCAAGGAGAAATTGATCATGTTCGAGAAACTTGGCAAATGAACACTGTACACACAGACACCACACACACATATATATTGTACATGCGTAACTCTCTAACAGACATACACTGTTCGATTGATTTTGGCCTGTTGAATTGGGGGGAAAAAATAGCTGACACGAAAGAGAGTCTGTGATCGATGCTTCTTTTTCCCCCCTGGTAAACGTTTTCTTATATAAATTTCATTTGTAGACTGTGGAGAACAGCAGGCTGGGAGGCGTTTGATCACGCTCGAACCCAAGGGACAATAACGTATAAAATTCTTTGCTTCAGCGTTTTCTACGATACTTTTACACACACACACACACACACACACACACACACAAAACACCGTTTCTTCGTTTCGAACAACAGCGAAGAAGAGATTTTTCCAAAAAGAAAAAAAAAGAGAGAGAATTTATGTTAACCATAGATGAATTCGAATCGGTCGACGTGTTTGATTGCGTAACTGTAATTACTTGTGAATCGTGTGTTATTTAATTATCTTCCGTTGCAATTCCATTTTTTTTTCTTCTTCCCCTTGTTTCTTTCTTTCTTTTATTTGTAACAAAAGTCGCGTACTTGATAGAATTGCCGGTCGCGGCCGGATGCAGTATTAGACGGTACGCGTCGATTATCGCGAGGCAATAAATGGCTATTACGCATCCGTGCTTTTACAAATTCTTCGTCGTGTTTAGGAGCTTAGTGTTTCTTGTTGTACAGTAGCGTTTAGAGGCGCCGATAAATGTCGTGTTTTCGTTCCACGCTGTGTAAATACAAAGATGAGAAAAAACCCCGTTAGGCAGGATCGCGAACGAAATAATACGAATTTAATGGAGGAACAAAAGTGTAACGAAGAGAATATATAGCAGTTGTGTTTTAGTTCGATGGCCAGGCGAGCCGTGAAGAGAAAACAAAAAAAACGAACACAGGGTACGTTGTTAACGAAAACATAGTTCGAAATCGTTCATATCTAGAGACGTTGTGGCAATCTTTGGAAAATGCTGCCTTTCCATTACCAATCTACTAGTACTTTCTATGTGTAGACGTTTACATCGCGCGCGAAAGAAAAGAAGGAAAAAAAAAAGGAAAAAGGGATTATATTCTGCGAATGAAAATATTCGATCGGATCCTTTTTCGATGTTCGAAAAGCGTGAACGCTTCCTGTTTTTATTTCCTCGTCTTTCTTTTTTTCTTTCTTTCTTCTTTATCATACGAGTATACGATGCACGAAAATTTTCTGATTTTTTTGTTCAATCAGGAACGCACGTTTGGAATGATCGATAACACCGTTCCAAATCGTTCAAATCAAACGAACCGTTGACGTGCGTGAGTTCGTCGTGTACGTTGAAAGGGTGAAAGCGGGATAATCGTGGGGTGAAAAAAAGACGTTAGAGCGTATCGTCTCTGTCACGTGAGAACCGCGTGAGAAAGACAAGATACTACTTTTGCAGTCTTTTAAGTGCCTTAACGAAGTACTGAGGAATCGACTGGTTGCGTTTTACGTGTTGGATAAGAAAAAAAAAACGTTTATTCCCCCACCACTTTTCCCCTCCTCACCTTATTTATAGTTTTCTATAGTTGAATTATGAAGAAAAAACGTCTCAGTCTCCAAAAGATACGCGTAGATTGTTAGATTAACGAGAATTACAAAAATAGAGAATTGAATTAACCATCACTGTAACTCGTATAAGAACTCGCATAATTGAACAGTTCGACAACAGAATCTTTTTTTCTCTTTATTGAACCCGCATTCCAATGCGCCGCAAATCACGGCGCATCTTTAAAAAATTACAAAATACCTCAATTAGTTAATGATCGACACACTAAATACAACTTCTACAATACGTTACACGTGGCAATTTAGGAATTTGACAAATGGTGTTGCTTCTTTTCTTTTCTTTTTTCCTTTAGACACTCTTGCATGTGTGTACGCGTTTGTGTTCGAGTTTGCTTGTGTCTGACTGTATGTTGCTTAAGTCCACATTTACTTCGGTGAGAGTTTTCTTTTATAGGGACCTTAGGTGGAAAAAAGTGGCCGCTTGAAACGACGCGTGAAATTATCTTTGTGTCGTTTATTCGGTATCGCTTCGTAGAAATTCGTCAAATATAAAAAGAGGAATGTATAACAGTGACGCAATATTGGCAATGACCGTGTTAACAACGATTTTTCTCATTCACGTATCACGAATTATATTAAATATGTCTCTCAACAAACTTTTCTACAGTTCGAAGCAAACCGAGCTCGTTCGAACGGTACGTACGAATTCCGTTTGTTTATAGTACACATAGTAAAACGACGAGGAATTTCTAGTGCAAGGACGAATAAATCGATCGCCGGGGATTCGATGGAATTATCAGTTGCGTAACGCGCGAAGGTTGACTAGGCTCTTTTGCCAAGGCTTATCAGTTGTATTTATCTTGGACAAGTAAAAAATATTGTGCAAATCCAGAACCGTGGCGTAAACGTTTTTATATTAACCGTAACGCGTGAACGCTTGAAATACAGGCCTGAGATATACCGGATGAATCGACGCAATCCTTATTTATCCTTGCAATTCTTTTACACCTTATGTATACTTTTTTACACCTGGTGTGTATCGTATTGAGTCGCACGCGCGTTTAGACGCCACGAGACTTATAATTCGTCGTGTGCATCGGTGGACCCTGTGCTAGGATTGCATAGAGCCGGTGTGGAAAATTCCATAGCGTACTCGCATCGATTTGGTTCCGTCACCGAGATCAGTTTATTTTCCTTTCCACAGCTTAGATGAACTATGGTGGAACGCGCAGGTCCGTTCCAACAGGTAAGACCTCGGTCGTACTTCATCTTTGAATACTTTTGACCCTCTGGCCCGCTCCAGTCGTTCCAGTGACCCAAGTTGATGTCGTTGCCGCCAGATTTCGATCTCTGTGTCGTTTTCCCGAACATGCACAGAGTGTAAGTGTACTCTAAATCTGTGTACTCGAAGCATTCACCGTCTAGAGGCGCGAATTCTTGTTCCAAGCCATATTCGCGATCTAATTTTTCTTCGAGCTTTCTCATTTCGGTTTGCAATTCGTTCAGAGACCTTTCTGCCCCTTGGAAATTCTCCCGGGCAACTGTTGCTTCGTCGATAAGCGCTTGCGTTTCCTCGTCGTACTGTACTTGAGGTTCTTCTGTTTTCTCTTGCTCATCACCTGATACCTCTTCCCCCTCTATGCCCTCATCTTCTTCTTTCTCTTGTTCCGATCCTTCTTCCGCAGGTTCCTGAATTTCTTCCTCTTCTTCTTTATTATCCGCTGGTTTAAATACCCCTGAAATATGATGTAGATGTATAATATATAGTTTAAGATAAAAATAAACTAAGTTTATTATAGAATAGCACTAACCTTCTTCTAATAATAAGAAAGGCTTGATAATTGCCCACGCTTCATCCACGAATTCTTGAAGATTGATTTCCTTCTTATTATTCAAGAAGAACATTGCCTCTTCTTCAGTTACAGCACCATCCCGATCTTTGTCAAATGTCACTCTTGTTTGAAGCTCTATGATTGTTATAGTACCACTGCTGTCAGAATCTAGTAGTTTAAAATAGTCCTCAGCTTCGGATTCGTGTAACTCATCCTCTTCATCTCCTTCCTCTATCGCAGGTTGTTCAGGTTCAGACGGCTTGTACTTCTCTAAAGCAGCACTTTCTCGCTCTTCTGCTTGAGTCTTCAATAATTCTTTCTCTTTCCTTACAAGCTCTGCCTCTTCGTAGTCTGCGCGTAATTTAACTAAACGTGCTTGATAAACTGCCTTTAGTTGTTTACCTTTGGCAATCATCTCCACTCTAATCATGTTACCTTCCCTGATCAGCTCCTCTGCTTTTTGTTGCTCCAACCTAGCTTCCTTTCCAAGCTCGTTACAATTGTTTGGACACTCCTTACCTGAGTTATATTCATCGCTGGCATCGCAACAATCGCAAACGCCATCGTTTATCCAGGTGGAGGGTATGTAACGAGGCTTATAACCAGAATTTTCGCAATAGAACGAGCCATTGGTGCAGGCAGGAGTACCGGGCTCGTCGCTGCCATCCGCGCAATCACAATAATTATCGTTGACGTGTGAAAATGGTATTAATAAACTTCCGTCGAGACACTGGAAGTCGTGATCCGGCGAGTAAAGCGAACTTTTCGCGATAGGTATGCCACGAATTTGTAGCACCTTAGAGCCGGCTACGTGGCTCAATAAAATCGAGAGATTAACTGATAGAAAAAGCACCAGGTATATCCTGCAATTGTTCATCGTTATTCCTTTCGTTTACTTATCTACTGTGCGAGAATGTTTTTCACCCGCGGCGAACTAGCGAAACTTTTCCGGTAAAACCGAGCGATTTTTTTTTTGAGGTTCAAAACGGACACGAGTACAAGACACACACATTCGTGCACGCCTACTACATCGGCATGGTACGCGTCTCACTTTTAAGTGAGGTAGACGAACTACAATGTCGAGAAACGATAACCTGTGGCGCTACATTTGCACGCAAGTCAGTAAATCAACTTAAGGCGGTTTATTCAGTTGCGCAGTTTCTACGATTTTTTGGATTTAAAAAACGGACAACGTGGAAGGTTGCATTGTCTATTGGCAAGGGATGCATATGGAGCGTAATTATCTCATAATTAAACGTCAACATAACCCGTTTCGAGCTATCGAAAGAACCGAATATTATCTTTCCGGTGGTCTGACAATCACGATAGATTAGAATGCTTAATCGTTTCGTAGAATGCGATTTGTTTCTTAATCAAATAATATCATTTTGTAATCGAACGTTGATAAAGAGACAAGCGAAAATTCCAACAATAAATCGTAAAGGTGAATGGTTGATGCAGGTAGTCTTTTTCTACTAAATTATTCTATAAACGTGAAGCATTTCAGTGTGGGCGGTATATGTGGTGCGCAGTGCATACTTTCAAGGTTAAACGTATTTCTAAGTAGCGACGCGATGTTATGAGATAAGCGGACAGCGCGGAAGGTTATCTTATATTTCAAAATTTGTTGCACTATCGTGATCGCATCAATTTATCCGCTTTGTGGGCAAGAACATTACTGCGTAAATAACAACGCTATACCCCTCAACTGCTTGACTGACATGTGACCGGTTTAAAGTTTCACCGTGACTTCCATGCGCAACAATAATAATTCGCTTCTCGCCCTTCTACTAGCCAGTTTCGAGGCTGAGTGCTCTAGGTTATGTTGTGTTTATATCACCGCCCGTGCAAAAAGATTCTTGACCGTTTTCATACGTTGTGGATAGCCTTTGTAAGATAGGCTTCGGCACGAGCACCGTGGTACGAAATATGAGAGAATATACGGGCATCTCGTGCGTCGTAGACCAATTAGAATACCATTTAACGATACTATACCGCAACGCTCCACTGCACTAATTCAATATACGGGCCAAGGTTTGCACTTTTTAAATAATCCCATCCGACATAGGTGCATGTACATACGAACGCTAGACGTATGCAGGTGTGCACTTGCATTAATTCACTTTCGATATTTCGTAATACCGAAATGCTTTTTCATCACTTGTAGAGTAATTGTTCTTCTTTATATGTGTTTATAATTAAATGAGTTAGGCAAACAGTAATGAAGTGTTATTTTTTATTAAACCACTAGTGTTACCTTGTCCTATTTTTTTACACTAACATGTAGATGTATGTGTTGTACAATGTTATTTAACTGTTGTCTTCACCTGTCACTTTTAGTTGTGGACCAGATGATAACTTGCATATATTTTTTCTTATTCTAATGTCATAAACTTTAAATGAAGTACTGCTTTATAGGTGCAATAAGACAGTGTAATGAACGTAGGACTATCTGCATACGATGGTTTGGAGAAAGAGTCAAGCTCTAATAATGCATTGGAAAGTGGAGGAGGAACTACAAAGAAGCTGGCTAGAGGTATATCTCGAGCAACTGAAAATGCAGCCATTGTCTCGTATGCTCGTTCTCAATTAGCTACTGTAGGATCTTTAGATACTCCAGAATTCACATTCTCACTCCCTGATTTGACTGTATACCCAGGTACTTTATCTATTCTGCAGCATTACAGTTACAATTACTTTCTCTATTGTACTTTCTACTAATTGAATAACAAATTGTACTTAGATTCATTTCGTCAGTTTTTGGAAAAAGATCTGATAGAAGGAGGTTGTTTAACTTCCCTGGAGGCTGCAGGTCGTTTAAATTGGTGGTGTGGCTATAAAAATGGAAGTAGCAGAGTGTTATGGCCTTTGGCAACATCTGGAGATGGCAACTGCCTTCTACATGCAGCTTCTCTTGGCATGTGGGGCTTTCATGATAGGCTCCTCACACTAAGAGAAGCACTGCATAATACTCTGGCCAAAGGAGAGTATAGACATGCTTTGTTCAGAAGGTGGAAATGGAGACAAATGGGCTTAAATGCGGCTGCAGGATTGTCTTATACAGAAGCAGAATGGTTAACAGAATGGCAAACTATTGTAGATATGGCTTCTCCTATATTCAGAAACCAAACTGCTACTTCTTACCAAAGTCTCGAAGAAGTATGTCAGATTTTTACATTCACGCTCCTAAAATTCTATAAAATGCTTATGGTGATAAAACTTTATAGGTACATGTATTAGCTTTAGCACATGCTTTGAAGAGACCCATAATAGTCATAGCAGAAACCATGTTAAAAGATGCAGAAGGTGTAGCCTTAGCACCAATTCCATTTGGTGGAGTCTATCTACCATTAGAAGTACCTCCATCGCGTTGTCATAGAACCCCATTACTTTTAGCGTACCATTCGGCGCACTTTTCTCCTCTTGTTACCGTAGATGGATCGAGTGATTTCGATGGTTGTAATGAAGGAGTTAGCATACCTCTTGTGGACCCAGATACAGGTCAATTATTACCAGTTTTGTTCGCGGTAGATCCCGGACCTGATTGGGACTGGGAAGAAGGATCTCGAGACTTATTAACTTGCCAACAAGATACGGTGATTATCTGTTACCAATAATTTAACGCTTAAGTATATCTATTGAAATATATTTGTTTAATGTTTGTGTTTAGATGGAAATTTTATTAAGACAATACTTAGATTGTGAGTACCAAAATTTCACATCGGAAGAAATTGAAAGATTGTCTGATACGGACGGTTCACTTTCTAAAACAGCAAAACAATTACTGGGAGTTGCTAAACAATTCGGGTCGATTGGAAAATCCGTTAGTAAAAGACTGTGGTCCATAACGAAAAGACCAAAGAGCCTGCCACCAACGGCGGGCGGACTTTCTACGGAAGGTTTATTATGTGTAAGAATCAGAAGTAGACGTCATCAATACGTGGATCAAATGCTTCAAAATTACCTTCAATGTGCTCACGCAAGGTATCACATTTTTATTACATTTTTCAAGTTGCCTAGCATAATGTTTCCATTATTATTCTTATAATACTCTACAGGTACCTGCAGGATCATAAAGTTGACGAAACTGGTAGCGAAATGCATTATGGTGCTGGCAAATCCAAATTTTATGCCGCCAGTGATCGAGATAGCCATGCTAGCGTTAGCAAATTATTACCCACCAATCCCAATAAAGATCGTACACTTTACCTTTCAAGGTATTCCCCATATATATAATATATTTTCAGTAATTTTTATATTAATTATTTTTTACAGATCAACCTTTTATAAGGACCAAGCAGCTGGTAAATCGGGGCCAGAATTATGGAGTAACAGCAGCAGTAGTTTAGCAGTACGTTTTTATACATTCATTATAATCGTAATATTTGTATAATTTCTAATCTTTTTTTAGGATATCGTTAAAGAATGTCGTAACGAGCAGTGCCCATTTTTCGGTTCGGCAGAAAATGATTATTACTGTTCACAGTGTTGGGCAAATCGACGTTATCGCTGAATAATATGTCTCAGCGACATGTGACAATAATAACTCTTTAATATTGCTCGAATTAAACCAAGTATAATCGGATTTAGACGTAACACTAGCCATTTTAAAAGGCCGCTTGGAAAAAAATAATTGACTCGCCAGATTTTCTTCTTCTTGCTATGTTAATTCATTCTATTTCATATTTGGTTTGAGAGATTGGATGACATGCTAGTGATCGTTGTGTCTTGCGACAATAAAAACGCTTCCTTCGTACTGTTGATAGAAACATTAATGAAGACATCAATGCTGACTGTAGTAGTATGCAAGTTACAAATGATGTACAAAGTTAAGACAAAATTAATATTTATACTAAGGCCGCTATTACAATGGCAGCAAGAGAGAGAATGATCTTATTGCACTTGTCATCCAAAGTATCATCATTTATAATTTTTCTTCTTATTTATTAGCAATCATCCCTTTTGAAAAGCATATCAGATGTACAGGGTTTACTCTCTCTTAAACATATATACACGTATATATACTAAATGCCTTTCATGCGTAGCTTATAAATCAGAACCTTTCTAAATGAAAAATTATATTTTCAAGTAACGATAAACCTCTATTTTCTCGAAAAAAAGAAATAAACGATTCATGACTTTTTTGCACGTGCCTTCTGTCGCGCATAATAATTAATATAAAAGTTCAACGTAAACGACGATAATACTCGATTTTCAATGCTGCGATGAGAAAGTTGTTTTCTCTCGCAACTACCTCTACCGCTTTTAATATAATGCTTTGTACGAATTAATCACGCTTTGGTCGCTCACTGACTCGTTATTAAGTGAGATCATTTAAGAAAGCGTGGGTTTGATATGTTAAGATGATAACGAATCATTATCGTATTTAACCTCGTTGCCTGTTGGCAATCGTACGTGTAAAGTTGTGTGAAAAATAAAACATATTTTTATATCCTGTGTATTTTTTATTGTCCTTTATGATTAATCCTGAAAATAATAATAGAAAATTGTGATGCCATCTTACGGAAAGAATGTACGTAGTGATCTATAAAACACGTGTTACCTGTATATAGTACAGATCATGTTTAGTCAGAATAGTATTGCTTTACAAGTGGCTTCGGCTTCGTGTTTACCGGGTTCAGTCAGAAAGTTTTATTTACTTTTCACATGAATCACGTAACTTGACAGGAGTTGGGTTTCATGAAATAGTGTACATCGAAATGATTGAATTATGCACGAAAAAGCGAATGTTAATTGGCATTTCGTTCTTGGGAGGGTTAGTTTTGTTTTCATTTCACTCGACAGTTATTGATTCATAATTAAGTTGCAATAATAAACCATTATTTAACGCAAATATTGTACACGCACTAATACTGCAATTTCATAATATTTCTCACATTTATATTTCACATTATAGGTTAACAATATTAGTATTAATTGTTGAAAGTCATTGGACTGATAACCCCAATAAACTTATTTTGGAGAGTTTTGAAAATACCACGAGATGTGCTTCTGGAGATGATTATGAAATAACATCAGAATGTCACCCATGCTCTGCTTTTGAAGTAGCAAGCAGGAGCATTGATGTATGTATTCATGCCAGATACAAAGAAGTGTTGAAATGTAAAAGTGGAGAAACTATAACCAGAAGGTAAAAGCTGTGATCTACTTTCTATCTTGTCATTGTTTTACTAAGAGTTATAAAAATGTTATAATAATAATATAAATTTATTCAGTTGTGACAGGGTAGCTTGGTTAGAGGAAAGAGAATTTTGGAAGTTTGAGACGTTTATGTTACTTCTGGCATTAACCTCTTGTATCAGTGTTTATTGGAGAGAAAATGTCCTGAGGCAGAGGATAGTAAGAAAAATAGCCAGGCAACTAAGGGCTAGTGCTTAGCCTTGAATAGCTTTTTTTATTTTTTTTTTTATCGATACCTTTATAACTTGGCAGGCAGCTTATAGAGATGGATGAAGTTTATTTGGAAGTGTATTCTTTGTCAGAATTATGTCTAGCTCCGATAGAAACAATAGTAACACTGTTTACTGTAAAATATTGTAAATCTAAAATTAATATCAAGCTTGTACTAAACAAACAAAAGCCTCTTGAAAGAGCATACACTATAGACATTTCCACTTTTGTATATGAAGTTATGGATGCAAATAAAATTCCATATTCCGCGAGTTCGTGCGAGTTGCCAATTATTGTTGTAAATAAAACAAGCTGCATTGCTGGCCTTTGTGCAATTTTACGACAGATAATTAAAGAAGTGACGATGGATTGTCCGAAACATTATTGTCGAAAATTATTAGGATTCAAGGAATCGTGTCTAACTGCTTGTTCAGAAGCAAGTATCTGGACGAAATTTTGCGAGGTCGATTTGATTTTAACCGTAAAATTTTTGCACTCGGATGATGCAATACAAAGTGAACTGCCTTCCAGTATGGCAAGATTTGAACGTCATATGTCGCAGCCAGCCAGGTTGCACAATTTGTATAAATATACAATGTCGAAAAAATTTTCCGACGAGAGCATAGTTTCGCGAAATGGAACGCCAGAACATTTATACGCCGAAGGCTCATATGTCACACTGGCAGATATAATTATATTTGTCTGCACTCATATATTATTGACTGTATATTCGAGTGAGACGACAATGAAGTTACTTCCTCTGACTGCTAAATGGTACGAAAGAATGGTTGAAGATCAAATTATAGTAGACTGTCTCGACTGTTTACCACTGTTGAAGAGCCAAGACATGACCAATTACGTACTTCCCGAAGTAGCGAACCAAAGTCTATATAAAAGCGATCCGAATAGACACAAACCGAGAAGTCGCATTTATACGAGGCAAGACGATGTGCAGCATTCCTTACAGTTGTTCAAAACTTTGAATATAGAAACCGAGCTCGACTTGGAACCGTTCGGTGCGGAATTGAATCTTGATTGGTCAACGGTACCGTACGATGCCACTCCCGAAGGTGGTTTTTTGCCACCTGCTCGTTTAAAAAAGAAACACGAACAATTGCAAAATATGTTTAAACCAGTCATGAAGTTGGCAAAAGCGGGAGATGTAATTGTAGACTTCTGTTCTGGTAGTGGTCATTTAGGTATACTAGTCGCGTACTTTTTGCCATATTGTACCGTCATACTATTAGAGAATAAAGAAGAATCACTGAACAGAGCCAAAGAAAGAGTGAAAAGGTTAAAGTTGACGAACATTAAATTTTATCAGTGTAATTTAGACTATTTCAAAGGACACTTCGATATTGGTATGTCGTTGCACGCATGTGGAGTTGCGACTGACTTAGTAATACAACAATGTATCAAAGAAAAGGCTATTTTTGTGTGTTGTCCCTGTTGTTATGGATCGTTGCACGATTGTCATCACCTGACATACCCACGAAGCAACGTTTACAAACATGAAATAGATCAGGACAAATATATAGTTCTTAGCCATGCTGCGGATCAGACGCACGACGAGAAAAATGTTAAAACAAAGCAAGGATACGAATGTATGGCGATTGTCGACACCGATCGAAAGCTACAAGCTGAAGAATTTGGATATAGAGTGTACCTTTCTAAATTTGTACCAAAAACGTGTACCCCTAAAAATCATATATTAGTGGGTATCCTTAGAAAAGAGATTGTAAGCATGTAAAAGTTAATTGTGTTAAATATTCACGATTTCTATATTGGTAATGATTTTGAATACGAAGCGTTTATTGGATAAACGATTCTCGAATAAAGATACGTTCACTCACCTAAAGAACAAAGTATTCTTTTTTTTTTTTTTTTTTAATCAGTCTGTTCAAATTGTATCGATCGATATATGTACGAAACGAAATATCGTAATGATATTTTTCGAACTTAAACTATTAACAAAGCACGTAATATTGTTGCGCTAGTTTTATTAAATTGTACGAAGAGATTTTATTGGTATGTACAAAAAAAGGAGAAAAGAATTATGTAGTATACAAATTATTAGTGTTACGTCAGTGTCTTACACAGTTTCATCTATTATTAAGTAGCTAGGGACAACATGAAATGAAAAAGGTTTTACAGTATGTCAAGAAACTAGGGAATATTTACTTTTTTTTTTTTTGCTATACTACTACAAGCGCTGAGTATATGCTTCTTTTAGACAATATTGAAATTTAAATATTCTTTTGCTTTTATTTTACCGTTTAACATTTTTTTTTTGTTCAACACTTAATTTTGGTCTTTTAATAAAATGGCTAATGGAGAATGAAGATAGAAGTACCATTTACACATTTCATGTCTTTAAGATTGGATTTCATGTACTATTTACAATTTCAGTCGTACGAGCACAGATACACTACCACAGAGTAGGTTAGCTGTATCTGGTATTCCTTTCACTTAAGTAGTAAGCTTATGTTTAATCAACTTCACCTACAAAGCTTTTGTCCCCGTGTGAAAGATAATACTTAACATCAAGAGATCTTAATAATTGTTATAAGCTAAACTAACTTTGTGGATGTAGCGCAATGCACGTAGAAGTCCATAAACATACTTCAGTACTTTTCTCAAAAGATTTAGTATAATCGTTAATGACAAATCATTGAAACTTAAGATATATATCGTTCATAGCAAAAATTATATTCTACGTCTAAAAACCATGATCAAACAAGCTGTCCAAAGACCTGCCCTAAAATTGTCGTATTAATTCGCAAAAAGACAATCCTCGTAGCTTCGTTATAAAGAAGAAGTACAAGTATCTATCTGTAATATTTAAACCTATATAAATCTGCTAGTATAAAAAAAAAAAGAAGAAGAAGAAGAAGAAGAGGAAAGATAAGAGAACGAAGTCGCTTCTTCGATAGAGTTTCGATCGAAAAGAGAAAAAAAAGAAAAAAAAATATACGTATAGAAGTTTGCAAGTAATATACTTCTCTTAAATAAAAAAAAAATTTACGTCTACGAAGAATGTTTAACAGGTCTTTCTTGGCAGTTTGTTTTTTCTTTTCTTTTTTCTTTTCCCTCACTTATACATCGAATTCATTTCCCGACTTTTGGCTTCATAGCATAAATAACCACACGAAACGGAGATATTTCATTTTTATTCAATGTAAATTTTATCGATGATTCGAGAAAATGCAGGATCAATTGATGTACCCATTGATAAACATCAAATATATGACACACGGATAAAGAAGACTTGAGCCAGCCCAATCATTGTACTTTTTATTATGATTAATTTTATCGAACGCTGATCACCGTAAGGTAAATCAATTGGTCCTTTATCATTTCCTTTTGTTTTCTTGCCTAGTTTTTTTAAAAGATCGACGTGCCAACCACAACACAACCAAAGCACAGTGCTCCTAACAAAGTACTTATGTTTCATACCGTATATTGCTTAAGTTAAAGAGCTTATAAACACGGCATTCTCAACAATGTTTCTTATTATTTTCTTAAATCCCCTTAGAATTCTAAACGCAGAATTCCGATATCGTTTCGTTCGAGGATATTTCCAGAAGTAAATACACACGTTCGTTAAAACGAATTTCGCTACATTCATCTCTCGCAGAGAAAAAGAAAAGTAGAAAGAGAAAAACAGAATTATTCAGCTGCACCTTTACATGATCGGACGAAATAGAGAAGAAAAAAAAGATTTCAAATGAACAATCAACGGGTTTTGTAATATCGATTGCCACCTATAGAGGGTGCGTGTGTGTGCATCGCGATTAAAACGGACAACGCGATGAAATTGTGACGCCATTTCTCCGAAATAGAATTCTACTTACACGTCTATTATAGCAATACGACAAGTAAAATTTCGCTTCTTTTCAAACCGCCGTATAACTTGAAATTTGTTCTCGGTGGCACGTCTGAAAAGATAGATAGAGAGAGAGAGAGCGTCCGGTTTAGAAGCCCGTTAATTTATTAATCTATACAGAACTGATAATAATTAGCGTTTTCGAGTTTTTTTGAAATTTTCTGTTTTATTTCGTCGTTTTAGGAAATGGATCACGACTCTCCGTTGCCACTGTCGTCACCGTCTTCGTAGTCGCTCGCGCTCATTTGCTCGTCGTCGTCGTCGTCGTCCAGCTCGTACTCGTCGTCATAGAAATCCGTCATGTCTAGCTGCTGCTCGGCTGGCCTCGCGTGAGTCTTGATACAGTAATCTTCGAGCGTCACAGGCACCACGATCCCTTCCTTCTCGGCCTCCATCTTTGCCGCTTGCGCTTGTTTCCTGTAATCGTCCAGAGACATATTTCTCACTCTTATCTCGCCGGTACAACCTCTCCTATCTCTTTTTCGAAAACGCGTTTAAATCTAATCGAGCGGCCGTTTAAACGTGATAAATCTTTAGTACGAATCGAATAATATTTACCGTCTCATGGTAATCAGCGATCATCCAGTTTGGATTGGCAGCGTATCTAATCGAGATATAAACGAAAAGAAAAAAAAAAAAAGAGCCGCAGGATACGGAATAGATCAATATTATTGTACCTTATGATATTTTCATACTCTTTGTCTTTACCCTTGGAGTCGCGCCAGCGCCTATACATCACAGAGGCATCCACATTGGCCGGACTATATGTATTGGGCTCGTTCAGCAGTGAAATCACCGACAAGAGGATCGTCCTATTCCAAAACCAGAACACGTTTATCGTTTTTGCACGCCATTACCTCGCGTGTCTGATAATACAAGACACCTCAGCCTACGTATGTATACACACCCTGTTCACACATGCATTGAACGTGTGTACGCAGGTTTCTTTCAACACGTTCTCTCCCCTCGACAATTCTACTAGTAACGATACTCACCTGACGTTCTGTGTTGGATTCCACCTCTCGCACGGTAGCTCTCCGCTCTGTGGATCGTCTACTGGTGGATGTAGGATCGATATGCATAGATCTCCGTTCTGCGGGTAACAGAGAAAAAAGGAAGAGGTTGAGATATAAATGTACGAATCTGTGTGAAAAAATTTGGACGAAAGAGTTGCAATATCTTGCAGTGGATAGGACTGAAGGTTAGCGCTCGACTTTGGCGAGGAGAAGAATTATTGGATCGAGGGAGAGAGAGAAAAGCGAGTTCCGCGTTAATCGTCCCTGAAGGCACATTGCCCATCGTGGAAACGAGCTTCGACCAGGTCGAAGGACGAAACCTCCGTGGCTTCTTTCGCGGACCTGAAAATCCTTGTCCGGTACTCGTTGCGCGCCTTATTCGGTGCCCGAGTCACGACCGTGAGGTGTATAGTCGACGGAAGAAATATGGCGACGTCGTAAAATCGGTCAGGCGTCATAGTTTTACAGGTTCGGGCGTATACAGAAATCTGAGAAGATAGGAACGTGAAAATCTTAGTCGGGGATGTGTGAAGTAAGCTTTAGCTTTGATTCAGTTCTAAGTAATATATATAAATAAATATATAATAAATACTAATAGAAAATGCTGTAATTGAGTTTGGATGTTGCTGCATCAATCGGTGTCGCTATTTAACCCATTTGCATCATTAGCTTATATATATACGCGCAATTTTCCTAGTCACTATCACGAGAGCGTATCGCAGACTACTAAAATTTCGTGTTAATTTCCTATTTTTCATATTTTCCAAATTATGCAAACGGTCAAGGTGGTCATTTTGGTAATCGGGCTTTAAAAAATTGATTTTTTGCTTGCATTTTTCGAGAGTACGAATTTTCAAGAGCGCATTGTTAAATTTTTTCAGGTAAAATCCCGAGTATTTCGGCTTGCACAGGCTTTTGTAGCGAGCAGGAGTACGTAGGTTATTTCTACCTGTTTCTATTGTACTTCACGAGACCCTTTCTGACGTGAAATAATATAGCAGTACGACCCTTCTTAATGTAACCGTGCACTGCAGCGGTGTGTTTCAAGTGAATAAATATGTACTGGCATTGCAGATTAGTCCTAAGTATAGATGCCACACGAAAATTTAGTAGTCAAAGTTTAAACGCGTTTCTCTTGAAACGTTCTTTCTCCGACTGGGGGAAATAAAATAACAGAAAGTGACCAGGTGATCGGTCTGAAATTTTAACGTGCTATTCTACGTACCGTTGGTTCTCTCTGCTACCAGATTTACATTTCTATGTTGAAAATTTCACATACTTTTTTACATCGTCAAATTTTTAGAAAGAATGGAAAATTTCGATATTTAAACTTTGAATGCACCCCATTTTGTTAAATTTTGGTATCAACAATAGCGGTACTCGTTCTTTATTTATTTTTTTGTCTTAGACGAGTTAGTGAGCTGAAATTAAATTTACCAGCGAGGCACTTCTCTTTAAAAACCTTTTCCTTACCTCCAGATATAGCATTGTTGATTTTTAACTTACTTTCTGACTTAATTCTGGTATAAACAATTTAAAAAAAATCTTAAACGAGTCTGTAAGCTAAAATCAAATCCGCCAGCGAGAAATCTCTCTTCAAAGGCGGCCCATATTTACCTTCAGATAAAGCGTTAAAAATAAAATAAAAAGCTATTTGAAAAATAGTTTCGCATGCTTCGCAAGTGTACCGATAAATAAAAAAAATTTGACAGCGCTATTCACTCTGGATACCGAGAAAAAAAATCCCGAATATTGGCAAAATTTTCCTGGCGACTACAACGACCCCTGGGATTCCCGACCTCCCTACATTCCTTCCACCAACTATACACCTTTCCCAAGCGCAAACACGCTACGTGTCTCTCGTTATTGAAACCCATTCCTTGTCCTTCGTTCTGCCGCGTAAGAAGGCTGAACAAGCTCTCGAATCTCGTAACAAACCAGTCACTACTAAAGCTTCCACCAGAAAATATTCTCCGACACGGTGGATGTAATCGAAAAGAGCTTGCAGCCGGTTCGAACGGCGCCAGGTGATGGTCGGATCTCCACGTCCTTCGCTCGATTGGTCTCGCGAAACTTCTTATTGCAAGCGTTTCCCATGCGGGTATCGTTGAACACGACGTTCGCCACGTACGTCTCCAATGACGCAAGCAAACGAGGCTTGCTTCGCGAGGATGTTGAGCAAGCACCAGCTCAAACATGCTTCGATCACTTTCGAACGAACCTGGATCCATGTAGAATTCGCTAGAATCGGATGTAATCTGTTTCCACCGAGATAACAGGCAATTTACGCAGCGATGAAAAGTGGTAAACGCACGTCGAAACGTGACGGTTCACCCTCGGAAGCCGAACGCGGGAGACGAATGCTGGGTCAATTTTGACCCATAGCAAAATTTCTATTGTAACGCGGTAATTTTTATACGCGAGTTGTTTTTATTATACCTCTATTTACGCGGTCAGACGGGCTCAGTTTTCTATAAACTTTCATTGAATTTATTACACATCACAGACGCAAATTCTTATTTATACTTTAGTACTAATCACATAACTCTGACCTTTTTTGCTTTTTTTTTTAACCTCATGTCCTACGATTTACGTTTTACAGATTCGGGCACCGAATAAAACTTATTTTGCTTCTCTGAAATATCATTACTTTTTTTATTAACCCACGCGATTTAACACTAACCGTACCACAACACCCCGGTCAAACGACCGGTTTTAAAATTTCGATTTAAAACCATGCACCTGTTTTTCCTCCGTATTTTGTCAAGAATAAAAGTATGTAATTGGTTTTTTATTATCTAAAGGCTGTTTTCTGCGTTGTTTCCTATGTTAAATTGACAATCACCTGTACTCCTTTCGGAAGAAATATGATTATTTCACGGTATACATAAAGTGTCGGTACGGTTAGTGTTAAATATTTTTATAACTTATACCTGTTTTTCTTACCATATTTTTTTCCCCATATAAACAGACTCTATTTGCGCGATTTTTATCCGCGTAAAAGAAATCAACGCGGAACGGTCAATCCGCGTAAATGGAGGGATGGGTGTATCTTGAGGTATGTTTTTCTTGGTTATTTACATTTGACACGTAAAATAGGTGTATTTCCTGTACTAAACTTGACTTAAGGGGGTATTCTAGTCTAGACTTTTCAGAAAAATCAATTTCATTTTTTTACATTTTCTGAAAGTGGACATTTGCAGAAGTATGACTGTGGAAAGATTTTTCCGAATTCGTAAAATTGACGAGGTTATAGATGGTTAAAGAAGACGACATGCAGCCCGTAGTCGTAAAGATACCATTCTCGTGTAACTGGTACGAGAAACTTTAAACTTTTTCTAAATGACCGACATGATATCTCAAGTTCTAGTTGTCCGATTGACTCCAAATTTTACACGCACCTTCGGTGGATGTGTCGTTATCGTCTGAACCAGAATTATGCCAAAATATATATTTTTCTGATTTTTGGAGCCTCTGAAAGACGAAAAAATGTCGCAGAAATCGATATTCAAAATTCAAAGTGTCGCCATTTTGTAAATTTTCACTATTTCTTTTTCATTCTGGTTCACACATATATAATTCAGACAGCTTTGATTATTTTCACTTGAAAAAAATTGTGAATTTTCTTAAGACATGAATAAATACGTGTGCAAAATGCCGATACTGAGAAACTTATACTTTCCTTACAAAAAAATCCCTAAGAAGAGCTAAAAAATGACACTTAATCGCCGTCGAGTCAAAAAAGAAACCCTGCATTCGTCGCACGAGGGTTAATTAGTTTTAATCGACAGGTTACACACGACGGAGAGATCGGACAATAGACGAAACAACGCGACGATACACGGAACGGCCATTGAGAGGAAGTGGTGAGCGCGGTTTCTCGTCCGTCAACCGTTACCAGCGGCTACTTCCGCGTCCAGCCGGTCGAAACGTCTACTAATCCAGCCGGTAATCTCGATTAGCATTTACACGGGCGACTTCTAGCGCCGTATGTCTTCGTGGAACGCTCGTGCCGGTTCACTGAAGCGTTTAAATCCGATCGATCGGCATAAGAAACGACTACATAAAAGCCAACAGCGGAGCTGTTCTCCGCTCACGGCTGTTAAGTGCTCCGCCCGTAGACACCGAAGCGCGAGCGCGATTTCGGCATCCAGGATTTTGCAAAATTCGAACAGATTGACCCTTTACACTGACAGACTTATTCACGTGTAACCGAGACGAGATATGGAAGATCAGCTCGACGATAGATGGGGGAGATAATCGAAGTGTGAGAAAGGGTTGAATCGTAGAAAGATTACTCCGTTGATTAACGGGACTTGAACACACGCCTGCTGGCGTCGCTACCGCATCGCGAGAAAGAAGAGGAGCACAGCTTGTTGGCAAACGAACTTTCCCCGTCGTTTGTTTTCCGCGCGCAGATCCACGGTGAAACGGCGGCGCGATCGTTGATTCGGGCCAACGTTGAAAACCAACGCTTTCCACGTGTCGAACGGAGGAGAAAAGGGGAGAAAGAAACGTAGGTAGAATTAGAAGAGAAAGAAATATTGGATCGAATGGTTTACACGAAGGGAGTGACGCGCAGTATCGAGCGGCTCTCGTTTTTTCGAGCGCGTGAAAAAGATGGAAGTGGGTCGTTTGATTTTCCCGGAGATCGAGGGGAGCTTGTGAAATCCCACCGGTTTCCAGCGTTCAAGTTGCACGGTGCCAGATCAAGATCGACCGTATACACGCCGATAAGGAGGCTGAAGAACGTGTACGATTCGCTTTTTCTCTCTCTCTCTCTCTTCTCTTTTCCCGTCCGTTTTCCGTCGACCTCGGCTACCATTCTCGAACGGGAACGGGCCAGAAGGATGTACGAGGATATATTCGTGCGGTAAGCACGCTCTTTGTGGACAAAAGTACAGCATACCGCAGTGCCGTTGGCGAGTAGCCAGCGTAGAGCGAGAGAGAAACGTTCCTCTCTGGTTCTCAGCCTGTGAATCCCGAAAATTCGGCGCCCATCACTCACAGCCGAAGATATTTCTCGATATCGTGCCGTATATACTGCTGGTAAGACGATACGAGTCTTTCAATCTGTCGGAAAGTGTTCGAGAACGTACGTGCCAGAGAAGTTACCAACGAAGCGATGGTTTTTTAGAAAATTAACCCTTTGACGTGTGACAACGAGTCAGACTCGTGGCACAGATTTTGGTCAACATTTGATAAAGACAGTCGTATCGGTAAGAAAAATGAATTTCGATTGAATCGAATCGTATCATTAGAAAAAATTAATTTTAATTCCAATTTTCCGTTTCATTTGTTAAACCGAAGATTGCAAAGACACTTTGCAAACCGAACGAATTGCGACTGAACAGACGTCTAAGTTTGCTAAAGCGAATTCTAAAGGAACTCATAAGGTATTCTGTGCCAGGAAGATTACTAATGTAAAATTCAACGATGGTTCGTTACATCAACAATTTTTAACTCTTTGAGGCACGGAATTTTAGAAAATAAAAAGAACTATCTTGCCCAGAAATTGTATTTTTATCAAATTTAACAAAGTTGGTTTATTTGAACTAATAAGGAAGTAAAATTACAAAAGGAACACAAAAATAAATAAAAAGTCATTTAAGTTTTAATTACAGGGTGGGACTTAAACAGCCCCTCTGTGCCATATGGATTCATGAATGGTATCTGTTAAAGCACATCTTTTTCCCAAGACACAGAGGTACTTCGCACCGAGTACAAGACCATTACTAACTGGTTTAAATAGCCGGGACTTATTTTTTAACCTCTGTTTTAGTAGCACTTGTAATTTTTCCAGGTGGTATAAAAAATATCCCACCGTGCATATGTGCGTATCAAAAAGTTGGGACACTTTTTATCCCACTATGCCCCAAAGAGTTAAAAGACGAAGAAAAAATGAGAATGCAGTAGAAAATTCACCACATTGGTTGGCAATGCGTTAAGTTTAAATCGAATCCGAAAAAAGTCGATTCCTTTTTATTACATTTTCTTAAAGTTTAGTATCTCAAGAATATATTCCCAAAATGTTATAGCTCAATTCGGCAAAATAACTGCGATTTCAAGGATATGATGGAAGGGCTAACCGTATATTGACATTGCGCGCTAAACTTCAAACGCGTTTTTCTCGAAACAGTGTTTTACAAATTGGCTTTCATGATTTCTCAAAACTGGATTGTCCGATCTCTTTCAAATTTGGCGTGCATATAAAGCAGGAGTACCTCTATCGCCCGTACCGAAATAATGTCGATATTTATAATAGTTATTGTTTTGTGATTTGAAGTAAAAATTAAAAACTTGACTTCAAATAGCTGCCATTTAGACAGGACACGTTTTATATGTTTCATTTTTATACGGACTATAGTCACACCCATATAGATTAAGACTATCTTTGATTTTCTCATTTCAGATGAATACAATCGCTTGAATGATGTAAGCCATCCAAAATGACATATTAGGGGAAAAAATGACACGGTGTCTTTTTGAAATAATACCCCAACCTGTATACGAAGCAATAAGTTTCTTGGACTGTAACAATTCGATAAATTTCTCTTCTAAAGATCACCAAAAAATGACGATTCCAAGGAAGAATACCCCCTTACTGCCGCACTAAAACGGTAAATAGCTTACAAGGGAACTTCGGTAACCCGAAATGTCCGAATTTTTTGAAACTTTGTGGGTTTGTAGGGGACCCCGAGAGAAGTATCGGGCAATTTTTTTTTTGGCCCAATTTCGGTTCTTCGGGGTGAAAACAGCCCTTGAATGAAGATAAGTGTTACCCTATTTCCCTGTATATCTTTAAAACTATAGTAGATATAAAAAAATGTTTATAATAAAAATGAAATGGCATTTTATGCCTTACAAGACTGTGCTGTTAACACATTGGCGACGGGGCTCTTAGAGCAGCGCCTAACATGTGCACGGGTGATTTCGCGTCTTTTCTTTCAATCGTCACTTTTCAACTAATTATTATTTTTCAAAGAAATTTTCAAGAATGTGGTAAATTACTTTTTCGTAAAACGTATACAATTATTAGAATTCGTGAAACATCTGTCACGGCATTTCTGAAAAGAAATTCAATCATTTACAGCGTTTTATAAATTTACTTTCAGACAGATATGTGAAAGTCTCAATGACGTATTTCGCGTCATTCGGAATCCAAGTGAATACCTGAATGACGCATATGTGCGTCATCCGACGCGAATGTGTTAAGTTGTAATGAGCACTTTCGCAATTTTACGAATCGTTCGAGGAAGCAAGGCGTCGCAAAGTACCGAGTAGAGTACACATACAACTATCCGAAATGAATAATAGAGAAATTGTTAGGAGGTAAAGCAAATGAAAGATGGTTTACGGCATACCAAATATACACCTAACTATTGTTAACAATTTTGTTTATTTTTTAGTATTAGACTAAATGCAATAGGTTTTTTAATATATTGTTCGAATTATGCATAATACGAGGATTATCTGAATGTACATGCAAACGCAACAGAATGATGGAAAGAAAATCTAGAGGAACGAGAAGGATTTTCAATAATTAATGAAAAAGCGAAGAACGCATGGGTTCACACCATCTGGAACTGGGTGTTTCCACAGACAATACGTAGAGGCAAAGTTTGCACAATCCATAGCAGCAAGGTCTTCACAATGATAGTGGTTTCGCGGCTAATTATAATAGTTTACACTTTAGCAAGTCAGCCGGGGTCACAGCTCTGCCTTTCCTCCCTTCCCCCTTCGTCTTGTACCCCATATAAACGCGCACACGCGCCATGCATCGTGCAATGCGGTCGCTGTATACTCACATTTGCACGGCTCTGTAAATACACATTACAATGACAGCCAACCGGCACTGTATTGTCTTCGTCCAACCGAAATACTCAACGACCAGAGATTCTGAAAAGTGTTCTTTTTTTATTTAACGAAATACGGAAGATATGTGTGTCGTCCGATTCGCGTTTGGTGAAGTAGGAAGGAGATTTGTAGGTTGGCAATGCGTTAAGTTTAAATTGAATCCGAAAAAAGTCGATTCCTTTTTATTACATTTTCTTAAAGTTTAGCATCTCAAGAATATATTCCCAAAATGTTATAGCTCAATTCGGCAAAATAACTGCGATTTCAAGGATATGATGGAAGGGCTAACCGTATATTGACATTGCGCGCTAAACTTCAAACGCGTTTTTCTCGAAACAGTGTTTTACAAATTGGCTTTCATGATTTCTCAAAACTGGATTGTCCGATCTCTTTCAAATTTGGCGTGCATATAAAGCAGGAGTACCTCTATCGCCCGTACCGAAATAATGTCGATATTTATAATAGTTATTGTTTTGTGATTTGAAGTAAAAATTAAAAACTTGACTTCAAATAGCTGCCATTTAGACAGGACACGTTTTATATGTTTCATTTTTATACGGACTATAGTCACACCCATATAGATTAAGACTATCTTTGATTTTCTCATTTCAGATGAATACAATCGCTTGAATGATGTAAGCCATCCAAAATGACATATTAGGGGAAAAAATGACACGGTGTCTTTTTGAAATAATACCCCAACCTGTATACGAAGCAATAAGTTTCTTGGACTGTAACAATTCGATAAATTTCTCTTCTAAAGATCACCAAAAAATGACGATTCCAAGGAAGAATACCCCCTTACTGCCGCACTAAAACGGTAAATAGCTTACAAGGGAACTTCGGTAACCCGAAATGTCCGAATTTTTTGAAACTTTGTGGGTTTGTAGGGGACCCCGAGAGAAGTATCGGGCAATTTTTTTTTTGGCCCAATTTCGGTTCTTCGGGGTGAAAACAGCCCTTGAA
>NW_017100219.1:588269-642521 GCF_001263275.1 Habropoda laboriosa
TTTCGAGAAAAACGCGTTTAAAGTTTCTCATACCAGTTACACGAGAATGGTATACTTATGACTACGGGTTACATGTCGTCTTCTTTAACCATCTATAACTTCGTCAATTTTACGAATTCGGAAAAATCCTTCGACAGTTATACTTCTGCAAATGTAAAAAAAAAAATTAATATTTTTGAAAAGTCTAGACTAGAATACCCCCTTAACACATTGACGACGGGGCTCTTAGAGCAGCGCTTAACATGTGCACGGGGTGATTTCGCGTCTTTTCTTTCAATCGTCACTTTTCAACTAATTATTATTTTTCAAAGAAATTTTCAAGAATGTGGTAAATTACTTTTTCGTAAAACGTATACAATTATTAGAATTCGTGAAACATCTGTCACGGCATTTCTGAAAAGAAATTCAATCATTTACAGCGTTTTATAAATTTACTTTCAGACAGATATGTGAAAGTCTCAATGACGTATTTCGCGTCATTCGGAATCCAAGTGAATACCTGAATGACGCATATGTGCATCATCCGACGCGAATGTGTTAAATTAATAAAAATTCTTTTTTTAAATAAAAAATCGTCCACTACCGTTGTGACAAATTTTGCATTTTCTGTCGTATCGAAAAATATGTCAAATAAATGTGATATTTAAATAATTGTAATTGATACGTGCTTTGTGTGCTGTCATCGTCGCACTTGGAACGATGCGTTAACAATCTTTGATATTTTTTTTTTTTACATTTTTTTGATATTTCGGTATTTATCTGCATTTATTTGACATACCCTTCGATATGACAGAAAATTAAAAATTGTTCACAACAACGGTAGCGGAGATTTTTCGGGTTACCGAAGTTCCCCTGTTAGATGCACAGTCGGTAAAAGAAATCACACGCGAAGGGGTTAAAACGGCACACATTTCCGCCAAGTTGTGCAATTTCACAGAAAGAATGCAAAGGGTGTTGCAGCTTGTCTTCGTCGAATCTCCCAACCCGTCTCTGTGAAATAAATTTTCTCAGGTTCGCGCGAAGAGCTGCAACGAGCAGGAAACGCGGAGGTAACGGAGAGAGGTGGCGAGAAGAGCAGGAGAAATCCGGTTGAAAGGAAAACAGCGTTCGCACGTCGCGGATGCGCTTCATTTTCAACGATGTGTGTAACAGTTCGTGGCGATTTCTTGCCGGATTATAAGCTCGAAACTTTTATCTGTTGAACCAGCCCCGCGAACACGCGTTGTAACGGAGTCTCTCTTCACTCGCCCGGCTCGTCGATGATGCGGCAAACGAAAATAAATCTCGCGTTTGACGCGCGACGCCCCGAAAATACCTGTTTTAATTATACAGCGTTCACTTTAGGTATAGTAAACCGCGGAAGCAGCCACCTTTTTCCCCTACCGTCGCGGCGCAACGTGCAATCTCCGAAGAAGTACGCAGCTCGAGCAGGAAATTAATTCAACGTTGATTAGAGCTGATGCTAATAAATTTATCAAATAATTCTCCGGCGATAAGATAGCGGAATTGCGATCGAGAGGGAAGATTCGGGGGCGGTGTAACGACGTTCCCGACGTGCCAGCTAGCAATATCGCGGTCGTTGGCGCGACGCGCGTGCAAAACGCCGAAAGAGTGAATTTTTAAAATTAGCGACGCTGGCAGAGAAAGAGGAGTGTATCTGTTCGAACGAGGTGAGAACCTTGTGCGAGCACTGGTCAGCCTCGAAAATAGACCCCTCGATCGGAACTATCGCGAGAACTGTACACAACACGGTCGTTCCTTCGTTTCCTCGTAAATCCGTGGAATTGGGTTGGCTTTAATTACGTTAAAATCGTTGCCGATACCTCTCTTCTACGCTACTCTCATAATGCAGAGTACGATCAGATGTTGACATCCTTCGGAAAGCACGAAACGAAAGAAGATCCGTTAAATCGTATTTGACAGGGTGATTGAACCACTTTCGCGCCTCTCGAACCACGCTGAATCGCCGCCGCGTGTGGGTACCAAAGTGGAGAAACTCTCCTGGCCGATCGAAACAGGAAGCTTCGCAGACGATCCACGCTTCTAAATATCCCCGCGGTGCGCGTGGGTGAACGCGTGTGTCGTTTACGCTGCTACTCTTTCCAAATACACCTCCGGCACTGCCCTATCAACCGGGGCAAACGTCCAATTTCCCTCTTCCTAGTCACGAATATACCCTCTAAACGAACCACAACACCACCACTTTCCAATAAATTTCCTTCGATAAGAAAAAAGGAAACAGAAAGGAAAAAAAGAACAGAAGAAGAGACAAAGTGGAGAGGGAGATCGAGTACATACGTGTAGTATCCTAATTAAATTTCCAGAAGGAGTAGCTCGTCACGGATTAGACAACTCCTACGAGTTCTCCGCGAGACGTGACTATTTTTTGAACGACGAGAGCCACGATGTGGAAAGGCGAGCTCTCCCCTTAACAGGTAGCTAGCCGTCTTCGTCGGTTCTCAGGTGGTTTCCGAGAGAGGAAGATCCTGTCCCGTTAATGGCGGACCACGGGTCCTGAGCGCGACCTTATCCGTGAGGAGCGTTTCCACCTTACGACTGGTGTTCGTAAACGGCACACCACTTATACACGCGTGATTCGTGCCTGATACGTGTACACCGAGAACCTGTCACACACATGTACATATACCTGGTGCACCTTTACGGGAGGAGGACAGGTAGACAGGAGGCAACAACTCGCGTAAGCGCAGACAGGGGCAACACGAGCATGGATTCGTCTCTCCCTCTCTCTCTATCTTTATGTATGGTGGTGCACGTACAACAGCCGGTCAGACGTTTTACGGTTCGTCGAATCTTGAGGCGACGACCTCTTCGCCGAGGGCAGAGGAGCCTAAGGATTTTGTAATGATTCTATCTTGGCGCTCTGCTGCCTCGCGAGAATCGAGCAACTTTCTTCAGTCATGGGAGAATGTCGTACTTTCGAGACGATTTTTTCTCTCCTCGAAATAGAGGGTAAGGTTGCGCGTGGAGGAAGAGAGAGAGAGAGAGAAGACATCGGGGTACTCGGATGTATAGTCGGTCGAAGCGATACGTCGAGGTTGCGAGAATTGATCGGGCGTGTAAAGTATGATACGTGTAATTCGAGCGCCGAAACAGTAATCTCGTTCAGGGTCGCTCGATGTTAACTCGGGATCGATAAAAGAGGTTTGGGATTTAACCATTTAACGCTCACTATTTTTGCCAACTTGATGTACGAAAAGTGATCAATTTTATTTTATTATTATTTTCTGGGTGTACAGAAGTGAGTTTGCCGTTTGTTTATAATGCCGTGACTTAGATTTTTGTAATAGAATTGAAAGGATAGTGCAACGTGAACGGTGAAAGAAAATAATTAAACAAAATTGCACTTTTTGGAGGTTCACTCTTTGAAGCGAAGAACAGACTCTAGTTGCACAGGAATTTTATTTAAACAGTAATTATTAGGTGGGACATAAATAATCTCACCGTGAAATTTGTGAAAACAGGTTAAATTAGATTAGTTTTCTTAATGTTTCAAGGTGCATATGTAAGTACTAAAAAGGTGGGACACTTTTTACCCCACTATGCCCCAAAGAGTTAAGACGGTGCACCACTCTGAAGCGTATAAAAATATGTAAACTTTGGGAATTTTTTTATAGGTGACTACTAAATGAGAAGTTTCAATTTTTTTCAGAGGATGACTTTCAGCATGTTTCTCCAATTTTTAAAAATAAATATTTTCCTTTTCAAACTACTTTACTATTTTGAAGAGAGCTGAAAGTTACATTTATATCCCCTGAGAAATGAATTATTACAATTACACCCCTTGGAACCTTTCATTTAGCAGTTACCTATGAAAGAAATCCCCAAATTCTACCTATTTTCATGTTTCAAAATTGTGTACTCCCTTAATCCTCAACAGCTGCAAGTTAATTTCCAGTAATGCTGCAATTATCATTGACCAAAAGACAGCTTAAATGCCGTGTAGCGTTAACAAAAGATAGTAAGCAGAAATTTCAAATATCAATTGACAAAAGACGGGCGACCCTGGGCGTGGCTATATCAATCAGTGTCGCCGCTTAACGCCTCAATTTACGACCTCGCTTCGACCGACTGTACAATAAGAGAATGGTTAATACAGGTAAAATCAGAAAATTGACCTGTTTCATTGGGTTTGCCCGTTACATCGAGATGGAACAATAGGAAAATGATGGTTCGTCGTTTGTTTTCTGAGAGGGGGATGGTATTATCTGTAGATTGGAACGGCGGAGCTGTGTAACTTGTCATTCGACAAACAATACCGTGGAAACAATGGTATTTTGCTTGTGGTATAAGCAACGGAGGAGGAAAGAAAAGGAAAGAAAAAATTCAGAAACGGGCAAGAGCTATTATTGTCTGACCGTGTCCTCGTGTTTACAGCGCGCGTTTGTAAGATCCCCCGTGGAGCAAGAAATCTCTCTCACGCACGTGACTCACGTGGAGACGGTGATCGTGGACAAAGGTAACCCGCTGGAAAAGTCATTCGGCCGTCATTGAATCGCCGCGTCACGGTTACGCGGATTTCGCTTGGCTCGCTCTAGAATTACGCAAAATATCCCCTGACTACGTAACCAGCTTGCTATTCGCTTTCCTTTTTCATCGTGGACAAAGAATTTCTCTCATTGAGAAAGAAAGATAGCTATACGCGACGTGTTCAACTCGTTGTTTTATAATATTCGATTACTTAGAAGGTGATGGTACAGTTGTGATAAGAAAAAATTGAAAGGTTTGATTTTTAAAGATTGAATGGACTCTGTGGGAGAAATATTTTGTAATTATTCTATCTTGATGCTCCTTGGAGAATTGAGTTTAATATCACTTATAGGGTGATAGTACAGTTGCAATAATAAAAAATCGAAAGGTTTGACTTCCAAATATTGGGTAGAGCTATGAAAGAAATATTTTGCAATAATTTTATCTTAGGGCTTCTTGGAGAATCGGTTTTATAAAGATTGAATGGACTCTGTGGGAGAAATATTTTGTAATTATTCTATCTTGATGCTCTTTGGAGAATCGAGTTTGATATCTTATAAGGTGATAGTACAGTTGTGATAATAAAAAATTGAAAAGGTTAATTTTCCAAAGATTGGGTAGAGCTATGAAAGAAATATTTTGCAATAATTTTATCTTAGGGCTTCTTGGAGAATCGAGTTTGATATCACTTATCAGGTGATAGTATAGTTGTGATAATAAAAAATGGAAAAGTTTAATTTTCCAAATTTAAATGGATCTACGAAAGAAATATTTTACAATGATTCTATCTTGGCGCACCTTGGAGAATTGAGTTTAATATCACTTATAGGGTGATGGTACAGTTGTGATAATAAAAAATGGAAAAGTTTAATTTTCTAAAGATTGGGTAGAGCTATGAAAGAAATATTTTGCAATCATTTTATCTTAGGGCTTCTTGGTGAATAGAGTTTGATATCACTTATCAGGTGATAGTATAGTTGTGATAATAAATAATTGCAAATTTCAATTTTCAAAAACTGAATGGATCTACGAAAGAAACATTTTGCAACGGTTCTACTTTGGCGCACCTTGGAGAATCGAGTTTAATATCACTTATAAGGTGATAGTACAGTTGTAATAATAAAAAATGGACAAATTTGATTTCCAAAGATTGGAAGGATCTATGAAAGAAATATTTTTCAACGATTCTGTCTTGGTGATACTTGGAGAATTGAGTTTAATATCACTTATAGGGTGATAGTACAGTTGTGATAATAAAAAATCGAAAGGTTTGACTTCCAAAAATTGGGTAGAGCTATGAAAGAAATATTTTGCAATGATTTTATCTTAGGGCTTCTTGGTGAATCGAGTTTAATATCACTTATAAGGTGATAGTACAGTTGTGATAATAAAAAATTGCATATTTCAATTTTCAAAAATTGAATGGATCTACGAAAGAAATATTTTTCAACGATTCTGTCTTGGTGATACTTGGAGAATCAACTTTCATATCACTTACAGTGTGATATTACAGTTGTGATAATAAAAACTTGAAAACAATATCCAAATGATTCTATCTTGGCACTCCTCGGAGAATCGAGTTTCACATCGCTAGGGCACCAGTACAGTTGTACCAATAAAAAATAAAACAGTCTGATTATCGAAGATTACACGGATCCACGTGTAAGAAAAATTGAAACGGCAAGGTGTTTAATCGGTACAGAATAGATCGACCAGTGAGCTAGATGACTCGATTGACTGATAATCGGGGTTCATCGAGGTGACAAGAAATCCGCGTGTGCCCATCCTATACTCATTAAACACACTACTCATATTCTTCGTTAACGTCACGCTTCTACGGAGAATTATCTTTGCAAGATAGATAGGAAAAAAAAAAAACAAAGAAGGAAAACACAAGAAGAGGTGAAAAAAGGACACGGGACTGGAGATGACGGTAGGTGGAAGTGCATTGGCCTCTACGCGAGAGAGCACGGAAAGACGTAACGTATGAAAAGTATTCGTTGCACGGAAAATAGCGTATAGGAGCTATATATTCGCACGATATAACGGAATGAAAGTTTCATCGGGAAAAGTTGGCCGTGCTCGTGTAACGATACACCAACCTTCTTATCTCGTTACCATTTCCTTTTCTCTTTCTCTATTTCTCTCCCTGTAGGATATCTCGTATTTATTAGCGCGAGTGAAAATATCGCTTGTTACACCGAAACGAAATAATATCAGCGAGCTTTCATCTCTCCCGATTGTCTTTTTCTCTACGTCCCGACGATCAAATCGAAATTTACATCTGCACAACAGACATCGGTATCGTGATTCCTCCGCTTAATAATCCGGCTCCCGGCTGCACCGATCAGCTATTGTACGTCTAATTAATGCACGCTACTCGTCGCATGAAATTTACGCGCGTTTATTCCCGTTAGACGTGGCGTGTTCGCCTAGTCGTCTCATCCCTTCCCAACAAGTCACTGGACACGGATGTCCAACGATGCTTTGGACGGTCATTGACTCTTTGCTAGTCGCTGAAGGGTCACACGAAGAGCGTGCTCGAGAGATGCGCTCGAGGTCGATAAGCTTTCGAGTCGAGAGATGCCTTCGACCAACGGAATTCTTAACTACCTTCCCAAACGACACGTTCTCAAAAGACTTCTCACGGGTCAGATTAACACCAAACTTCACGCCAGACCGTAGCAAATTTCGTACGCCATTGATACTTGCGTTACGAACGACAACACGCGTCTGTTATCAAAACTGTCTTCGAAGAACATGCGTTAGGGGGCTGGACGTTTCAGCGAAGCAACGGGAGACTTTCAACCCTTTCGCTACTCACTCTAGGCACAGTAGAATTCTACTACCTTGGATGTTTTATTAAAAAAAGAATCTGTCATTTCCGAGGAATAATTAGAGACAGACTCCGGCGGTAAAAGGGTTGAAACAGCGCGGAGATTTGGTCCTGTGAGCGTCGACGCGAAGGCTGCGACTCGGAGGGCTGGCCCTCAGGACAAAGAGAAAATCGGAGAAAGCGAAAGGGAAACACGGAAGAAAGAGAGAGTAAGGGGAGGCTGAGTCGAGGGAGAGGAAGATTCGGTGAACAGCGTAGAGGGAGAGTGAGGGAGAGATTGAAAAGGGAGAAGGAAAAATAGCAGAACGAAACGTGAAGCTGGGATGAAAAGTGTGGAGCATGCGGGGGAGATCGATAATTTCTCTGTATTTACTCACCTCGTATACGTTCGGGTGCCAAACTTTTGTCATAAATCGAATGGTTGGTGGACTGTACGGATAATCCGGCGGGAACTTCATGTGTGCCTGGAACAAGATGAAAGACGCGCGTTAAAATGGCGAGATGATGCGTTAGGTTACGCGAATCGATCGATAATCGGTTATGCAAATTATCAAAGGCTACGGAGGGGCTCCGTGGGAATTATTTACAAGTCATTTACGAATTGCTCGACGCGTCCAGAGAGAGAAAAAAAAAAAAATAAAACAGCCAGGGAGAAGAAAAAAATTGAACGATAGACGCCTGGCGTCGGTTCGTGAGGACGCAGTCGCGCGAGGGGTGAATTTACCCGGAAAACCGTCCAAGAACCGAAGGGTTTTATAAAATTCGATCCGTTTTACATATCGAAGGGCTCCTTCTACAGTACACGGCCAAGCGATTTCGTTCCTCGTTCGTTTTACCTTAACGGTTTCACTAGTTTTTCTCGTTCAAGGTGTTTATTGCTGCCCCAAAGAACGAACACCGAAAAAAGGTGTTACACAGTTTATCCTCGATAAACGAGGGATCGCGTTATTACAAGGTATTTAACGCTAATCGTACCGACCCTTTAGGTATACCTACTCTTAACCCTATTGTGTTCCTCGTTTTGACTATACACTTAAGACTTTTGGGTGAAAAAGGACCTAAGACCTTATGTGTAATAATTTTTGTTTCCAACGCGACATATGAACCTAGACAATAAACGTTTAAAATAATGTTAAGGAACGTAAACTTGATAACAGCAAAAATTATTAAAAATATAAAAAGGCGGTGGGTCAAAAAAGACCCGAAGACTGCTCTAGGGTTAAGGGGGTATTTTAGTCTAGATTTTTCAAAAAAATCGATTTTTTTTTACATTTTCTGAAAGTGGACATTTGCAGAAGTATAACTGTCGAAGGATTTTTCCGAATTCGTAAAATTAACGAAGTTATAGATGGTTAAAGAAGACGACATGTAGCCCGTAGTCGTAAGGATACCATTCTCGTGTAACTGGTACGAGAAACTTTAAACTTTTTCTAAATGGCCGACATGATATCTCAAGTTCTAGTTGTCCGATTGACTCCAAATTTTACACGCACCTTCGGTGGATGTGTCGTTATCGTCTGAACCAGAATTACGCCAAAATATATATTTCTCTGATTTTTAGAGCCTCTGAAAGACGAAAAAAGTCGAAGAAATCGATAGTCGAAATTCAAAGTGCCGCCATTTTGTAAATTTTCACTATTTTTTTATATATAATTCAGACAGTTTTGATTATTTTCACTTGAAAAAAATTGTGAACTTTCTTAAAACATGAATAAATATGTGTGCAAAATGCCGATACTGAGAAACTTATACTTTCCTTACAAAAAAATCCCTAAGAAGGACTAAAAAATGACACTCTAGACTAGAATACCCCATTAAGCGGTCAAACGACCGGATACGAAATAATCACATTTTTTCCGAAAGGAACACCGCAGAAAATAGTCTTTAGGTAATGATAAAAAAAATTACACATTTACATTTTTATTTTGAACAAGAACGGGAAAAACAGAGGTTGCACTCGGAGGTGATTTTGCTGTAGAAAAGGTTGCAAATCGGATGTTTGAAATTTTCTAAAATTAACGCAGAGATAAACTATACTATTTTATTTAAATATTGAACGCACTCTCTATTTCACTATCGCAATCAAATTTATAGAGGTCCCATAGATCTGATCTCTGATTTGATCAATTATTTGTCATTTGGTGGTACGTTCAGTGTTAATAAAACGAAATTCCTTTTTTTAAAAGCTAAGTGCTTTCCTTTCTTCACAAAATTCGAGTACCTCGAATAAAAAATTGCTACGCATTTTTATCTCTTACAAGTTTTTTTTTTAATCCAAAAAATCTGCAGAAAATATTAAGAGAGAGTGGATACGAGGTACACGTTTTCACCAGCCATTCATTCGCACGTGACACGAGATACTTAACTCTTGCTAGCAATAAAACGTGCACATTTAAATTCTCATAAGGATAATTAACACAAGAGTGTGTCCACTTAATGTGTACTCTGGCTAGCTAATAAATTTTTCCATACTACAGAGCAAACAACGAATCACTCTCGTTTACCGACAGACAAAGAAAAATGAAACACCAGCGAGACGACAAAAAAGAGAGATATCGTGGATAATGGATGCGTAATGAACGGACAGGTTTGCTGTTAGATAATGACCGACGAAATAAGCGACTTAAAGGTATCGATAAATCGAGGATCGTCTAGAGAACAGTGGAAGGGACGAGACAGAAAGAGATACAGAAGGGAAGAGACGAAACGTTCTCTTCTCCCGTCGCGTTTCCACGCACTCCGTGTGTTTCATACAGAAATGAATCCGTTTCACACACAAGGGTGTACATAAGGGTCGTCTCGACGCTGTTGGTAGACTTTTGTCGATGCTTCGTCGACGGGACGCTATATTGATCGCAACCTGGTCATGGCCCAAATATCCACCTCGTCCTCCGGGATACCGCGTCCTAGAATTAACTTACTTTCCGTCCAGCCCCCGTTCTCTCTGTTTATGTTCACTCCGCGACCGAATTATTTCTGCCACGGTGAATTGACCGTCGATTTAATCACCGGTACTTCGGAATTCGCGTCGCGGGAGCTTCGTTAACCCTTTCACTGCGCAGCGTTCACAAACGAAACGGACCAATCGTGCAGTATTTTAGCTGATGGAGGGACAATTTGTGGGAATTATATTGGATTCTTGGGGAAGAAATTCTGAGAAGGAAGAGTGTGACGCCAACACGCGAAAAGGAAACGCGTTGTGTGCATCGTTGGGCAGTTGTTTAACCCCTTAACATATGACAACGCGTCAGACTCGTGGCAGAGATTCTGGCGAAGATGTGAGAAAAATAGTTATATTAGTAAGAAAAATTAATAGTAATCCTAATTTTCGTTTGAATTTGTAAGACTTAGGACTGTTAAATGTAATTAATCTGTTGTGTTCAGTTTAAAAGATTAGTTTTTGTCACCGGGTACAATACTAAAACAAAATGGCTGACGCTTAGATACGTAGTCAGAAAAGAAATCATAGGTTAAGGGGTTAAAACAAATTGGGTGCCTAAAGGCGCTGTTCGCAGTTAAAGGGTTAACCATTTGCAATCGAGTAGAGACTGAGAAGCGACATTAACCCTAGAACTACCAGTCGAGTCAAAATGACCCATTAGTGACTTTCCAAAAATGAATTTTTATGTAACTGAACCGTGATTGGAAAATTCGATTCATATCCATTCAAATAGAATCATACATGTAGAAAATAAATTCGGAAAGTTACAAACGATAATACTGACCAGTATTGAACATTCACGTTTTTTCGAAAGATGCTAACGGGGCATTTTGACCCGGTCGGTAATTCTACTGTTAAGTAATCGTCGCTTGGTAAATAATTGATCAAATCAGAGATCAGATCTACGGGACCTCTATAAATTTGATTGCGATAGTGAAATAGAGAGTGCGTTCAATATTTAAATAAAATAGTATAGTTTATCTCTGCGTTAATTTTAGAAAATTTCCGATTTGCAAACTTTTGCTACAGCAAAATGACCTCCGAGTGCAAAGGGTTAAACAAACCGCCGGCTGGTGTTTCGTTCGAAAGACGAGTCTCAGTTGCCCACGATTTTTCCTCCAGTTTCGAACGTTCTCAAAGCGGCGAGACACGCACTGGGAACTCTTCTCACCGATATAATAAACGCGTAGCATGAGAGAATATTCTCGGTAGAGATAAGGTGTAATTGCGCGAAGAATTTAGCAGAATCGTTCGACAAAGAGGATTTCAAGTCGCTCAAGCTGCACTTCCTGTTTTTCAACGCGATACCAGAGAATCGATCGGTTCACGACGTTATCAGCCGGTAATCTAGTGTAACGTCGAGTTAAAGGTATTCGCGGAACCGCGGGCGAGATCGATTATTTATGCAATTACGCGGCGGTTTTTACGTTCCGTGTTAACTGTACGCGACGAATAATACAAACACGCTCGTGCCTCTTTTGTACAGAAGTTATGGTTTATCGCGTTGACTCTGCGCGGAGAGATGGACGTATGTAACGAAAAATATATGGTGCAGCAAAAAAAAAGGAAAAAAAGAAGAAAATAATACGGCTTGGATATGCAGGTAAGAACGAGCGAACGAGCGCGTGCGCTCGATTCTTCAATAATGCAACGCACTCGACACGTGACACGGACATGCTACCTTGACAATACCGTAATGGAAGGTAAAAAAAAACCATCGCCTATTACTGTCCACAGATACGTTTGGCTATCAGGAAGAAAGGAAAAAAAGAGGAACGTTGATACGAATTCAATCGAATGTAGATATTCTTAGCGTGGGATTAACCCTTTTGCACTCGAAGGCCTTTCTGATATAGGGAAATAGCAAATTAGAGATTGTTTGTTGAGTAAAGTAGATGAAATTTTTTGAAACTAACGTAGAAATAAATTATACCATTATATTTAACCATTAACCGGTCACTGAAATTTTTGTGCTTAAATGATCATGTACCGACTGTGGGACTGATATTTTTGGGAACGGATAGAAACACGAAATTTTCATAAACTTTTTTAGAACTCGATAGAAACTGAAGTTAAAGATTTACTTTGTACATTAATAGATTTAAATTACAAAAAGACAGATAGGAAAATATGAATTTAGTGTGGCAAATTCAAGAAATGTCAGCAGATTTATGGCACATGACCAGTTAAGGGTTAACGTATTTTTATGCTATACAAGACTTTGCGACAGTTTGTTCCTTCGAACTATTTATTTATGGAGATCCATGCTGTCCTGGAAAATCTCGACTTTAAGGGCGCCTCCATAAATTATTTACCAAGTGGTGAAAACAATAACGTCGCTTCTCAGCTCGCCTCTCGAGTGCAAAGGGTTGAAAAATAGCGGATTTTCCATTGCCACGAGATATTTCAATCAGTCGTTTATTCGTTACTTTTGCACCGGTCTACTACTCGACTGTGCACCGCGTGACCTACAAAATTTTCCCGACCTATTTCGACGATAAGTACTTGACGGGCAACCCTTAGATGGCACTGCGCGACTACAACATCCTATATAGTTCCGTGAAGTTCGTGTCGATTCAGGAGGATCAAGGAGTGACCCAAATCAGCAAGACAAACTCGAGGCCGTTTTAATGCTACTCGTTGCAATTATAATACCTAAGTAGTTTTTTCGATTGCGAGATCGCGTCTCTGTTGGCACACCGTGCTTCGTTCTCGTTCGAAACGAATTACAAGAGACCGAATGTGCAATTTGCTTTTCAGCTGACGATACACACACGACGTGTCGCGAAACTGAGAGGAGAAAACGCGGCGAGCAGAGTATAGACACACACACGCACACACACACGCGCGCGCGCGCGCGCACACACACACACACACACACAGAGAGAGAGAGAGAGAGAGAGAGAGAGAGAGAGAGAGAGAGAAAACAAACAAACAAACACACACACACACACACACCAGAGAGAGAGAGAGAGAGAGAGAGAGAGAGAGAGAGAGAGAGAACGGTGTATATAACACGTTGAAATCCTTGGGCGATCGAAGAATAAAAGAAACAGCAGCAGCAAGATGAAAACCTTGCGACGTTACATCTGGAGAGAGAGTGAGAGAGAGAGAGAGGAAAATTTATCAAAGAATAACACGACCTGCGTACTTTCGACAACGATAACCAGTAATATATGAATTCTGATTGTTCACGAAATATCCACGGAAGAAATTCTGCATTATTCATGATCGACGCCATGGGAGAAGGAAGCAGCAGTGCCCTCCGTGTTTGACGCTCGAAATAACTTCATCTTTTTTCGAGGCACACGTGCCTTAGTTGAGTCTCTCGCGAACCGCTTCGAGTCGGTTAGTCATCGAAACTTTTGTCCTCTGCGATTTCTTCTGCAGCACCAAACACGAGATCGTATATACTTTCTCTGGAGAGAATTTCCCGTTAATGGCCCCGTTATCGTGATCAACAATGTCAGAGATAACAGAGCTTCGTTTACAGCAACTCGAACTAACGACAATTCGCGTACGCCAAGATTAAACGGAAGATAGATATGTATGAATAAATCCTGAATTTTGATTAATCTCTTGTTTTATAACTTCTATAATACTTTCCTTACTTTTTCTATCAATATTTAAACAAAGCAAAAACTTTAAAAAGACTTAAAAAAAACAATTGGTACTGAAGCATTGAATGGGTAACGGAAAAAATCGTAACGCAAGAAAGGTTAAGTTTGCCGATAAATGATTGACTCGAATAATCGATTCATGCAGCAACAGTTTCCACGTAGAAGGCGAACTACAACTCTCGCTGTGTCCATCTCGTCGTGGCGACGGGGTGAAAGGATTAAATGGGCCAAAATCAGAAGGGAAGGGGGCCTATATACACGTGACGACGGTAGAAAATGACACGAGCAACCGTAGAGACCTATTTTATCGGCTGACCTCTTTGCAGAGAGACGGTTTTCCCCGGGGAAAGAAAAATCCGGCCCGTTCATCCGAGGCGGAATGGGACTGGGTGAAAGTCGTTCAGGTGATTCGAGGGATGCCGGCCAAAGATAGAACCGAGACAATGCTCGATGGCGTTTTATGTAACTTAGCAACACAGTTACGCCTCGACATCGCTGCGGATCGATCGTAAATCCCCGCGGAAAAGAAGCAACTGCTTATGATAGATCACGTAGTACCTACTTATCGAAAATGGAGGCAAACACAGGACGATAATAATGGAGCCTTTTTTTTCGGAGAAGAAACATGATTTATCCTTTCCGTTTTGTATCCGTGATAATTGGAGTAATTGTTCTTACGATTAGAATTTAGTTCACCGAACGAATGTGTATATAACGCTCGATAACGGAATACTCGTTCCGTGTCGATTAACCCGACAGCCCGGCGAACAGTTCAATCGAACGATTGAAGGCCCGCGGAAAATTGTATCTTCTACTATATGTATTGGAGAAGTAATAATAGTACACATGTTGAGAGGTCAAATTATGTTACAATTTTCAATTAAACGGGTCGCCAAAGATTTCTCTGACCGTGACGATAAACGCAATGCGATCGATTCGCCTATGTAGAGAACGGTTGATAACGCTTCGCAACGAAGAACAACACGTTACGGATAATAACGTACAACGACACTATTTACGATCGAGATTTGCGTCACGATTATCAGGCAAGTTAGAGTCCCGTGAAACAGGATTCGACGACACCCACATAGACGCTAGGATGATCACGTGTACGGAACGATATACACGATTCGCAAAATAACGGTGTTGTTGTCTGGTGGTTGTCCGTTGCGAACCAGTTACACTGTGGGAAGATGTAGGTATACGCTCGCGTTACGTGAATAAGCGTTCGTAAATTCATAACGAAGCGGAGAGTGGTTTAGAAAGCGGACACGGACTGTACAAAAACCCGTATAACTGTGCGGCAACCGGGCAGAATTCATTTTCTGCCCGCTGGAGATCAGACCTGCCGTGTATAATATTGTACTACCGCGATTGGAAAAACAAGTCTGGATATTTATCTTGAAAATATATACGGTTGAGCATATGTTATCGTTTCTTTTGTAAAAATCAAGATTGCACACACGTTTCAGATTCAGCTGGAAAACATTTGTTTAACAGAAAGAAGAACGCTGTACAGCGTCTCGAGATGTATCATCGATCGTGTGATACACGGGAAAAAAATCGATAAGGGGTTTCGTATCGTGGATGAAACGTGAAATCAACGTGGAACGGGACCGATCTCTAACTCTGCATTGTGTAAACTTTAGTTTTCAGTGTTGCTCAATGCTTTTTGGAACCGGTCACCGCTTGGCCTGTATGTGTAAACACTCGGCGAATCGTAACGCGACCAAGGAAATTCACGGCAATGAACGCTGCAATACGACTATCATGCAGGAAATCGGTCGCGGGAAAAGTCGACATTCGCGTCGGTTAGTTTTCTGGTCAAGGTAATCGTAATGCTTCGGGTGTCATCGCCGGGAAGACTTTACGCGGAAACACTAATGAACGCACGAGTTTTTCGAATGTACTTTTAACTAAAAGCTGTACAACTGTACTTTATTAGGATTAGTGGAAAACAAATGGTCACAGAGATACCGTTTCTAAGCAAGAAAGCGTAGTATTGGCCAATTTTACGATTGTAGATTACGTGGAATGATTACGAAAAAAGGGAAATGAAAAAAGTGTGGTTCTTAAACAAATAAAAACGCAAAAAAAAAATTATAACTATATTTAGTAACGAATCGAAATAGCTTTCAATAAAAAAAAAAGTGCCTGTATGTACTTATAACTTGTATCTATTGAAAGAGAAAGCAAGAACATAACCAAGAAAACAAAACTGTACCCTACTGTAATATTTACGCAAAAAAAAAAGCACGAAAATAAAGAAATTCCTAGTGTCACAGACTTTTCTTAATATACGTACCGAACAAAGACTAAGAATAATTATAATAATTACCTTGAAGTATCCTCCTTGGTAAAGCGTATCCGGAGGCCCGAAGATAGCCACTTCCCACTCAAACATGTTGTCCTCGTTAACGAGTTTCACGCGGAATCCCTCGACGGGTTCCTCTTGAAGACTTTTATATTCGAGGGCGAGTGCCCTGAGAGCACTACTCGTTGTTTGTGCCATATTTCTCTTCTGGAATTAGAACCGCAGTCTGTTGCAGAAAGCGGAACGTCCCAAACCTCCTGAAGTGGTAGCACAGAACACTACAGTCGGACGGACGCCTTTGCGAACACTGCTCCTTCTCCAAAGAATCAATTTCCAACGGGTTTCCGGATAATTTGAGGCCTCTACCACGATTTACTTAGTTGTTCCTCGACACGTCGTGATCTTTCACTCGCGGCAGGATGTTCCCTATGATGATTCTATAATTCTGCACACCAAATAAACAAAGAAATATGATCAGACCTACAAACTGCGAAGTGCCCCTGCAGTCAACAATACACCATTCCCGATGCACGCACCTCTAACAAAACAGCTGACGTACCTTCTGCGTCAGCGTTGCTTTCCGCGCATGCGCACTACAATATTCCCTATTTTTCTCTCGTACCACGAATAATTTTCGAATGATAATAAACGCGAAACGAACCAATTATTGTGCTCAAAACGTTGCAACGGTTTTCTTTTATATTATTTCAGTTAATAATTCAAAATCTGAAAAGTTTTAACTGCGATTTAATAATTTTCTAGACTTCCTGTTTCCTGATTGGAAACTATGTCCCCAATCAGGTGACGCATAAAGCAGCGATATATACACTTGTCGTATAACCACTTCTTCCCGTGCGATGCGCTGATTGAATATTGTTGCAAAGGAACCAAAAGCACTGACCAATCAGTAGATCTTATTGCTGTAGCGAATTCTGATTGGAGGGTACTGGACAAGAATACAAAAATAGAAGTTTGGCCAACGTTACAGATTAATAAATGTATATTTCGCCTTTATATTATATAAGTATAATACATCTTACGCGTCGTAATTAAAACCTTATTAACTTGTCATGATACGCGTTTTTATGTGCACTTTTTATCGAGCTTTGTACGTTTTTTTGGACTTTAACATATTTATATAAGAAGTTGCCGTATTACAATCTTTAGTATTCCACACGGTTTTTTCGAAGTTTGCAAGAAAATACGTTTGATTAGGTTAGATCGTTGGTATCAAGTAAATTTACAGAATTCACAATGTCTACCTTAAATACGTCTCTTATACAACCAGATCTTATTAAAACCTTTGCGTTTTGGGGTAGTATACTTGCTTTAAAATTAGTGGCAGTTGTAGGACTAACTGCACGTTACCGAATAAAGAAACGGGTATATTTCTTATCGATTTGTATTAAAACATAGTACTTATTTAAAGCTTATATATATTAAAGATACAATTTTTATTTTTTTGCAGATATTTATAAATCCTGATGATGCGGTATTTGTTAAAGGAGCAAAGATTGCAAACAACGATCCGGATATTGAACGTGTGCGGAGAGCACACTTAAATGACTTGGAAAACATTCCTCTATGGTTCTTTGTTACATTCCTATGGTTAACTACAGGACCTGCTGTGTGGTTAGCTACAATATTAATCAGAACATTTGTGCTTGCTAGGATTGTTCACACATTAGCATATGCTGTTTATCCAGCACAACCTTACAGGGCTCTATCCTTTTTTGTAGGCATGAGTATTACAACATTTCAAACAATAAGCACTTTGTTATATTACATTTAAAGAATTGTTTTACCATTATATTCTTAATTTTTTTGTATGTAATCATTTATTAATTGTTATTCAGTTACATTAACATTGCAAAGGGAGCATTAAATCTATTTTTTATCAAGTTTAAGGGAAAGCATTTTTTTTTGTATCAATTTATATTTTAAAGAAGAATTTTATGTTTTTCATACACTGTATTTGTATGGTAGTTGTTATAATGTAAATAAAATGTATCTAAAAATTTGAATATTAAATGAATTTCAAACATTTTATACGTTAAAAATGAACTTGTATGTTTTCTTGCCCTGTCACTTATCACTATCAGTAATATTTAAAAATAAACTTCAGATAACTGATAATGTAGAATTGTGTATTATCAGAAAAGTAACTTGTTCCATGAATAATGCTAATATAAGACTGAAGACTTAAGTAATTGTTGCTTGTCTTTTCAACTGCAAAATATAGATTTGAAGTTTATTTGTTTTACTGATTTCTAAGTGTGTCTTTTGTTATATTTATTGGTTTTTTAAAGGAGTTCCAAGCTCTAAACCTATTCTAACTACTTGGCCTATTTCATTTGATAAAATTACTTTTACTTAATACCTTCAATAAACCATGGGTACATATCTATAGAATTTATGTTCCAGTTTTACTTGCATGAACTAACTTGTAAAGTATAATGAACATGTCGAGGCTATTACAGTAAATCTTTTTAACATAGATACTGTTCATTGAAGATATTCATAGATTTTGAACAAAGTTTACTCCAATGTTCCGCAGTGGCAAGTTAAAAAATATGTACCATTTAATTCTAAAATGTGCTAAACACATGGAAAAAAATTTGCATACAGCCTTGCTTTTACACACAAGCTGAGCAAATTAATAAGGATTCTGGTAAGTTTCAACGATTACATTTCTTCATTACAAAATTGTAAATAGCACCTTATGTTACTATAATGCTTTTGTAATGTATTCCAGGTTGGACATATATGAACGTGCATTCGTTTTTTTTTGTAGCAGGTGCAAAGACACCTGCTAGTACTACAAGTTTTACTTCTTCTGAACTTGCACAATCTAAGTATATTCAAGAAAAACTAAGAATTGAAACAATATAAATATAGTTTTCAAGGTAAAAATATATACACACAGTCCATTAAATGAGTGATATAATTATTTACTTGTACATAGCATTTGGTATTTACAGAAACATGAAGAAAATATGTAGGTCTTCCTGAAATACTTTGCCAAACAACAAAGCTTTGTATGTTACATGATACTGACATTCATTTGTCCATTGTTACAAGAATCACAATACTTGCATATGCTATACATCATGCAAAGTATCCAAATTCAGAAAGGTTTTTGTAGGAAGCAAAATAAACTACATCAAATGTAGTGTATTTATCTTTTGGAGAAGGGCTTGGGAATTGTACAGATAAACAGTTCCATCGACTTCTTGTCAGACGAAATTAGGTCTGGTTACTATTACAAAAGATGTCTATATTTCCATTTGCGATAAAACAGACACACCATGTAAACAACGAAAGATAGATTCTTGCGTCGTTCAATAGAATTCATTTAAGGTTTGAAGAAGTTTGAAATATCAAAATATAAATCGTTACGTTCTGTTTATAACAGTTAATTTTATTCCCCATAAAAACTTACGAAAAAAGTATAGAGTTAAAGAGAATACCTTCTAAAATAGTTTACAGAGAGAACGTAATCGAAACGTACTCACCATGGTGTTTGATTTGGCCAGTAATATTTTGGCAACGATCATTTCCGGCGGTCCATATATTGCCGCGCAAATTGTACACGATAAAGATGCAATGCGCGTGTGTAAACGTTGTTATGCGCGGTCGTCATGACGACTTCGTCTCGACGCCAATGGGCGCGGGAACGTCAGACGTCGCGATGTATCTGTGAGGTGCGAACCGCCGTCGGTGCAACGACGTCTCGTCGTTACCGAATATGCGTCAAATGATCGTTCGGTTTTTTCGGGAAACAATGTGTCGTTCTTTTACGTCCTCTCAGAAGAGCAGCACATTGCTGCCGTAACCTGATAATGATCGAGAAATCGCTGTCCTCTTCGTTCGAGCCAATGATCGATACGTTATGTTGAAACGTAGCTAGAACTGCATAATTGAAGGTAAGCGTAAATTCAATTTCTTTCAACTTGTCGAACCTTTGTTATCAACGTTTATCGTTGAAATTGTGTAATAAAAGAGTCGATATTTTGTAAGCAGATTCGAATAACTCATACATTAGATTCTCGATTTGAAATTTTTCGATCCTTACGATCGAAACACGAAGTAAATTCTTTTCTCCCTTTGACGTGATGAAAGTACAGATTTCTTTGGTGCGCGGTACATAAAATCGAGCGTACATGGTCTTTTGATCTGTCTCGAAGAAAGCGTAATCTCCGTGATCTCCTCTTTTCCTTAAATTACATTGAAAATTAGACGAATGGTTTCTTCCGTGGTATAATTTACTCCAAAGCAAGCGGAAATTACTTTAGAGTATTTAAAATTAAGATTCTCCCCGCGAAGCCGTAAGACCGTTTCATAGCGCTAATGATGGTACCGTGTGCCTGACAGCGGTGTAATATCGGTTGCCGCGTCACAGGGGCTCTATACACGATGCGATTTTCTTATAAGTTTGAAGACCTAAGCATGCGACGAAGCATCGATCGATCACGATTAACGCGATTAATTATTCCTTTCCTATATAAAGGAACGTAAAAAGAATATAACCACTCGTATTAACATTTCATACACTGACATATACTTTCGATTGCGTCTTGCATTCATGCGATGCAATTGTAATCGATTTTCATCGCACTTACTCCTACCATTCGCTACATTCCATGTGGTTCACGATACGTTCTTTCACTATCGCGTTCATACACCTTCTGTTGTTTCATCAATACTCTCTCTGGTAACCGCATCTGCAGCGTGCCACAGAGGAACCTGCATGAATATATTAGGTCATCCCATAAGTTTCTGCCGAAAGCGAAAAATAGTTTAACGAAAATCCAAAGAAATTCTTACTTTCTTTTTATCAAATTTAAAGGTTCGTTAGTTCGATCTAAATTATCAAATTCGATACTAACTTACGGGATCACCTAATACATATATTCACATACCGAGATACGTCTTTTCATTGTTTTTCTTCTGGTCCCGATAAAATTCCGCGCAAACACGGCGGGCCTCGCGTGCGTCCACACGGAGAGCGCCTGAATATAGGCCACCGGGCCGGTGCAAGCGAATGCCTCTTCGAAAAATGCTAATATTAGCGAGCAGCCAATATGATTATCCGCGAGGTGTGCGTGGTACGCGATTACAGAACGACGGTGTATTGACCTCGTAGCTTGTGTGTGCACGAGGTAAGGGGTCCGTTTCATGCGTGCCTGCGACTACCTCTACACGCGGTTATCGATAGTCCTAATAATTTCCCGTGTCACGTGCTCCCTGTCGCCTTATGCGCGAGCCTACCGAAATTGCATTGCTGCATATCGGTTGTCACGCACCGATTCAATCTCTCATCAGAATTAGTATCAAGATCGCAAATTAGATTTCCATCGATAGTGGCCAGGTGGGCTGTTGCCACCGTTTTACGTTCGATCGAATTATTCCTGCTTTCTTTCTTTCTTTTCTTCCCTCGTTCCATTTTCACTCCCACAATGGGACGACGCGACGGTTGTGAATTGGGTCTGGGCAGTCGAGTTTCTCAAGTACACGAAAAAGATGATTAATTGCGTCGCGTCGCTCGTATATGGAGCGATCCGGCTTGTAAATGCGGATTGACAACCACTGTATAAGTCGGTAATTTAGTGTCATGGTCGTGTACGGAGAAACACGATCTCTCGTCTACTTACGTAGACGCCCAGCATCTTTGCTCGCGCACGGATCTCGATGGGTGTAACAGACACTTTGGTATATTTATCAGTGTATCAAGGATTGTTCCTGGAGAGCTGCTCTACCCCATCAACAGACTTGCACGAAACGGACCATGACATCACGGCCGGCATATGCATTCGTATCATCCCCCTACCATTCCGATCTTCAGACAGACGTTAAATTCGTATGTCCGCTTATGGACCGTTTGCCTCGTATTGCAACGAGATACGACGCCTCCTCTATAAGCTTTTTCTTTCGTGTTCCCGATCACCATCGGCTTCCTTTTACCGTAAATCAACGCGATACACGAATGTCCCCGTTTCGAGCATCCTTATTCATAACCGTGGGATTAAAGGCGACGTCGTCCCGTTTCACCGTCGTTCATTTTTCTTCTTCCTTTTTTTTTTTTTTACGATCGACACGATCACTTTTACGGCAGCCCGGTAAAATTGCCGTCAAATTTTTCATTATACGCGTACGGAGCCGCTCAAGTGGAACCGCTTAACAGTCTTTTCATTCGATTTAATGCAGTTTGGTTCGGCTTCGTTGACCGCGTTATTACGCGTTTTCCACGATGCCGCTGTTCACCACGTCGATGCACACCGGCCTCTATTATTCACCCAGTACCTCCGATAAAATTGGTCGCGCTCGCAATTCACCAACTCGTTAAATCGAACGTTTCTTCACAACGATTGTAATTTTCCGCGATGGCCGAATTGCGAGGCGCGAAAGTTCGTCGATAATGCAGGAAGGTTGAACGATTCGTAACCGGCGACGATACAAACCTCCGGTGACGTGTTTTACGTTGTTAAACTGGTAGCCGTGTATACGAGAACCGCACGTTAGTTTCTCTTCGTCGATCGTTGCTGGACAGGTTCGAAGGAGTACAACAAGAGTACCACGCCGTGAATGTATTCGAACGTACGAACGTGTGCAGCTTGAAAACTCCAAGCAGAAGCACGAGATGAAATTTCAAGTGGACGCAAAGCTCGAAGGAGGCGTTTTAATTATCCGCAAGTGCGTTATTTTCTAGGCGGCTCGATATACACGTCGAGATCTCGATGGAACGAGGCTTCTCTCTCTGTCGAGGTCAGAGTACATCGGCTCCGTCTTAGAAGCGGAATTACAAAAGTTTCCCTTTTAACGTTAATTAATAAGAGAACGCGCCGTACCGTGCTTCATTATAGCACGGATCCATTATAAAGGGAGACCGCGCTCGCAGAGCCTGTCTTTCAAGTTAGGCAAGCTTTCGATTCCCCGGAGAGGGACGTGGAGAAGGATAGCCTGATTTAAGCGAGGCAACTGACTTTTTTCCTCATATATACTTAACCCTGTTAACCATAAGGATCACGGCGTTGCCCGTGAGAAACGATCGATTTCGATCCGTCGCACGTAACCCACGTTGCGATACCGACACGATCGATACAAGATTCTGATTAAGGCGTCCGCGTCGAGCCGCGTAACCGCTGGAATTCGCATTCGCGTCCTTCTTCGCCGGAGAAGAAACGCCGATTTATCAGGCGATTTTCCAAACGAGTTTCGACTCCCTTGGAGAAGACTGGAGACTTTCTTTTTCACCGGAATAGACAGAAAAATATTTGAATAGAACGGGGAAGTGTGTTAAGGGGTTAAATACACCCCTCGGGGCTCCAAATGATACCTAACTTTGGCATTTTTTTTTTTGGAAGAATAATCGACTCCATGGAAAACTTTTCGGGAGAGTTTTTGTTGTATTATCTTTGGAGAGTATGAAAGTATTTTTTTTGTTTGTTTTTTTTTGGAAAATGACGACGTGGAGAGGGGTTAAATCCACCCTTCAGGCCTTAAAATGATACCTAAATTTGGCATTTTTTGGGGGGAGAATAATCGACTCCATGGAAAACTTTTCGGGAGAGTTTTTGTTGTATTATCTTTGGAGAGTATGAAAGTATTTTTTTCGTTTAATTTTTTTTGGAAAATGACGACGTTGCAGCTACAAATATTATTCCCAGAAAACCGCGTTTAAAGTTTCGATTACTAATTAACGACCCGATGACGCGCTTCGTTAAATCCGCTCTAATAACACAAAACCACCAAAGCTCTCATTAAAACTCAATTACATTGTTCACACCATTCACCTCCAATTTAAGCGAAGAAGAAAACAAAAATTCCATGTTTTCATGTTTAAAGGTCAGTCCAACTCCTCAAGGAGCCCCGTTAATTAGCGTCGTTCTAACACGAGGGCTATACGGGGAATATAAAAGTATGTTCTTCGTTTAATTCCTTTGAAAAACGACGGCGTTGCAGCTACAAATATTATTCCCAGAAAACCGCGTTTAAAGTTTCGATTACTAATCAACGACCCGATGACGCGCTTCGTTAAATCCGCTCTAATAACACAAAACCACCAAAACTCTCATTAAAACTCAATTACATTGTTCACACCATTCACCACCAATTTAAGCGAAGAAAAAAACAAAAGTTCCATGTTTTCATGTTTAAAGGTCAGTCCAACTCCTCAAGGAGCCCCGTTAATTAGCGTCGTTAATTTGCATCGTGAGGTTGTCGAAACGGAGAGAGAAATGATGACACGTGAATGAGCAACGTTTGGGTGGAATGACTCATAGTCGAACGGAGGTTCCAGGAAGGTTTACCTTGCGTCGAAGAGGCCAAGCCGAGGGATATACACGCCGTGACACGTAACGAACGTTCGTTTGACAGGGTTTCAATGGAAATATGGCGGTTTCGATTCGCGTGCGTGCTCGTTGGTCCCCCGGATGACGCGGTCGACTGGTTCGCCTACGGAGCTCGACGCGTTCACCAAATACGGAGCACCGAAGTTGGCCTCGCTAGGCATACTTCTACCCACGCCATGACCCGACGACACTTTTTACGGGAAAACGCGTCGAGACGGGCGTGGTACTTTCGCTCCTTAACCGAAATCGATCGTTCGGATCGAGATCAATCGTATGCACCCGGTGTCCTCGATTTTTTCCTTTCAGCTTTTCTACCTGTTCGTCAAAATTCGAACGTTCCGTGAGATATCAGGTCTGCTGGAAAGTTCTGTCCGTTTTTTCAATTATACGCCGATCCAAGTTTCCGAATATTCCAAGGTTCCGAGTTGAGATTTTCCGCAATCTCCAACGTTGTCGAAAAAGATCCATTATCAAAACTGTATAATGGATCAGAGATGGTCTTCCAGAGCGTGGCTTGTTACTAACACTAGGTTTACGGGACGCGTTATTTTCATGCATTCCGAATTTCACGAGGAAAATTACTGAAACCGTTTACATTTCTCTCCTACCACTTATGCTTGTTACAAATTTTACATAAATATATATCACATACTCTACCGGCCAAAAGTTTGGAATCACCTCCCACTTTTCATCGATATTAAATCTGCTGCTAATTTTTTATAGATTTGAAGTTTATCTCAATTCCACATTTATCAATTGATTCGAACGCTGAAAAATTCTCAAAGTCGCCGACTTTTTTCTGGAGATTTTTCTGTAAATTGCAATGCTCGGTGATTCCAAACTTTTGGCCGGTAGTGTACAATAGTATCTAACCCAAGAATCTTATAAATTTAGCGATAGGGTGAGCTAGGCTCTATGGACAGAAAATGCGCTCATCTCTGCTGTGACTTAATCCTTCTCGAGCGTTAGGCTTGATTGCTAATGCAAAGGCGAGGGTGATATTTAAATACTAAACACTGTGCGTTTCGGCTAACAACCGAAGGATTCGTATATAATGTAAAGTGTCGAGGAAAAAGGGACGAGGTTCCCTCAAAAATACATATGAATGTATTTTTTATTCTACAATTAAATTTTGTAATTATAAACGGGAATAAAACGGAAAGTTCCAAGCTATTGCCATTTAAACAATAACAGTGTTTAGTTGCAAAGCTTCTCCCGACGGCAACTTAACGACGTGGGAAAGGGATCCAACAAATTTGACGTCGATTCACCTTGCTACTATTGGTCTAAATAATACTTGTCGGGATTTGTTTAAACAGATGTCGAAACTATATTTATTTGTCCGTCTGTCGTTGACGCCTCGTTCCTTTCTGGTCCGTCTTTACCAACTACTCTAATATCTTCCTTAGCCTTATTCAACGCGTCCTTATATACACTTATGTATGTGCCCTGATTCATTTATGAGTTGATAGTGCATAATATGTTGTTTTTTAAAGAAAATTTGCGGTTTCATTCGTGCGTCAATTTGACGTAGAGATAAGTTAAGCTTCTGTCGGAAGCTGTGTCTTCACCGAAATCGTTCACCAAACTTCTACACGCTTCTGTAGCATTTCTACCTTGTCGGAATTCATACAGAATGCAATGCTGTAAATGAACTTTATATACATAAAGACATGAAGAATCTCACTTGACACTTAAAGCGCCGGCTATTTTGTTGGAAACTTGACTTAAAGCGCCGCAATATTTACAAAAATTTTACAGAGTGCTTATCACAGCGACGATTTTCAACGAGCCACTTGCTGTTCAAGAGATGCAATATTTTTCTCTGCACAAACACGTAAAAACGCATTTAGGCGGCTCCGGCGCTTGAAGTGTTAATACCGAGACGATGAAACCATTGTTTCGGTAAACTCAGAAGAGCACATACGTGGAAATACAATGTTTAAAAGAGGCCGCCACACGTATGTTTCATACGCGTTGAAACTCGGGATGACATTATCGGACAGAACTTCCCGGTAGACCTAATATTTCCTTATTTAGATTTTGCGTGTGTTTTTGTTTCCAGGAAGCCGTAGAGAGTCATCGATGTTTCTCTCGAGAAGACGTAAAAATAGCTTCTCGGTGTCTGAATCGCGCGTGGATCGATGTAGAAAAACGCCTGTTCTCTCGGAACGTTTTCACACGCCCCGCGAGTACGGTTGCATATTAAATGCGCATCGACGTGAAAAATCGAAGAAGCGGAGTTTCAAAAGGCCGCCAACAGGCTAAAGAAAGAACGTACTTCCTCCGTAGAGTAGCGACACAGCTTACGCAAAGAGATTCTCGCGTCGATAATTTAGCGATCTTGTCCGACCGATGTATCGCGTGTCTCGTGAACGAAGGCCACTTTGGATCGTGGATCGATCGCGGTGAATTAGAGTTACGCGTGTACTTACGTCGCATTTCCTGTTGCATCAGAGTGGTCATTTTTCTTGACCAAGGTTGCACGGTTTCTTACTCATTTCGCGTAATCTTTTACGACAACCGGCAACGGCTATTACGACACTAAAAGTTCATCGACGGTATTAACATCCGTGTTTATAACGTGAGATATGTACACTCCTGTTCATAGGTATTGGGACACTTTCTAAATGTGAAATCTACTGAATTCTACCGAGGTCTATTGTAAATTAATGCAGCTCTGTTGAAATTCACCGAAATCTGCTTTCTGAAGGTGAAGAAAGCCCCGTTGTCGTTACAAATATCCTGTAAAATTATTCGACACACAAAAGTCGTTAGAAAATTATAAAGATCATAAAAATATTATTCATTTTAGAATCTCGAAGTATAACGAGTACTCAAGCACTACTGACCAAAAGTTTGGAATCACTTGCCAATCATTGTCATTACAAATATAATGCAAAATTGTTTGACACACAAAAGTTATAAAGATCATAAAAAAAGTTATTCATTTGAGAATCCTGAAGAATAATGAGTATTAGAACACTATTAGCAAAAAGTTTGGAATCATTCGCCAATCATTGTCATTACAAATATAATGCAAAATTATTTGACACACAAAAGTTATAAAGATCATAAAAAAAGTTATTCATTTGAGAATCCTGAAGAATAATGAGTATTAGAACACTATTAGCAAAAAGTTTGGAATCATTCGCCAATCATTGTCATTACAAGTATAATGCAAAATTATTTGACACACAAAAGTTATAAAGATCATAAAAAAAGTTATTCATTTGAGAATCCTGAAGAATAATGAGTATTAGAACACTATTAGCAAAAAGTTTGGAATCATTCGCCAGTCATTGTCATTACAAATATAATGCAGAATTGTTTGACACACAAAAGTTATAAAGATCATAAAAAAAGTTACTCATTTGAGAATCCTGATGAATAATGGGTATTAGAACACTATTAGCAAAAAGTTTGGAATCATTCGCCAATCATTGTCATTACAAATATAATGCAAAATTATTTGACACACAAAAGTTATAAAGATCATAAAAATAATTATTCATTTGAGAATCCTGAAGAATAATGAGTATTCAAACACTATTAGCAAAAAGTTTGGAATCATTCGCCAGTCATTGTCATTACAAATATAATGCAGAATTGTTTGACACACAAAAGTTATAAAGATCATAAAAAAAGTTACTCATTTGAGAATCCTGATGAATAATGGGTACTCAAACTCGGCTGACCAAAAGTTTGGAATCATTCGCCAATCATTGTCATGACAAGTATAATGAAAAATTATTTGACACACAAAAGTTATAAAGATCATAAAAAAAGTTATTCATTTGAGAATCCTGAAGAATAATGGGTATTCAAACACTATTAGCAAAAAGTTTGGAATCATTCGCCAGTCATTGTCATTACAAGTATAATGTAAAATTGTTTGACACACAAAAGTCATTAGAAAAGTTTCAAGATCATGAAAAAAGAATTATTCATTCTAGATCTCGAAGTGGCCAAAAGTTTTGAATCACCTGCCAATTTACACCAATATTGAATCTTCTAATTCCTACAGATTTGAATTCAATTTTGCGGAGACCAATAGCAGTTTATCTAATTTCAATTGATTTTTATAAATTAAAAAAAGAAGATTTTAATAAATTAAAAAATGAAAACGATACAAAAATTCGCTGTGAAATTCTTCAAATTTCTACCTTTCTCCCGTAAGTTTTCGTGTAATTTGCAATGCACAGCGATCCCAATCTTTCGCCCACTAATACAGGGTGGCCACTGAAAGACTGAATGATATAAAACAAAAATAACTTCCACAAGCACATGTTTTTAAAATTTTTTATTATTTTATTTGGAAATATAATTAATGGATTTGTTTCAGTAATACGTGTGCACAAATGACCACCATTTTCCTGCTCACAAATACAGGCTCTTTCCGCAGCATTTTCCATGACCGTACGCTAGGTTTCGGGTCCTAAACGTCGGATTTCGGCTCGAATGTTCTCCTTAAGTTCTTCAATTGTTCGAGGTTTATTTACGTACACCCGTTCCTTCAAGTAGCCCCCCAGAAAGAAGTCTGGTGTCGTCAAATCAGGTGAACGCGGAGGCTAAGCAAATTCAGCATCTTTTTTTCCGGTATTTTCTCCGAGTTTGAATAATTGATCTTTCACTGGAATAGAAAAACTCAACGAGTTCTACTCGTTGCTGGACATCATACGTAGCCATTTCAATCTCCAAGGGATGCTCTATAACCTACAAAAGAAGAAAATGAACAAGTTATGACTTTTTCAAACCCTTCAGTTTTCCAGTGGCCACCCTGTATATACACACATCAACCAAAACACAACACCAACTTCGTGCAGCAAACGCAATTTAAATCATACAACGCTTTCTGCACGAAAGTAATGTACTATCCAAATACTTACTTATGTACCAACACTGGTGTACATTCTCGGTTACATAACAACAGTGAAAAACGTTAGGTTAGGTTGGAATTAGAATTAGGGGGTCATCAGGTCGTCGACGTCTGAAGGATATTTGCAGATTTTCGGTGCTGGAGGAAACGTGGCATTGACACTGGCGATAAGTCTCCCCGGGCAGCTCGATTCCGCTCGATAAATTTCAACGTGTAACGGGCCAATCTAATTCCTTCAGCTCTGTCAACTCGTTAACGACACCGCCGCCGGTGCAATCAGCCACTATATCTGCGATAGTGCACGCGAAAATAATGGGAATCGGTGAGTTAGCCCGACACCTCCACGGGAATGACGCGGTTCTCTGCGGTCTACGTCATCGCCCGGTTTACATCGAGACATCACGAGGGACCGGTTTCTTCAAGGTATCCCCTCCTGCGTGTCTCTCTTTCTCTCTCTCTCTCTCTCTTTTACTGCCTCTCCAGACGTGTTCATTTCGTATTCGAGCTCACTCGCTGTGGATCTTTTTCCACAAAGGATGAAAACATCGACCATTTCAACGCGCCATCCTTCTGTTTTTTTTTTTTTCTGCAGAAGACCAAAGCTCGGAGATAGAATGTTTTTTTGCGGGAGAAACGAGGACATGGTTTGAGAGATGGCTGAAAAGATTTGGGGAAAGGACTGATGGAGAATACACAGGGTGGGCCGTTTGAAACAGGCTGTGCAGGCATGTTTCGTGTATATACACCTGTAACCCCTAGACGTATGATTTCTTTTCTGACTGTGCATCTAAGCGTCAGCCATTTTCTATTTTAGCACCGTATCGGGTAATAAAAGTTAATCTGTTGCAGATCGAGTACATTTTGTAACTCTGTTTTCGGAATTCAAACGAAAGTTAGGATTACGATGAATTTTTCTTATCGATATAACTATTTTCCTCGCATCTTCGCCAGAGTCTTTGCCATAGGTTAAACGGTTAACCCTCGTAATGCAGGGTCATTTTGACCGAAGAGCGTTAAAGTCAGGCGGCTGAGATTACGTTTGGTACAGGAAATAAAGAAGAAAAATATACATTTATATCCAATTCCTTCTTGAAACCCATGAAAAATTTTGCTCTGAGTCAAAATCACCCTGCATTCGTCTAAAACCATTCGCCTTCCGAGGGTTAACACGTTGAAAATCAGCGAAAGCATTTTTAATTTGAATAAATGGTAGTATTTGTAAAATTTTCATCTAATGCGTCACACGGGATATTTAAATGGTTCTACTTCTAACTGTTGATATACTCCTTATGCACATTGCGGTGTGTTGTATTAGAATAAAAAATTCTACGAATGCAGAATTGGTCTGGCATTGAACGTGTTGAAAGAGGCGTGCGACGTGCGATGAGTTATTTGTTTGCAAGGTTCTCAAAACTTAACGGACGGGTCACGTAAATTTACGTTTTTCCATTCTGACTTCCCAGGACGGCCCACGTAGATTTACGTTTTTGCTTGAACTTTTATTACGCTGCGTTAGTTTTTCATTTTTAAGTTTCTAAAAGAAGTAGCAAGGATCTGTGTTACCGATCAACGAGTAAATGATTCCGATTCCGAAGAGACTGCCAATTATGTCGAAATTCAACCAACTAGGAGAACTCCAAAAGTAGATCCACCAGGTAGATTGTCGGGAAACACGAAGCAGCACATCCTTAAGCAAATTGTTGGGAAAGGAAAGAAAAAAATATCCTCAAAAGCCTTGCAAAGTCTGCAGCTCAAAGGAAAAAATAAGCGAAACAAGACATAATACGTCAATTCTGTCAGGTTCCACTTCACAAGGGTGAATGTTTTACAAAATATCACACTCGTAAGAAATACTAGACATGTAAATAAACAACTTTGCAAAATTTTATCAAAAATAGTGTTGATTTAATAAAACTGCAAACCTTTAAAACCATACATACATGTTTATTTAATTCTCTTAAAAACCGCCCGGAAACCGAGAAAGACAGAGAAAAAACAACCCGTCTGTTAAGTGTTAAGAAGAGCGTTAGTGAAATATTGTCTGTGTGTTCAAATTTTATGTATCATCTAGAGACTTCGAATGCAGCAACCCTTTTTTTTTTATCGAAACTTATCGTATATTTACTGCGCAAGAATTCGTATAATTCTAAGGAACTCGGCAGAATTAATGTATTCACCTGTTTACCATAGACATGGTCTATAGATTTTAATTGTAGGTCAATCTGCTCAATCAGTCATTACATGGCTGCAGTATACCTGGCTGTGCTAAGGTAGCATAAGCAATTAAACTCGGTCAATTAAAACAGGCCACCTAATTATCGAAGAAATCTTTTACGCCTAATTCACATGGTTTCAAAGAGCGAATAAGATGGAAGAAGCGTAAAAAGATCGCAGGAAATTTCACATTTGATTTAAAATTTATTGCTCAGGGTCCTGCTAACATCACATTACTATGCACGTATAACCCTGAGAAGAAAAACGAGAAAAAATGGTACATATAAAAAAAATTAAAAGAGGCCACCTAATTATCTAAGAAATCTTTTACGCCTAATTCACATGGTTTCAAAGAGCGAGTAAGATGGAAGAAGAGTAAAAAGATCGCAGGAAATTTCACACTTGATTGAAAATTAATTGTCCAAAATCACGCTAAGATCGCATTATTATGCACGTATGACCCTGAAAAAAAAAAGGGAAAAAATAGTTCGAAACTGTTTGAAGCAAATTCGAATTACATACAAAAATTTTCTTCTACGAATCATACACGGAGAAGATAATTATTTGGCCTTCTTTACATAGCCCACCCAGTATATCGCCAGATCGTGTCACATCGGTCGTACTGTACCACGATTCGCCGTAGAAATGAAATTTCAATTGAAGGGAAAGTAGGTGTGCGTTTGAAACGAGCATAACGCTTTAGGCAACGTATACCCGCCGCGCGTATATATAGCCTTGTGTAACTATCCCACAAACTTCATTCTTAAGAACAGGTGCATTCAAAGTTTTGATCGTCAACGTATAAGCAAACGAGATCTTCCCTCTCGTTTCTCTCTCCTCAGGCCACAATCGCAGCGAAAGAGTCGAACGTGTTCCGCAAGCTCCGCGGGGGCGAAGAAAATTGCATCTCGCATGCGTATATCGCCTCGCGTGTAAGTACATACGTGTGACCGTTGTCGACGTAATCTCTTACGATGGAAAGCGAACAGAGTAAATGTCGTGTCGCGCGATATCTCTCCTCTTCGGGGCGGAACGCGAGCCAAAGCGTGTGCACGTGAGTACAGCGGCATCCAAAGAGAGTTGTTTGTTCTCGAATGAGGGAACCGTGTGGTGCTTTTACGAGCGGAACGCACCGCGTCGGAATAAACGTGTGCGTTTTACGATCTCTCTCTCTCTCTCTCCAGCACAGTTCTTCGAGTTTCCATGGGAAATCGAAGGGAGCAACTCTCTGTTTCGCATTGAATTAAAAGTCTACTTGGTAGTAGACGTAACAACGGCAGACTCGAGGACGTACGCTGTAAGTGGAGAGAAAAAATAGGGAAGGAACAGAAGAATTCGAGGAGAAAATGTCGCCAGTGTGTTACACAACAGCGTTGAACTTGCGTCTTGAATGAATCGGCAATTACCATCGCGCGCATCCGTGGCGCCAAGCCGTATCTGTCGAATAATGCGAACGCGGGAAACCTCCGTGGTGTAGAGATGAACGAGAATATTACTGCTGCGAGTTCTGGATAAACTTATTCCGTGGGAACGTGAATTAACGACGAAGAGAAAATTCGGATTTGTAAGATGGATTAGGCGAGCTAGATTCACGAGTGAATGGTTGTACTATGGTGTAAGAGACTGTACAACAGTAGTGACAAATAATAGAAGGAAACATCAGAGGCGAACTGGAAGAAAAAGTGTAAATAAATGGAGAGGATCGGAGAGACGATTTCATTAACGCTAGGTTTACGGGACGCGTCATTTTTAAGTGAATTTCACAAGGAAAGTTACAGAAATTGTTTACATTTCTCTGCTATCGCTTATGCTTGTCGCAATATCGCGTAGTTTCGTTTAGAAATTAATTGTGTAATTTGTTTTTAAATAAAATAGGTAGTCCTTTAAGTCGATGTTCAATATTTAATATTTACGTACTCTTTAGAAGAGTATAATTTTTTTCAAATTGGACCTAACGATTTCAGTTTTTTGTTTTTTTTTGAGAAGTTAGAAAAATTTTAAAGGTCGCTGTTTTCAAATTTTTCATCTGAGCTTGTAGCGAGAATTTAAAATATACGTTTTGTAGATTATGCTGAAAATTTCAGATTTATTGCAGTTGTAGTCCCGAAGTCGTGAAAAAGTGCGATTTTCACAATCTTTAACCGTAATCGGTTGATGGAGAAACAAGCGACAGACGTCGGAAGATGTGAGAATCTTCAGACTTACTACAGTTGCAGGCAGAAAATCGAGAATACCTGGAATTTTCACAGTTTTAACCGTTTGTAGCTCATAGCAACATTAACCTTTCGATGAAAACGTATTCTTCAAATTTTCACTACAAAAGAAAGCGACCTTTACGATTTCCACAAATTGCAATTTTTCCAAAAAATTCTCCACACCTCGTCTAGCATACTAATCTTTCCAGCTTCTCGAAAGAACTCGTTCCATCCAATTTTCGAAACGTTGTACTGTTCCAAAGAGTGTCCGAATATTAGTGGGAGTCGCGGTACGCAAGAAACGTCCGTAAACCTACTGTCAAGCTCGTCCTTAAGAGGGGCAAGCAAAGAGGGAACGAGAGTATAGAGAATCTAGACTACCCACACGGGTACAATAAGAATCGGTTTCGAAGGATCGTGTGCACGCACACTCTCGCTGGATCTACACGCGAGTGAATACGCGGTAACGTCCCACGCCGTGCGACACACCAGAGAGAGAAAAGTAGGGATCGGCGTTCTCCAGGCAAAAGAGCTAACGCGGCAGCAAATGGTAGTGACGGAGAGCAACGGTGTGCCGTGTGGTCACTAGGGCCAGCGAGGCATCGTCGATGCCACAACGACTCGCGGTACCGAACCGAGAACATCGGTTGTCGAACACGAGAGCCTTCTCCTGCCGCGTTTCGCACTCTGTCACGTCCTAACGCAACAACTATCGTTTACACGAAGAGGAAACACACACGGAGAAGGAACAACACAACAAGAGAAATATATATATTACCGAGTACGTATCGAGGGAAAAAGATAAGACGCGTGTAAACTCAGGTGCGCACACAGGCACACACATAGAGGAAAGGCTGAGTCTTCAGGGACGAAGAGAAACGAGTTTGCAAACGGAACAGGTCGCGGTGAAGCTTCAGTCCGGCTCGAGAAATCGCCGGTTAACGAGTCGCGTGTCTGACTTGTCGTCACGGATTTGCGGTTTTTTTTTTTGTTTTTCGTCGACATTCTTCACGGTTTACAAGTGAGTGGTATTATTCTCGAGGACGATTACGCGTGTTCGAATTTGTATGAAATATCGTCGTACGAGATTGTGATTGCCGAGTGAGTTACAATGACTATACACAAGAAAACCGGTGGAAAGAGCAAGGGGAGCACGAAGGAAGTCGCCGCTGCTTCCTCCAGCTCCTCAGACATGACCACTGTGGAGACTGTCGAGGTGGTATCGTCGACGAGCGTCGTCGAGGAGGAGAGACAGGTGATGGAGAGTGAATCTAGAAGCAGTATCGTCGAGACGAGCAGTGCTAGCAGAGAGGTCATCATGGATTCGAAGGGTAACGTGATCAAAATCATCGACACTCCTTCGCCGACTCCTCCGCGAACTACTTCCACCTACAAATCAGGCAAAAGTTCGCAGGATTTCATCGCCGAGGAGCAGGTACAAAATGTGAAACAGAGTAAAACGATCATCGAGAGTCCGCAGAAAATGAAGGATCTTGAAGTTTATTCGGGCGATCGTCGCGGAGGAACGTTGGAGCAAGTCAGTAGATCGTCCGAGACGCAAAGTCGCAGCGAATCTCGAGCGGAGACCGTTGAAAAATCCGTGTCCTCGACCACGGTGGTGGAGACTTCGTCTTCGACAGAGGATTACTACGATCACCAGTCGAAGAGGATGGTTTCCAACGGGACCGGGAAGAGCGAGCAAGTCCCGCGAGTGCAAACATCGTCCAAGTCGTACGAGAGCAGACAAGCGAGCAAAGACACGTACGAGGAGGTCACTAAAGATGGCCAAACAACGGCTAGCAGCATGAGAGTTCGCGAGTCCGGGGAAAAAGTGGACGACAATGGACGGGTGACGGCCTCGCAGAGTCGCAGCACTGACAACGAAACAACGGTCGTACCATCGGACCACGCCGGAGTCAAACACAGGGATGACGTCAGGAGCGCGAATAACAAGGTGATTCTCGATTCTTCCGCGAGTGAAAGCACGGCGAGGAGCGACGTAAAAGCGGACAAACGCAGCGAAGTCGTGACACGGTGCAACAAACCTAGCCAGTCTGCGTGGGACGGCACGTTTATTAGCGAAAGTCCACCGCAGGCGAAAGAGGATAAGGTCAGAACGGTGCACGTGACGTCTCGAAGGGACAGAGAGACGGAGAAAGCACGTAAAGAACTGGCTTCGCAGCTTGCCAACACGGATATCAAACAGGACAGCGTGTCCAGCGTTGAAATCACCGAGAGTTCGGTCATCGATCAGCGTGCGTCCTCGTCCTCGTCCACGATAATTCGCGACTCGAGGATTGTCGTCGACGAGGGAGTCACTTCGTCGACGAATATCGAGAGCTTCGATCGAAATTTGTCGTCTATATCGAAGGATTCTTTGGAGAACATCTCTGGAGACGCGATCGACTTCGCTGGCGGACAGAAGCAGATCACGACGGAAGTGCAGAAGGGATCGAGTAGGTATGCGAAACCTGGAGAATCTACTTGGGATGGAACTTTCGTGACGGAGAAGCAGCCATTGCCTAGGAAACGGAACGTTTCTGACGCCTCTGTTTTCCATCATCCTGGCGGAGACAACGTCGTGGAATCGACGCAGAGAACGGATTTCAAAGAGAAGAGTTTGGACGGTTCTTACGAGAAGAAGTCGTCCAATCTGGTTCACGTGGTACAAGGCGGTACTGATTCTTCGAGGTTCGTATCTGAGGAGCGTAGAGACGTTACGGAGGAAATTTACATCGATGGAAAGCCTGTTAAGAGGACAGATGTATCGAGAGATAGAACGTCTCCGGTGAGAAGAACCACGAGACCAGGAGAATCTACATGGAACGGGCAGTTTACATACGAGAAGCCTCAGGATACCACTAAAAAGTCGTCGACAGACAAGACGGTCGTCAGAACGAGCGAAAAGAGACACGATTCTGTCGACATCCAAGATATCACCGAAGAACAAAATGTCTCCAACGTGTCAGAGTCCGTTTCATCCTCCTACGTCGTCGAATACGCTACGATCAGCGACGAGAAGAAGAAGATCAGCGAGAAGGTGACCGCCGTTTCTGACGCGATCTTAGAAGAAGACTCCGGAGAGAGTGGTTCTCCTCGACGACCAGGTACTCCGCAAAAATCAGTTAAACCAGACTCAACAACGTCGCAGAATTACAAACCTGGACAGTCTACGTGGGACGGAAGCTTCGTCTACGAAAAGCCACAGGTCCCCGAGCGTCGCAGAAAACCGGAAGCTCGTCGAACCACCGACTCGGTTGTGATCCGTGACGTCACGGAGGACAACTCTATAAACGAGGCGGAAATCTCTACAGCATCCTACGTGGTTGAGCATTCGTCCAGCCAGCAGAGTTTCACGGAAGTCAAAGACTCCAGCCTCTCTTCTGTGCACGAAACAGTGATCGTGGACTCGCAACCGGTACGTCAGGACGGTTCGAGCAGACCAGGAAGTCCAGAGAAGGCGCCTAAAGGCAGAGAAACTAGAGTTACCAAGCCTGGTTCGTCGACCTGGGACGGGACCTTCGTCAGAGAGAGAACACCAGAGCCTAAGAGACCGTCGAGCAGAGAATCTATCGATAAATCTGTCGAAGAGCCTAGAGAGAGTCCTGTGCCAAGATCGAGGAAGCACGTGAGTGATACCACTTTAGATATTCGAGATAAAGTATCCAGTAGCTCGGAGGTCTTCAGCAATTCCATAGTCGTGGAGCAATCATCTGCCCACGAGAGTTATTCGGATTCCTCGAATCTGGATTACTCTACCAGCTCTATGGAGACGGTGATTATTCGCAACGGAGTTCCAGTGACGGTACAGAAAAGCGTGACGATCGAGGAAGGATCTAAAGGTCCGGAGAAGAAACCGTTAGAACCGAAAGCTCGTCGACCTCAACCAGACGACTCGAAGTTACCCGAGAAACGTTCAAAGAGCCCGGAGAAGACTGACAGAACCACTCGACCGTCTAAACCAGGTGCCTCCACGTGGGACGGTTCGTTCGTGTACGAAAAACCTTCAGACAAGCCGACCGATAAGAGACCATCGACCGATATAGCTCGCCAGCCGACAGATAAACAAACCTCGATTCAAATCTCGCCGACAGACGTCAGAACGTCACCGGATGACAAGCAATCCACTTACATAACCGAAAAATCGATCACTCTGTCGGATACTTCGAGAGAAACCTCCGAATTCGTCACTTCGACCACTCTGGAACGCACTCTCGTCTCTGATACCGAGGTCCACGATTCCTCCAAAGTATCCACGACGATCGTACAGGAAATCGACGACAAGAAGAGGCTCGGCGAACCAGTTCCCCGGTCACCGGGCAGAAAACATCCAGAAGATGGGAAAAAGTCTCCGGAGAGACGTCCGAAAAGCCCAGAGAAGAGCAGTCCTATAGATAGAACCGCGAGACCGAGCAAACCTGGTGCTTCGACTTGGGACGGTTCGTTCGTGTACGAGAAGCCGCGAGAGGAAAAGAAGAAAGCGACGGATCAGGATAAGAAGCCAAGAGAAGAGGGACAAAAAGATTCTCCGGCTAAAGATAAACCTAAAGGGGACAAACCGAGGTCCGTAGTGCCTAAAGACGACGAGACGCATATCACGGTGGTGAGACGCGACGTGACAGATGTACGAGACGCGAAGGATATCACGGATATCGAGCTGGTACAGCAATCGTCTTACGTAATCGATCAGTCGTCCAGTTTCACCTCGGTGCAGGACGTCCGCGACGTGCTCGAGGAACGTGTCATCAGCGAATTTACAACGGACACGCGTAAAGACGTGGTGAGTAACGAGATCCCATTAGCCAATATTCCGTTCGCCAGGGACCAAGGGGGGATAGGGCAAAGGCACAGTGGCGAACGTTGTTCCTCTCCAAGATCGTCACGTCCGGAACTAACAATGCTCGCCCCTGTTCTCTCATTCGATCAATTTCTTGCGTAAAACTTAACTATCCTGCATACAGATGGAATAATAGCTCTGCAGGAGTAAGAACGTTCAATTGGAGCGATTTTTTTTAAGCTAAATGAGGTCTTTAATCTTTCTCGAGCATGTCTCGATTCACGAGTGGAAAAAGGGTTACATTGGGTTTTTCCTTTGTTTTTTTTTTTTTCGTGGTGCAATTGACTTTACAGTGAAGTCGCGGAGGAAATACAGTGAATACGAAGGTAGACTGCACACCTCGCGGAAGAGGCTCGGTTTGTACTTTCACTTCCAAAGCAGGCGAAGGTTGTAGGTTCTCCTGCGTTATTCGATTAAAAATAAATGGTGACGTAACGCGGCAGGACGAAGGAGAGGAATAAATATGGAGAACAATGAGGGAGATGGTGAATAATCTTTGGTACGATTGCAATTCGACGTTAACCGTGGTGTAACAAGAATACGTCGGAATTTGCATATTTTTCATCGTAAAAGTCGACGATCGTTTCCGTGAATATTTCTTCTCCATGCACTAAATTGGTATTCCGCTACGGGAAGAAGGTGTTGCAATAGGCGATAAAACTGTCGAGTCCGCGTTTCCATTTAGCGACGTTTCATGCGACTAATTATAGCGTCGGCGTCACGCAGCGTCCTTTGCGATCGCGTCGAACACGTTTTACGTTCCGGCTGATAAATCCCCGTTTGCGTTCCAATTATCGCGAGCACTGGCTTCCGACTGTATCGCCTCGTCTAATTGTTCGAATGTGTCGTTAAGTGATTTTTCACGAGAGAAACGATCGTTTCTAAATAGATTAGGCTTCCTTGTTTCGTTAATGTTTTCTCCATACTAACTCTTTGCGGTCGTGTTTTCTGTAGGTTGGTTTATTATTTGGGAATTACATATTATTTAGGTAACGCGCGCTCGCTAAAAGACGTATAAGTTTTATTCAAACGAGTTTGTTTAACCCTGTCAGTACCAATTATCGTATTCGACATCGAAAAGTGCCACCTTATCGAGCCACGAAGTGTAAATTTTATTCCATTTCTTAATTACTTAAAAAATTCACCAAAAATCCTGCACACAATCAATTTTACCTTTGTCTTGTGTTATTCCCAAACAAATTCTATTCTGCTATTTTTTATAATCTGTCTACTTTTTGGCAAAAATTTAACAGAAACCGTGCACATAATCAACTTTGCCTTTGTCTCGTGTTATTCCCAAACACTCGTATTCGGTGAAAATGTCGAAAACGCGATATTTGCAATTTTTCGACAGCAAATGAAAGTGCCGCTTGTCACTTTCCGGTCAGATTTCTGCAATAACCCGCGCCACCTAAACGATCAACCTGCCTGCATATTATTTTCCTTTCCTCCACTTCTGCAAGCGAAGTGTCCACGGAGAGTTTCGAAGGTAAAAACGCCTCGCCGCCAAGAGTTAACGAGAGAATCACTCGTGACGATTCTGTCATCGTAAACACCTCGTTTCCAGTGAAATACGCAGCAGCCAGGTCTCCGTGTAACGATTTTCCCGCCCGAGGGTATTTCCGAGCGCCGCAATCCCCGCGGGGAAATAATTCGTACACACCGCGACGATTTCCAGCTCGACCGGTGTAAATAGTTATTGTAAACCGTACGACGTGGCACGAGAGGTGACTATTACACGGGAATACGGGCGAAACGAGCGCGGAATATCTTGTTCGAGCAACCGATTAATAAAAGCGAACAGAATCGCCCGTGGCGTGTGTCGTGTGCACGCAACTGCAATCACCTGCAATCGACTCCAATCGAGCGTATGTAAAGCGATAATAATTGTGCAGACAGCCTGGCCAAGTTCGGCAGTGATCTCATCTCCTGATTTCTGCCGCCTTTTAAAACGTTCGCCAATCGACAGCGAGTTTGTATATAACCGTCCCACAGGCCTTTGATCCGTTCATCGATTCTTCATACTTGTCGGTTAAGTCAGCTTAGTTTGACTATCTTTGACCTGGTTCCGATGAAACGCCTGTTATTCTTTTGCCTCCGATAACGTTTTACACAGACGAAATGACAATTACGGAATATGATTTAGTACTTGTGTACGCCAGTTGTGCGAATTACTACGCGGGTAGAAATAGAGCGAAACTGTGTAGAATTTGCGGGAGAGTTTTGTAGAATTGGTTGACGCGATGGTAAAATGGGTTGCGTGCACCTTTATCAACAGTGATCTAACTACAATCGAAGGCACGCGATACGAGGGAGAAAGAATTGATCGTGAAACACCGTGACCAAGTTTGACAGTGATGTCATCGGCCGTTGGCAGCTTGTTGAACGCGGAACCAATTGAATTTCATGCCGCGTTCTCCTTGGATCCTCTTACTTGACCCCCCTATATTGGATCGTCGCGATTATCTGTGTCACAATTCAAAGTCTTCCGAAGCTTAGTACGTGTGTACGTGTATGTAGATTCTCTGACAATACATATTATTCGTTCATACGTGGAACAGTTTATCCTCCGTGACAAGGTGAACTATCAATGCCCAAACTTGTGAATGATGTCACCGTTCACGAGGCTCTAACCAATGGAATTCCACATACGCAAATCTCGTACCTGGTTACGCGTAGCCTTGTTGTAAAACTGATAACGCCAGCGGTTCGGAAAATTTACGATTGTGTTGAAATAGTTCAACGTAAACATCGTTCGATTTCTGTGTACCGTGTATCAGTTGTGGCACGCGAGTATGTAATTCGTGTGATCGATTTGAAAGTATGCGGAATTGCTCGATTACGTTCGTTCGTTTTTTCCATTTCGATATTTAACGTTTTCTGCGCGGAGAGACACGTCATTACTATTTCTGTGTACGTAAAGGCAATAATTGGTTAGTTCGAATGTGTGTTTTTCGTTCAAAGTGCAGGTTTAATCTGCTTCGTGAGGAGTTTTAAATTGTTTTCTGTGTCCTTGTATGGGAATGCGGTTACAGATCCATTATCAGGATTTCTCGGTATGCAAAGGAGGAAAGGATAACGTTATGTTTTATTGAAAGTTGCAGCGTTGGATTGTGAGAATTGCGGGAGCTTCGATTCACTTTCGCGGAGATTTCGATTTCTTCGAAATTTATTCTCCTTTTGGTATCTATGATGTAAGTTCGAGATTTGGGAAATTGAGGGGGATATGAAAGCTTAGAGCTCTGATTCGCTTGGTAGGGTTCTTAGTGTCTTCAATATTCATGCCGCACGTTTCCCATTTCGTTCTGTATTACAAAAACTCTCGATTTGGAAAATTTCGGGGGAGAGTTTTCTCTGGTGGTTTAAGTATATGATCGATGTGGAAGCTCGAAGCTCTGATTCACTTTGCAGCGATCTCAGCTTCTTTAAAATTCATACCGCACTCTTCGACTTCTCTGTGACCTAAACTCTCGATTTCGAAAATTTCGGGGGGTATGAAAACTCACAGCTCTGATTCACTTTGCAGCGATCTCAATTTCTCCAAAATTCATTCTTCTCCCTTCATTCTCTATGACTCACACTCTCTATTTGAAAAATTTCGGGGGATATGAAAGCTCACAGCTCTGATTCACTTTGCAACGATCTCAATTTCTCCAAAATTCATTCTTCTCCCTTCATTCTCTATGACTCAAACTCTCAATTTCGAAAATTTCGAGGGATATGAAAGCTCAAAGCTCTGTTCACTTTGCAACGATCTCACCTTCTCCAAAATTCATACCACACTCTTCTCCCTTCATTCTCTATGGCCCAAACTCTCAATTTGGAATATTTCGGGGAATACGAAAGCTCAAAGCTCTGTTCACTTTGCAGGAATCTCAATTCTTTCAAAATTCATTCCCCGTCCTTTTCTCTCCATTCTTCTCTACGACTCAAACTTTCATTTTGGAAAATCTCGGGGGATACGAAAGCTCAAAGCTCTGATTCACTTTGCAGCCATCTCAATTCCTTCAAAATTTATTCCTCATTTCTCTCTCTTCATTCTCTATGGCCCAGACTCTTAATTTAGAAAATTTCGAGGGATACGAAAGCTCAAAGCTCTGATTCACTTTGCAGCCATCTCAGTTCCTTCAAAATTTATTCCTCATTTCTCTTTCTTCATTCTCCATGGCCCAGACTCTCAATTTAGAAAATTTCGAGGGATACGAAAGCTCAAAGCTCTGATTCACTTTGCAGCCATCTCAGTTCCTTCAAAATTTATTCCTCATTTCTCTCTCTTCATTCTCTATGGCCCAGACTCTCAATTTAGAAAATTTCGAGGGATACGAAAGCTCAAAGCTCTGATTCACTTTGCAGCGATCTCAGTGTCTTCAAAATTCACACTACATTCTGACTCAAACTCTCGAATTGAAAAATTCGAAAGTTCAAAGGGAAGCCTTTCGATAGACATAAAAGCTCAGGGGCAGCATCAGTTGGTTCCCGTGACATCAGTTTTGAGGTCTCGCGCTGGTCGATGAAATACTTGGCAGTCGGGCTTCCGCCAGACGCACACGCACACAAATATATAACATTTACCATCCACCCTATGAATATCAATTTCTTCCGCCAACGGCGGCGAGACCAGGGCGAATTCAACAGGTACTCCGAAGGGAAATTCAACCTAGGTGAATCTTTTATTTTTCTTTAGATCCAATTAACGTAACAATCGAAACCGGACTCTTTGAGCGTCTTTAACGAGAGCACTCGACTTAATTGCATGCACGCGCGCGAGCTCCCAGCTTCGGCCGACTTAATGACGGCAATTTCGACGGCCTTCTGCTTTCTTCTTCTTCTCCTCCTTCACCATGGAACAGCGTTTCGCGCGTCTCTATAAACGGACTTTACACTCTGGATCAAGAAAGTTGCTTTCCTAGCTGGTGTGGTGGTATTCATTCGATCTGCCGGGAAATTTATCCGACCGCAACTCGGGGTATTAATAATGCCTCTGGGGATTAGTTTCGTCGTCGCGTCGCGTCGATTGTCTTTCGGCAGACAGATCTGAAATACCGCATTCGTGCTACCGTGAAATAGTAATCGTCCGTCGATCACCCTTTCGCGACACGAAAATTTTGAATTCGTAGAAGAAAATTACTTAACAGACACGAAAAATGTGTGTTCACAGTTTTGCATAAATTATGCAAACATAGAATAATCGCCTGATTTTGAAAGTTAAATTAAAAAGGCATTATGGATGGTATTCAAACTTTTCTTGTATATCAGAAAGAGCAACGTTTACCATTTTGTTTAGTCAAATAGGATAATTCCGGTGGAGATGGACCAGGCAAGTATTTCCTACATTATCCGTCAAATGTGGAACGCGTCAGTATTCTTTTGTTTTACGGAAAGCGATCGAGCGTGGCTCTCGGTGTTTTTTCTTCCATATCTGGCGGATAATGTAGGAAATACTTGCCTGGTCCTTCTTTCCCGAAATTACCCTAAAGACTTAGTTTCGTTTTGTCTTGTGCTGAGATGCACAGGTTCAGTTTTATAGCTAGGAGAACAGGCCAGATGATTTTCCAGAGAAAAGTGAATTAGCATTATCGTTTGAAACTCGTTATAATTCCATTTGTATCGATACGAATCTAATTTTTCAAGTTTTAGATATTCACTTTTGGAGAGTCGTTAATGGGACATTTTGTCGAAAGTTGAAAAGCTGTTTTCGTGGTGACGGCAAGAATTTAGGCGACGTAATTTTTCAAACTAAGCGATAAGACAGTGCTTGGTTGAAGAAATAAATTAGCGAGCATTGGTCTTTTTGATTGTACGATACAAGTTCGAGTCGAATCTACGATGCTTTTATCGTTTACCTTCTAAAATTGGGAGATTATTCTGCTAGAAAGTGTAGCAGCTATAGCTAAGCCTCGCTTTGCACTTGTATTATCTTAATTGACTAATAAAGATGTTATCGTTACTATTGTCGTTACTTTGATATTTGGAAGCAAGTGGGGGTGAAACACGGAAAAGATAAAACCGTGAAAGGTATTTGATGGAAATCTTATTCGTAAAGTCTGTGTTACACGAATGTTACCTACACTGTCGCTCAAAAGTTTGAAGTAAGTTTTTTATACAAACGTACGCAGTGGTTCTATTAGAAATATCGTATTGACACATTAAAATAGCATCACACAAGCATGATTTAAGATTGAAATGGAAATTAGTATCCGTCTGAGCTCTTGTGGAATATAAAAGAACGTTCAACATCTAAAATAGATCTGTGGAGATATTTATAAGAAGCTTGGGGTAATATTAAGCTGGAAACGATTGAAAAATTCATCGCTACGGCGAAGAAATTATTTGAAATTATCATACAGAAAAAAGGAGGATTCTTTGGCGAAAAAACACTTTGCTGAATTTGTCTTGTTTTTCTAAAAAATAAGTATAAAATAATTGCAACTTTTACTTTCAATTGTAATTGAGTACAGTTTTACTATTATAGTATAGTAGAATAATATTTTTATTTATTACTTATACGTATTTATTAATATTTATTACAAACGGTTAAAGATTGTGAAAATCGCACTATTTCACTAATAAATCTGAAGATTCTCACATCTTTCGACGCCTGTCGCTTCTTTCTCCATCAACCGATTTCGATGAAATTTTCAGCACGTGTACAATTGGCATAAATCTACAAAACGTATATTTCAAATTTTCATTACAAGCCCAGATAAAAAAGTTGTTAAAGATGACCTTTACAATTCTCTAATTCTAATTCTAATTTTCAAATTGCAACATTTTCAAAATTTTTTCTACACGTCATCTAGTACACCAATCCTTCTAACTTCTCAAAAAATCTCAAGTCGTTAGGTCCAATTGCAAAAAAGTTATACCGTTTTAAAAAGTGTCCGAATATTGGTGGGAGACACTGTACCTATCTCGTATCTCGTCGCGTGACGAGAGAGCGTCCTTGTCGAAAGTAGCTGCGAGGAGCATTGTTTTCGATTGTTCGACGTGCAAACAGAGCCACCGAGAACACGATGTGTTCCCGCTGGCACCGAACACGCTTAGCCGACGTGTACACACAGCCTCGCGTAATCGTGTTCTCCAGACTCATGCTCTTGCTTAAGAGTTTGCTCGGCGTTGCACTCGTTCCGAGCGCCTAATGCGTTATTACCCTGAAAGTTGCAAAGAGCTCTCAACGTGGAAAACTTCTCGTACTTAACCCTCGAGCAAAACTTCCTCTTCTTCTTCTTCTTCTCTGGCAAAGAGGAAAAATGACAATCGCGTTAAAGAAAAAAGAAATTCGCTCCTAAATGGAAATTTCAAAATTCTCCGATAAAAACGATAAAAACCCAGTTTCCCTTGGTAACTCTGATCCACCTGGCTGAAAGACAGAATATAAAGATCCCTCTTTAACGTTATTAGCAAAACGTTACTCGTTATCGAATTACAGCGTTAAGCCGGCGAACGAGCGTGCTCTCGCCAAGTACTTATAATGATCAACGCTAACGAACCGAAAACGGAGGCTACACGTGAAACTGTTTCAAAGAGACACAGCGAGTGTGTTGGTGAAACGTGGGTATGGATAAAAGCGAATAAAGACGTGATTAAAAGGGAAACATGATTTCTGGGTATTCGTCTTGGATTAATTCAGAGTCACAGAGTCACTTCTGTTCGACGATTATGGTTATATGTTCCGTGGATGCTGCAGATTATGTGTATTCCGTGGATTATATAGATTAGATACTTTCATGCAACGCTTAAGGCGAAAGCAAAATCTTAACTGGAGTTTTATCTGAGTACTCTTTACGAGTATGGTCGAGGTATAGTCGGTGGAAGAAATATAGCGAGGTCGTAAATTAACACGTTCGCTATCAAGTGTTTTATTTACTGTAGCGCATCGTACAAAATGCACAGTTTGAGTATTTAACCTGTTAAATATTCTTAGAACACAATAATTTATTTATCGAGGGATTATTCATTTTTACTTGTACTCTTACGCCTGTATCGAACGTAAAATACGTCACATTCACGTTTGCAAGAATGAAAAGAAAGGAACGGTTATAATTCTCACTCATTTTTAATTATAAATTAGAAACAGTATGTCCAATACCTCGTTTCACGGACAAAACAATAGATGTGCTTACGCTGGGCGAAAGTTGCACTTTTGTAGCGAAAGGGTTAAAAGGGTACACATCTTCCAAAGCTGTGTCACTGGGAAAAAGGTAGCTATACATATAGAACTGACACTCGTTCATCGAAGGAACGTCCTGTGTTCCTGTGTGAAAGTTGTTTTTATTAGCACATTGCTGACGGTATATTACGAAATGGATAGAAACTGGAAAATGATAAATTGACACATTTCACGTGTATGTTTTTTAGCACTTCATTCAATAATAGAAGCGTAGATTCAGTAGTAGAGATGTAGAAAAACGGTGTGTTAGGATTGAATCAAAGTTAAGGCATACTTTATGCATCCTTGATACTCTCGACCGTGTAAACTTTAACACCTGACTGTTCTTACGATCTCGCTATATTTCTTCCATCGACTATACACGAGTAGAGAAACGTTACATATTCCATTGGCATTGCACCGAGTCGCGCAGTTTTTCCTGTTTCAAGTCGCAGAACGCACCGATCGTAGTCCAGTTAATTCGAATTGTTTCCGATGGAGAAGAACGAACGTCGAAACACGGTGAATTTCAACCGAATGCCCGATGCACCGAATTAAATAATTCAACGAGCAATTTCGGCGAGCGTGTCGTAGGCTATGGAAGTCGATACACGCCTCCTGGCTGTGTACGACCTCTGGCCCCCTGAATAATGCCGGAATGCCTCTAGAGCCGCGCACAATCCACGGCAATTCGTCGCGGAACTAATTGTACACGTTCAACAACGTCGATGAAATTCACGCCTTTCTGTTTTTCCCCTCGTACTACTTTCTTCACTTCTGTGATGGAGGAGTGATAGAATTTACCTGTGCGTGTTTTGCCTGGAACGAGAGTTGCACGGAGAATACGTGAGCCGGAACGATAGAGGTGCCAAAGAGGAGTGTTCGAGATTGGGTATAGTCGGTGGAAGCGATGTGGCGAGGTCGTAAAATCAGTGAAGCGTGAAAGTAACGTAATGTAGGGAGATAAGGAGCTCTAAACTCACCCAGGTGTCGGTCGATGTTAACTTGGAATTGGTTCTTCCATTGCGGTATATTTAAAAAATTTGTCTGCGCCTTAATCGCTGACGGACGAAAATTACTACTGTAGGACCGCCAGCGTTTTTGCCTTCGTTCGAGGCGTTAAAAGCGAGGGCAATAAAGCTCGGGTAGGGAACAGACCCTTTTCGCGAGGGTCTTTGGTTAGTTTTTACCGTTGTACCAGGAGGTTGTGTTTGCGTGGTGGGAGTGTCAATGTTCGGGAGAGAAGGAAGAAGGTGCATGTTTAAAAAAGCAAGAGCGTGGAATGAGTGACAGTATGGGATAACATTTGGAAGAAAGGAGACTTTGAGTTGATAGCGTGCAAAGAAAGATTCTGTGGGGAAAATTCAGTGTGGAAACAGTACGGTTTATAGTTGACGTAAACATTTAGTCTTCTTTTATTCACTTTTGTCAATAAATTATTATTACTGCTATTATTTTAAATACACTTTCCGAGCCTCAATCGCAAGTCCAAAACAAAATCCCACACTATTGAGCAGGAGGCGACTGGGGCTTAATACTGTATAGCTTAGCATTGACTGCCACGTTGGTCACCTGTGATTATTTCCTCGATGGGGCCATGGTAATCGTCGGTGACCGGAGTGCCTCAAATGTTCAGAATGTTCAACATCGTAGCTAACCAGGCATTATTTTGAATTAAAAAAAAAAAATAATATTATGCTTAGAATAATGAAAATTCGTTGGCAGTCAACGTCTTGAAAGAAAGATCGTAAGCAGATATTTTGGACGTCAATTCATAAATGACAGACGACCCTGTGCGTCACTGCTTAATTCTTTAATTCACGACCTCGCTATATCGCTTCCACCAACTATACTTGAGAATCTCGTGTGAACGGAGGTTGCGTGGCCACCCAAGGATTTGGGTTGACGTGACTGAATGTCTCCGAGGCATATCTGCGTAGAATGAGACGAAAATAGTAATAGAGAGAGATAGAGAGAATGTACGAGTGCAAGAATAAAAGAGGCTGGAAGATGCATGCGCGAGGTCAGAGTGGAACAGTCACTGTGAAAAACAGCGTAGAGACATGTTCGTTTTGAGAAGCAACAACGTGGACCGGTGTGGAATAATGTTAAGTTTAAATGTATACACAGTTCCGTTTTATTTCAAATTACACTTGCCCAGTCTCTGCGATATCCACAACTATACCATGAATAGAAAATTCGCGTGTGATTCTCTGTCGAGTATAGCGACGCGTGAGATGCAGAGAAACTTGTGCGCTTCGAGCGGAGGCGTTCCGAGACTGGCTGGATCTGAAGATCTATTGATAATCCGCTTTTGGTTCGCGCTCGGTGAACGTGTTAACGATCGAAAAGGTCGGTGTGCACAGTGACCGGAAATCCAAAGGCGAAGCAAGAACTATCCGAGACTAGTCGCAACCGCGCTTTGTGGCATGTTTCCACGACCTGGAAATTCATCTGCTGAAAAGGACGGAAGTTCCTGTTGCGTTCGAAGAGTATAGTCGATGGAAAAAATATAGGGAGCTAATCGGTCGGGAGTCCAAGTGGACATGTTTCGAGTGTTCTAACGAGAGAAATATGAGAAAATAAGGATTTGGCTCTGTCGTCTTTGAAATTCTTCTAAAATTGTTCCTGAAGCAATTTTTATCGCTTCATCTACTGTTTTCTTCCAATGATTATCGTTTGTGTCGTTTGCTCCGTTCCGTGTCAGTTCCACGTTCTTATAACTCGACTAGTAAATTGATCTACATTGGTCTACACTGTCTACACAGCTTTGTGACACGTCAAGCACAGAAAAAAACTTCGAACATTAACCCTTTGACTACGAAAGGCGTAAATATAGGCCCTCTACATTTTTCTTACTGTAACACCTTCACTGTTAAACTTAACGCAGTGCCTACAAAGTACCAAACTGTCGAGATAAACTGTTCAAAATTCGTCAACTAAATGGCAGATTTCGATTGTTTTTAAAAAGAATTTCTCTCTTTTTCAGAATATTTGTATCGACGAAGGCTAATTATCGTTCCGTCTTAAATTTATTCCGTCTAAACGCAATCGATTTGGCATTAAGTCCTTCGTTGCATGCGACTGTAAAACGGAAACAAATTTGTGTTGAAGGAAGTTGGTTACGAATAAATAGCAAGGCGTGACTAGGGTTACGCTATGTACCCACACGGTAGTAGTGAGATTTTTATTAGTTGTTAACCTACGGCTTTGGAGGTCCGTGCAAGACTGCCCTCCTGTCGCCTCGCTTTTTTCTTACCGCCTTTCGGCTACGTGTTAATCATCCCTGATTGGTTAACCCGTCGCATCGGTGTTAACCAATCAGGTAATTTCTTTCCGAGTCGCTCCGTGTCCCTTGCGCCCTTGGCGCGCTTTTTCGGGGACCGCAGTGCGACTTGGCGGGGGAGGTTTTTCCCGTGACGCCATTTGACGACACAGCTGAGTTTCCTCCAGGTCAAGTACTCGTGACCTGCCGGTCTGGGCCTCGTACGGCGGACCTTTCGGAAACCCTTGGTTTATGATGTGTAGCTGGTCGCTACACTGTCAAGAAAATCTCGGTAAATCCGGTAATAAAAATTGCGCATATCGCGCCGTCTATACCGATGGTTCTGCGCGAGAGTGCGCCGCAGTCAAAGTATACTACATAAAATATCGCCAGTCGTCACTTGTCGTCCTTTATTTTACATATTCTAAATCTTAACTACATCTAGATCAAGCTACACCCCCCACTCGATGCTTCAATTCACGTCCTGGCTATATTTCTTCCACCGACTATACCATTCCATTCGAAATCGTTCAACAATCCCTCTTAATTTTCCCGTCGATTGGAAAATTAGCTAATCCAACAGTAGGATCGATAATTGAATAGGTTTGGGTACCAAAGAATTTTTTAATCTAGCTTCTTTGTTCCCTCCGGTATAATTCCCCGTTTGAAAATCTCTCGTTTCGTCGTTAAGTGGAATTCTACCGTGAAAATTCTCGGAAAATAAATCCCTTTGGAGTATTCCACGCGCGCGTGGCCGTTCAGCTCTTATAAGGACACGTTCGACGGCACTCGACGTGGAAACTGAACCCTCCAAGAGGAGGGCGAGGAAGAGGTGGAGTATTGGTAGCGGTAGTAGTATGTTCAGGGTGCAAGAGTGGCTCTGGTTATGCGATACGATGCAGGCGTATGCATAAACGCCATCTGCGTTCGATCTCGCATTACCTGCATTCCGTCCAGCTAAGCACCGTCGTCGTTTTTAATCTAGGATAACCGTGGTATTCATTATGCAGCGCGTTTCATGTCGATAATTAACGGACGACCATGGAGAGAACGAGGCTGCTCTTCAATTTTCCGTCTAACGTGCCGCGAAATCGAGTCTGCCGGCGATTAACTCTTAACTACCCTACTCCTCTTTCCCCTCCATTCTTTTTCTACCCTTTTTCTCTTTTCTCTCTTTTGTAATTGTTGGGCGAGGGAAATTTACCGAGTCCTTGGGGAAAAGAGGGTTTCGAAGTTGCGTCATTGGCCAACTGTTTTAACCCTTTAACTCTCGCGTTTTTCTCGATTTGGTATGCAAATAAGATTGATTTTATCTTCTTTTTTTTTTCATTTTTTCCAAGGTCTGTGGAAATAAGTTTCCCATTATTTATATCGCTGTGATCTTTAGGTTTTAGGCTTTAACTCTAATTCTCAAATTTTTCTCAATTTCATATGCAAATAAGATCAATTTTACTTTTTTAAATTTTCCCTAGGTTTGTAGAAATAAATATCTCATTATTTATATCGCTGTAAACTTCAGGTTCGTGGTCTCACTGGCCAACCGCATTAACCCTTTCATTCTCAAATCTTTTTCAATTTGATATGCAAATAAGATCAATTTTATCTTTTTTTCAATTATTCTCTAGATCTGTAGAATTAAATTTCCCATTATTTAAAGCTGTAAACTTCAGGTCCGTGGTCTCACTGGCCAACCGCATTAACCCTTTAATTCTCAAATTTTTCTCAATCTTATTTTTTTTTCAATTATTCTCTAGGTTTGTAGAAGTAAGTTTCCCATTATTTCCCCATAAATTTTCTAAATTTGAACTCGCGATCTTCAGATCTCTAGCATTACTGGCCAACCGCTTCAATCCTTGATCTCTCAAATTTTTCTCAACTTGATATGCAAATAAGATCAGTTTCATTTTTTTTTTAATATTTCCTAGATCTACAGAATGAAATTTCCCATTATTTAAAGCTCTAAACTTTAGATCCGCAGTCTCACTGGCCTCTAACTCCCAAACTTTGAATAATACAAGCTTCCCATTATTTATAACACTACAACTTTTTTCTTCCATATCAGGAAAAATAACGCAATCTAAAAAACGAAAGAAAACAATTAAAAAAATCCAACCCTCTCTCCTCCCTCTCCGCCAAGCTTCCCATTGCTCTTCCAAATCGACAAGAAAAATCTTCTCTTCCTTCGCGATCGTTACAGCCGGAGACCGAAAAATCCGTTGGAAAATCTGCAAACTGAAGAATCCACCGTACACCGGTCGGACACCGCGCGACTCGTTGATTTAATCGAAAATCATCGGCGCGAGGCGGAAGTCAAACAAAAGGTTACGTTTCAGCGAACTCGAACGATCCTACGCACCGTGAGCCGCGGGTCGAATCGCGTTCGAGCATGTCGCTTGTCGGTGCTGTGTCTTTAACCGTGAACTATGCAGATACTTGTTCCACGAGGAGCTAATCGCTTCCCGGTGAATTTTTATCTTCAACGTTAAAGCCGATTGTGACGCAACGCCGCCACGTAATACTCTATAAATAAACCCTTCTGTTTTCTTCCTTGTTATTCCCGCAACATTTATCTACGACGTTTCGTAACCACGCAATTCTTCTTTTTTCATTCACACAATTCGCATAAATTCACGTACAGAGAACAAGACGTTGCTTGGAACTGGCCGTGAAAGTAGACTGTAATTACCAAGGTGATGCCAATCGATTAGCAGGATCTTTCGTAATTGTCTTCGCAGCGAGGAGTTCATTGGCAGAGGAAATTTATTCAACCCCGGGCTCTGGTAGATCCGATAAAAGGCGTTTAAAGAGCGAGAAATTCCGGACGCAGAGTGTTAAGGGTAAAATATGCGATCCATTAGACAAAGTGACACTCAGACTAACAACATTACGATACTCTCTAATTTATCTCGGCTCGGTTGAACGGCGAAGAGAGTATGCAGCCGGCTTCCAGGTTGTAATTTTCTAACGCAAGAGAGTCATCTATGGTTATATTAACAGCACACAGCCACTCGAATTAATTGAATTGAACGTGAGCTCGCGCTAATAATGTTTCCAACTTTATCGACCTTCCTCCTCCGTTATCAGTCCTCCCTCTCTTTGTTTCTCTACATAGAAGACATTGTATTCGTTGTTTCAACTTGTGCTGACCATGGTTCCGTTCTATTTCGTTCACAGAGAGATGTCACTAAGTCAAGAACGAGCGAATTCATCGACAAAGAGCAGGTGACTAGTATGGTAGCGCAGGATGTCGTTGATGACGTTCGGTTCGACAGATTCACCAGCTCGGCTCCCAGATCTCGCGGCGGTTCTCCGCGGAAAGGTTCGCCGGAGAGAGCCGGTTATCCGCGAGGAATCCCCGGACTGCGGGAGGACGATCGACCCAAACCGATTCCAGCGGCTGGAAAGCCGAGTCGACCTCCTCAGCGAGACCAGGGTCCGGAGGAGACGAAAAGGTAGCTATTGGGAGGAGGTCCTTGTTTTGCTGCTAATATGGAACACCTGATTTTGAAGGCTTGTGTAAGCACAATTTAAGTATAGTTGGAGCCACGATATAGCGAGGTCGTAAATTAAATTCTCAAGAATCGGCATCGATTGATGTTGCGGCACTCAAGGCCGTGTGTTGCAGTCTGTTTGAGGGTTCCAACAATAAACGAATGGTAGCATATGATTTGGTACTTCAAGTAGAAAATGGTATTTCATTTACAAATGGAAAATATGTTAATATTAAAGCTACACAATCCTTTTGCATTTTCTATCTGCATCTTGTAACCGTACTTCCAAATGCGGCTTTTCCCAGAAGAAAAAAACCCTAAATTGTCCTAGCTGAACTCAATTTTCAGTAAATATATTAGAATCAGTTTGACTTTCGCTGGATAGAAGAATTCTTTGTACGGTCCTGACCATGGTTTCAAGTACTTATCTGCTCGTATCTCTGTCAATTTTCGGGTCCCGGCAGCTAAAACAAGCGACTGCTAAGTTCATCGGTGTCCGTCTCGCTCGAAATCTATTTCCAAAGTGTCCTCTCCGCGTCGTATTCGCTCCGAAAAACCGTTGGAGCCCCCTCGTTCGACTTTCCGGGGAAAGGGCTTAGTTTATGGCACCCTCAGGTACCCGCGCGCTTTCTCTTCCTGGGTTACAAAGTCCAGGCCACCACTTCGCCGCCG
>NW_017100219.1:642954-649328 GCF_001263275.1 Habropoda laboriosa
TCTCTCTACAATACCCTCTTTGATCTACTCGCAGCTTCTACGTAGGTGGGTATGCAGGAAGGATTACCTTAACGTATATCGAGAACTCTGCGTAATTCCACGTAGCTACTGGAACACTATCCTGAGATTACCACGAACTCTCGTACGTGTATCAAACTCCTGTTCGAACCAGGAACCAGTGAGCGTGGAAAATCCAAAGGTAATGGAATCTGGTCTCCGATACTCTAAAAGCTAAAAGCTAATTCCGCAGATAACTGGGAACCGGGAATGGTTTACGCATGCTTCAAATATTGCCGTTTCAACACTTCTCAAAGGAAACGTAAATCGGACCAAAGGGAGAGTCCGTGTTTTAATCGCTTCACAACCGACTTCCGAGCTTCGATTCTGTTTTCTCAACGAAACGGCGTACGTCGAGGGCTTTCTACTCGGCGGAACTGGACGAGTAAGTCCCTCGAACGTTCGCCGTGAAACGCGCAAAACATCCTCTGTTATCGCTCACGAAATCAGATTAGAATTAATTCGAGTTTCGTGGGCGCGGAAGGAAGGGCCGGTCTCGCCAGTCGAGACGGGAGAGTAAATAGACGACAATGAAAGAGGGGAGAAAGATCGTTTCATCACGGACTTATCACGGCGCCGCCGCGCCGCTGAATTTTACAGCCGGTACAGAGCGTAGGCCGTAAAAGGAAATGGGAGGAACGCGAAGAAATTTTATTTGGTTCGGTAGCGCGTTCCTTACGCGTGATTTGTCCGCGCAGTTTCGCTGTTACGCGGTGGGGAAGGAAGAAGGAACCTCGTAAAGAGTTTACGAGCTCGAGTCGCGGCCGAAATTATCACGAGAAAACGCCGAGAGAAATTTTCGCCGCGAATTAGCACGCGATCGCGGCTGCTTAATTGCACGAACCACGTAAGAGGTAATATCCCGCAATTAAGCGCTCCTTAAGGCAACCGAACAAGATAGTTAAGCGTCTCGTGCAATCAAATGTGAGAGGTAATCTTGCTCGAGCTTGGGTACGACTGATTCAAGCACACCGTTCGTAGTAACGTTACGCGAGCTTTACGAGAATTTCAGGGGGTTTCTAGTTATCGCGGTGGGAATTTCGGTGATATTCGAGATATTCTGTTTTCTTTTTGTTTACGATAATTAAGGCAATTGTTAAGTGTACGAAACTATTTTTTATAATGACAGTTTATCTCGTGAAACTCGGGCAGACCGTCAAATATCTAACTGTTTAACTCAGGAGAGACTTAGGAAGAAAATTAGAAAGGGACGAAATATTGTTATCGTAACTATTAAAAATGTATAGTTGGGGCCATGATATAGCGAGGTCGTAAATTAAACTCTGAAGAATCGGCATCGATTGATGTTGCGGCACTCAAGGCCGTGTGTTGCAGTCTGTTTGAGGGTTCCAACAATAAACTTTGGTACTTCAAGTAGAAAATGGTATTTCATTTACAAATGGAAAATATGTTAATATTAAGCTACACAATCTTTTTGCACTTTCTATCTGTATATAACACGAGTAGATAAACTAAGATGCTAAAGACATCAATAAGACCTTTACCTGTAACCGTACTTCCAAAAGCGGCTTCCCCCAGAGGGAGAAACCCTAATTTGTCCTAGCTGCATGCAGTTTTCAGTAAGTATATTAGAATCAGTTGACTTTCGCTGGATACAAGAATTCTTCGTACGGTCCTGACAATGGTTTCAAGTACTTATCTGCTCGTATCTCTGTCAATTTTCGGGTTCCGGCAGCTAAAACATGTTTACTTTGACGTCTGACCGATTTTACGACCTCGCTATATCGTGGCCCCGACTATAGATTTAACACATGATAGGGTATTAACCAAAAATGTATTAAAGTATAGCGATGAGCGACTGCTAAGTTCTTCGGTGTCCGTCTCGCTCGAAATCTATTTCCAAAGTGTCCTCTCCGCGTCGTATTCGCTCCGAAAACCGTTGGAGCCCCCTCGTTCGACTTTCCGGGGAAAGGGCTTAGTTTATGGCACCCTCAGGTACCCGCGCGCTTTCTCTTCCTGGGTGACAAAATCCAGGCCACCACTTCGCCGCCGAAATCTCGCATTTCTTACAGATACAGTGCTAAAACAGTAATTGGCTGACGCTTGAAAAGAAAATCATGGGTTGACACGTCCCGTGCCGCGTGAGTCGCATACGCCCCACTCTGGACTTTCCGTTCAGGCCATTTGATATTTCGGCCTTTTCTGTGTAACTATGGCGATAATTTGTTGAAAGAGCAATTTTTCCTTCGCTCTGTAGCGTATCTTAAACGTTACCTTTTTCTCGATGACAACGATTTTTGCAGTCTTATAAATATTGGAAGACACATAGGGTGAAAAGCAAAACTGTTAGTCTGGACAACGTGGGGCGCATACGACCCACGCGGCGTGAACGGAAAGTCACCGAAAATCGGTCCGGCACGGAACGTGTTAAGGGGTTAATAGTTAACTATGTAAAAGTTTGAGTGATTTGGAGTTATGGTAAAAATGCGACGATTTGAAAAAGTGGTGAATGATACGAAATACTTAGGAAATTTGGCAGATTTGTAAGTGAAGGTAAAATTTGAATATGATCGCCTTTCGTTATTTTCGGAGATATTGCGATGTTCCATATTAGGTACAGGTAACGTATTTTAATTTGCGCAATTTTTAATACGGGTGAATTTATGGATCTGCATTTCACGTGTATTTATCTCTTTTATAAATCCCCATTTTCGTTGTATTATGTCAAAATTTGTTATTGTTATCTGCAGCCTGGCAGTTTGTACAGGCACATTTTGTTTCCGCAATTTACTCGGGTAAGTGTACGGGAATACACCGGCATTCGTGTATTATATTAAAAATTACAGGAAATAAAATAGGGATATGTGTTTAAATACACGTGAAACAGAAATCTGTAAATACACGAGTAATTGTGTACTAAAAATTATACGAATTACAATACTGTATATGTGTGAAATGTGGATTTTCAATTCTCTAATACCCGTTGAAAGTGTAACTTTAATACACGTTTAAAGGCACGATCTCAAAGTATGGAGATACAGAAAATTGAGAATAAATTTCCATTGTCAACTTGGAGATTTTAACGAAGCTTAAGATTCTACAGAATATCGTCGTTGGAATTCTCATTGCCAAGAGAAAGATAAACGATTACCTGCTTACTTTCATGGCAGAATATCAAAGTAAATTTCACGAAATATTGGAAATTGTCTGTTTCTATGTAGACCAACTGGCGCCAGGCCACAGACGCCGGAAAAGCCACGGGACTATGTTTCCCCGGCAACGAAGCCCATGCCAGCAGCAGGGAAACCAAGTCGCCCTGAAGAAAGAGGACCTGGCAAGGCGCCACGACCCGAAGAAACGACTCTGAGGAAGCCTGCTCGACCCGAGGAGAAGCCGAAGGTTCCAGAGAGACCTGAGGATAGGCCAGCCGCTGGAAAACCTAGTCGACCGGAGGAAAGACCGACGAAACCCGAAGAGAAGCCTAGGAGAGGAGATCAGACGCCGGACTCTCTCGAAGGAGACGATCTCCAGCCTGAAAAGCTGCCCGATATACTGTCCAAGATTCCTCTGAAGGAGCAGTGCATCTGCGAACTCTGCACTTGCGGGTGAGTAGAAGATTTTGAAATTAAACTTGGAAAATTTTGGTATTTGGAAATTTGAATATTTGAGAATTCGGATATTTGAGAATTCGGATATTTGAGAATTTGAATATTTGAGAATACGGATATTTGAGAATTTGAATATTTGAGAATTTCAATATTTCAGAATTTCAATAGTTGAGAATTTGAATACTTGAGAATTCGGATATTTGAGAATTCGGATATTTGAGAATTCGGATATTTGAGAATTCCAATATTTGAGAATTCGGATATTTGAGAATTCCAATATTTGAGAATTCCAATATTTGAGAATTTGAATATTTGAGAATTTGAAAATTTTAATATTCAAAAATTCAGATATTTGCGACTGCATAACTTTGAAAATTCGAATATCCGAAAGTTCGAACACTTGTAAATTCAAGAACCGAAGGCTTTCAAACTCTCCTAAATGAAGATGTAAACTTCTCGGTAAGAAGGTGAAACCATTGATCACCATTAAAGTCGCATCATCAAAGCGCCACGATGTTCAATACCTTAAATTACTGGAAAGGGGGGAGGGAGGAGAATTCTAGTGTTTTAAAGAGCCCGCGTAGCTCACGAATTAATTCACCTTATCCGTGGTACGTTCGTTTCGTTGGAACAGCACAACGTGACCTACTTTCGCGTCGAGTTAACGAGATCGGAATACAAAACGCGCGCCGCGTTCTTCGAGATGCAAATTAACGCGAACGGTCCCGACCGTTCGAAAATTTCTCTCGATATAGTTAAACCGGTTCAACCGTTGTTTTTTCAAGCTTTTTCCCAAACACCGATAGAAACTCTAATTATCGTCGCGTCGTTTCCTGTCGTGTTTCCACCTGTACCTATTCACGTTCAATTAACCACGAATTTATAATCACGCGTGGCGTGCCGCGCGCCATAAGCTGATTCAACGTTGCGAACAAGATTAAAACGGAAGAGAGACTGTCTGTGCCATTATCGCGATCCATTATTTTTCACACCAACATGAAATACAATTCTATCAATTGGATTTCCGCGACCAGACGAATTGTTATTCGCACGGAACGTCCTCGGAATTATTAATCGTTCGCTCTATCGATCGCAGAACACGGTTCGCGGTTTTGCGCTCGATGTGTCATTTGTCGTCTTACAACAACCTCTCGTCACTCCGTGATTTTTCACTCAATACACACGATCTCATCTGATATACCATAACGAACGTACAGGATGTTTCATAACCTGTGATCTCATTTCGCAACGCTTCGTATTTCCATCAGAATGCATTATAAAATCACGTCGCAAACTTAATCGAACGTCAACTATATCTCCCGTCATTCTTACGTACACTCCTGCTCGCAAGTATCGAGTTTGTCGAATAGCAAAGCTAAAAAGTATGGAGATATTTATCGAAGGGCAAACCTAAAGGGTTTTTAAGAAATTTATCAAATAGCAAACCTAGAAAATATTGAGAAATTTATCGAATAGAAAACCTAAAAGGTTTTTATGTTTATCGAATAGCAAACCTGAGAAGTACTGAGAAATTAATCGAATAGCAAACCTAAAAAGTTTTTAAAAAATTTATCGAATAGCAAACCTAAAAAGTACTGAGAAATTAATCGAATAGCAAATCTAAAAAGTATTGAAAACTTTGCCGAAATGCAAACTTAAAAAGTATCAAGAAATTTATCGAATAGCAAACCTAAAAAGTACTGAGAAATTAATCGAATAGCAAATCTAAAAAGTATTGAAAACTTTGCCGAAATGCAAACTTAAAAAGTATCAAGAAATTTATCGAATAGCAAACCTAAAAAGTACTGAGAAATTAATCGAATAGCAAATCTAAAAAGTATTGAAAACTTTGCCGAAATGCAAACTTAAAAAGTATCAAGAAATTTATCGAATAGCAAACCTAAAAAGTACTGAGAAATTAATCGAATAGCAAATCTAAAAAGTATTGAAAACTTTGCCGAAATGCAAACTTAAAAAGTATCAAGAAATTTATCGAATAGCAAACCTAAAAAGTACTGAGAAATTAATCGAATAGCAAATCTAAAAAGTATTGAAAACTTTGCCGAAATGCAAACTTAAAAAGTATCAAGAAATTTATCGAATAGCAAACCTAAAAAGTACTGAGAAATTAATCGAATAGCAAATCTAAAAAGTATTGAAAACTTTGTCGAAATGCAAACTTAAAAAGTATCAAGAAATTTATCGAATAGCAAAGCTAAAAAGTATTAAGAAATTTATCGAATAGGAAAGCTAAAAAGTATCGAGAAATTTATCAAATAGCAAACCTAGAAAATATTGAGAAAATTATCAAACAGCAAACCTAAACAGTCCTCAAAAAATAATTTTTCAAACTTCCATCTAAGGCACTATCCTAAAAATAAAATTGATTATACCACGCGAAACATCGGCAAGGAATCGAATCTGATAAACGGAATTGGAATTTCATCGACTTGAATGGAACGGAATCGAAACGAGTTGAATTCATTCGAATTACATCGCACTTTTACAAGCACCAGCCTATGTATTACACATACTTGCTCATCTTTTCAAGCTGAAACGATATTCAAGCGTGTCCTCCAACAGGAGAACAGAAGGACAAGAAGCGCTATTACGAAACAGTGTGAATTTGCATACGAAGGGAAGGCAGGCGAGAGTGTATAAACGCGGCTGTGAAAACTGGGACAGCAGACAAACCCTTTTACGGGAGGTTGTTCTTGGCCAATCGCGATCGGTTCTACGCTCCTCTTC
>NW_017100219.1:649341-667844 GCF_001263275.1 Habropoda laboriosa
GTCCTCCCGTTTTTACACAAGGTGATTGCGGTTCAAATTTAAGGTGATCCCCCGAAGGATAAAGCATTGTTCGGTTGGAAAAATCAAGGATAACGAACGATCGGACGTCGATAAATACACAATTTTACCTTACACGGAGATGCTCGAAGGTCGTGCAAAGTAGACGACAATGAAGTTGAGCGCGAGGAGTCGCGATAGATGCGAGCTTTAATCGAGTCAAGGACGATCTGGGATCGTTGCAGGTCGAAGATGTGCCAATTAGGTCAGAATGGTTGCCTTCGTTCAATTATTCTCTTCCTCGTGAACGTCGCTTATACCGCTCGTATTCTTCTTCTTTTTCTCCGTTTTGTTTTATCGCGTTCCAGGTGAAATTTCGAAAGTTTTTTAAGCGTTTCAGCGGGTTATTACAGAAATCTGACCGAAAAGTGCCATCGCGCTTCTTTCGTTTGATGTGGAAAAATTGCGAAAATTTTGATTCGGAAATTTTCACCGAATACGACTGTTCGAAGGTAACACGAGACAAAGGTAAAATTCGTTGTGTGCAGGATTTTTAGTCAACTTTTTATAAAAGAAATAGAATAAAATTTGCACTTCGTGTCCCGATAAGGTGGCATTTTTCTATGTCGATTACGAGGAGCGCGACCGTGGTTAAACAAACTCATTCGAATAAAATTTATGCGTTTCTTAGGCAATAATTGACCGAGCGCGCGTTACCGAAAAATAATTTCTAAGTAATAACCAAAAATTACAATCTAAATAATAGATTACAAGAAATAGAATAAAATGTACACGATCGTTTAAAAGCTTTGTACATGTGTAGGTACAGTTTTGGTGGTTCGAATGGTCCCTCGTGATCGAAAGTCGTGCCGGCGAGAGAAATAATTTGGTAGGTGGGACGGGGGCCAACTTTTGAGGAAGTTTCGTAGCGCGATTTAATATTTGTACTCCGCTAGCGTAAACAGGATCGCGGCAAATTGCACCGATAAATGTAATCCAGGTTCTTGCTAGATTGAAACGCTTGACCTGGATGGAGAACCTCGAAGGAATACGATCGCGAGATGATCGTAGGAAAATTGATTGTGTGCCTATGATCGAGGAGAGAACTCGTCTACTTGAGATGGATTTACCTGGTGCAAGATAGATCTTCGATTTACGTCCCTGGGATTTCACGAATTATATTAGAATTTCTTTGCCGAGTCTCTGTCATTATTTCACCTTGATTCGTGCATCTATTTTTTTTTTAGAAGCTTTAGCTCAGATAGATCTACCTAGATCGCGATAGATCTTAGATTTATGTATCTTCGATATCGTGAGAAATTCGTAATTTCTTCGTTTTCTTTTCATCGTTATTTCATTTCGATTCGTGCACCTACCTTTTTAGATTTTTTTTATATCAGACAGATCTATCTGGATCAAGATAGATCTTCGATTTGCGTTCGATATAGTGAGAAATTCGTAATTTCTTCGTTTTCTTTTCATCGTTATTTCATTTTAATTCGTGCATCTATATTTTTAGGTTTTGTTATCTCAGCTAGATTTACCTGGATCATGATAGATCTTCGATTTACCTTCGATATCGTAAAAACTTTATAAATCATATTAACATTTCTTTACTTCGTCTCAATCATTATATTATCTTGATTCGTGCATCTATGTTTTTAGATTTTTTATCTCAGCCAGATCTACCTGGATCATGATAGATCTCTTATTTATCTTCGATATCGTAAAAAATTCCTGAATTATATTGGAACTTCTTTGCTTCATCTGCATCATTACTTCATTTCGATTCGTGCATCCATATTTCTAAATGTTTTGTCTCAGCTAGATCTGCCTGGATCATGATAGATCTTCGATTTACCTTCAATATAGTGGAATTTCATAAATTATATTTCAATTTCTTTGCTTCATTTTCATCATTACTTCATCTCGATTCGTGCATCCATATTTCTAAATTTGTTATCTCAGCTAGATCTTCCTGGATCATGATAGATCTTCGATTTACCTTCAATATAGTGGAATTTCATAAATTATATTACAACTTCTTTGCTTCATCTCGATTCGTGCATCCATATTTCTAAATTTGTTATCCCAGCTAGATCTTCCTGGATCATGATAGATCTTCAATTCACCTTCGATATCGCAAAAAATTCATAAATTACATTAGAATTTCTCTGCTTCGTCTCCACCATTATTCCATCTCGATTCCTGCATCTACATTTCAACATTTTTTTCTCTCAGCCAGATCTCGTCCTTCACGCAACTCCTCGTTACATATCAAACACAACAAAGTCACCGCCGTCATCGTTCCTACTACTATTATTACCTACTCTCCTCCTAGTATCGATTACACGCCCGCTCTCCGTATTAACACATTCGTCGAAATATTTCACTTCTACGAGGGGGTGGTTCGGTTTAAATCGATATTCGACTTTATGCGGGGACGAACACGATCAACGTGTGCACGCGTTCGAACCGATTAAAATCGAGAGACTGGCTGGATTCCTCGACAATTACTCCACGCTCGTCACTCTCCTAGGTGTTATCCGGATTAATTGGTACACGTGGAATCACCGTGATAGGAATTCCGTGTTTTCGATGATTCTTTAATCGAGACAAATAGAGTTGCGCCGGGCAATCCGATATTCTCTAGCGTTGTAGGTACGCAGAGAAGTGAGAGTACAGAAGGCAGTTCATCAAAGGCTAGAGGAACAGAAAACCGTGTGGTTCTGCATCGAAATTTGGCGCGCGTGCGCCTGTTACGTGTTTTCTACCCTTTCTTTTCTTCTTTCCTTTTTTCTTTTCTGTATGTTCCACCTTTTACGGTCGTGATGCGTTTCGAACGTACCGATGCGTGTCACGAGTCACGAGCAGCCCGTTTGCGAAATCTTCCTTTGACCGGTTTTCAATTTCCAAACGGTCTTCGCGTTCCAGCCGAATCGGATAAGGCCACCTTTCCACGTGTACCTGGGTACGCTGCCGTTTAGAAGTATTGGGATACCTGTTGTGTTTGTGCAGGAAGTATTGGGGGATTTAAATTGCTAGATTTATCAGTCAGTTAGATATAACAAAAATTAATCTTACGCCTCACTTTTGTATACGTTCTTGTACACCTCTGTTTAGTAAAGATCTAAATGTTTATGATACGTGACGAAAGGCCCTTCGGTCCCAAGCGGGGTCGTAGACAGTATTAGGGCGTTGCGTAGGAGCATTCTCAGTCCGTATACAGTGCTCTTACCATCAAGTAGAAAAGAGAACCTTCCTTGTGTCCAATAAAAGTTTATCGTTTAAAATAAGGATTATTAATTATTTAACAACCAATAACTCCCGTAATCCAATAGAAACTGTTGCAAACATTCACATAATTCTAGTACAGACGATAAAGGGATATACACCCAGTTCTGTTTTTACACGGTTTTCATTTAACACGGTCTAGAAAAATAAATTCAATTTCCTTTTTACACATTTTCCTCCCGTAATCCAATATAAATTACATTTTTTGGCAAAGTTAGTGTTGTATGAGACACTTAGAAGGTGAAATGATTAACTTCAGTTTTTGATATTCTTCCAATTTTTGTGTCGAAGCACATGCTTCGTGCTTAATTTTTCATAAATAAACCAAATTTAATTAATTTGGTTTCATGGAGATAGTCGCTTTGGCTTCTGAGCGGCTCATATATCAGTAAAAATATTTTCAAATTAAATTTATCAAATTTCTTTTATTTCTAAAGAGTTAAGCACCAAGTATGCGTTTTTAGATGATAGTAAAATTGGAAGAATTTTAAAAAGTGGTGAGTGGCTCACATCATTAAAAATATCACCAAATTAAATTTATCAAATTTCTTTTATTTCTAAAGAGTTAAGCACCAAGTATGCGTTTTTAGATAGTAAAATTGGAAGAATTTGAAAAAGTGGAGTTAATCATTTTGCCTTCCGAGTGGCTCAGATATTAATAAAAATATACAGAGTCTTCACGCTATTAGTTTCCAGCGTTTAATAAAAGAGGAAAAGTTTTTACACGAAATTTTTTCAATTGATAGCTATAATTGTTTCTATCCTTACGAAAACTGTGGATCGAGACAAGTTCAACGATCTACGATGAACTCACTTCCAAACTCAATTTCGTCTCAATGTTTGGCATAGCATAATCAACGGGACACTGTTAGGATATTGCGTACTCGTTGTACAATACCATTCCTGACTTAATCATTTTTTCTCAGGATCTTAATAATTTCAGAATGACCGCGCAGGTTTGCTTTACATTCAATAAGCGCCCTAATATTTACAAGCGAGAGTGTATGTGTGACGCGACAATTCTCATAACAGATGGGTATTGACTACAGTTGATGACATCGTACAATGTTGTAGGCTTGCTTCATTCAATTACTGTCCTAATACTTACGAAAGGGAGTGTACGTATTATTATGTACCTTATCGCTTTGCCAATCAAACGAAATGCAAATTAAGAAACGTGTATACGAGACTTCTGAGCGAGATTAGAAAAATTGGGAAAAAATGTATAATCTAAAAAAAAGTGATCTTATTCCTATTTTAAAATGATGAAAATCGTTCTTCGAAATTTCAAATTGAAATTATACCAAATGTTAAAAATCCTCGCTATTATTTCGAAACGAAACTACCTGTACAAAATGTCTGAGAGAGATTAGAAAAATTGATAAAGAATTTGTAATCTAAAAAAAAAAAAGATCGATCCTATTCCTATTTCAAAATGATGAAAATCGTTCTTCGAAATTTCAAATTGAAATCACACTAAATGCTACAAATTCCCGTTTTTATATTGAAACAAAACATCTGAGAGCGTTTCGAAAAATTGGTGAAGAATTTGCAATCTAAAAGAAAAAGATCTTAATCCTATTTTAAAATAACCTAAATTTCTAAATTGAAATCGCACTAAATTAAAAAAAAATTCTCGCTATTATTTCCAAAACGTATCACACCCACGTATATTTGAAGCCTCAAAAGCTATACATTTTTAGTAGTCGATTTTGTCGTCGATATTAAACGCCCGCTAGGGGATGGAAGAGAATCACGTTGGCGTTTTGACGGGTCACACTCTCTCCCTAATTGACATGGAGATTACGGTATCACGGTCGTGGAACTGTATCGATGTTTCCTCGCTTAGTTAATTACCAATTACTGCATCCTGGAACAATAAATACATCGTGTCAGCGTTATTCGGTAACATCGCCGTGTAAATCGGAAGCTTATTAAAACCTGACACGGCGCGTCTCCCAACCTGAAAATTCACAGAAACGAACATTGAACCGAGCTATATACGTACACAAATCCTTACAATGAATTCTTCGTTAATATACCACACACGTGATAGATTACCATCGGTCGATAAGAAGATTACATTTAGAGCGGTAAACAGCTCCGGTCGCAGCTGGACAACCTGCTAAACGACTCATCAAGGTCGTGTTTCTGTAATCTCTGCCTCGTTGCGTGGAACGACCGTTTAAATGGAACAAAGTACGGTTGATTCGCGACGGTAAAACGGGAGAACGACGAGATTCAGATTTTTCTCTATTCCTTTCTTTCTTTTTCCAGAGGCGACAAACGCGAACGATTTAATCCCTCATTTCGAATCGTATTCCAATTACTTAGCCAAATGAACGGCGGCCGTGCGCACGAGATCTAACAAAGTGATCGTGAACAACGAACATGCAACTCGTGTACGACGATAATCACATGCGTGACTAGAGTGACGTCCACACGGCTGCAACACCGGCCAGTTTATCAATGGGCCGAAGAGCCGATAATCTCTGCCGGCGGTCGAGTTGCATGAATATTCGCGAACCGTGGCGAAATCAGTTTTGTCCACCAATTAGCTTTTGCGGTTGTTTACGAAAGGGAGGGAAAAATGGGGAAAGAAAACTGCGTTTCGTTCGCTCGGCCTTCTAGCTGACTCGTGAATAAGGCTACTTAGGAGATTCCTGCCTTAGATTTGACCAGAAATTGTACATACCGGGTGTCCCAATTTTTCCGGATCAAACTTCGTCCGTGTGTTCTATGGGCAGAAGAGAGAAATGTTACGTGAACGTACTGTCCGACAAACCTAAAGTGAAGCCTCTGACGTCACAGCCTAGCAAAATGGAGGCAAAATAGACGGTTCAGGTCATCCCCACTACTCTTGGGTCTTGCGCTGCAGGCCCTTGAGGGGACGTTGCGTTGTAGGTAAATGGTTTAGACAAACGAAATTAAGTCAGCTGTCGATAATGTAACACGCTGATAAAAGGATGGAAAACTAAAAATTATTTGGTCGCCTTGTCCTCTTACCTACGTTGGCGCGTAAGACATATTTTAATAGCGCAGACGTTCATTTCTAAGCGACTCATACGCGATAAATTGTTATTGCAAAGGAAGCCTCAGGCAATGTATTAGTATTTTTTAACAGTTAGAAAACTAAATTGTAAATATTTTTTTCCTATTCCTGAATAATAAAAGTAGATTTAGTATTTATTATTAGAATTTATTTTATTTTATATTTTATTTCTGTATTATGTACATCGCAGTAACCGTGATTCTGCTACTGTTCCCTTAATTTCCTATTATTGCCGTAACTTTTTAATAAAGCTTCAAAAGACCTATGTTTGTATAACATTTTTTTCTAATTTCAACCCGTAGAAGATACTGACAAAGTTTGATCAAAGAAAAGTAGGACACCCAGTATATAGGATTACGTGTTTTTGCGAGGATTAGCGAGAAAGGTTAACGTTAGTCCAACTGCTGTTTCTTTCACTTTTCTCAGAACTCGTTGATTATATTATTTTTCACTTGCGAATCTTTCAGACGACATCGTTGCCCGCATAATTTACCCCAAGATCACCTGGAGATCCCTCGGAACGAGCCAGTCCATGCGGTGTCCTCCTATCGTGAGGAATTCGACGCGAAGCATGTTGACAAGCAGACGATCTACCATCACGAGGATCATCTTCGCATGGAAGGAGAATTCATCGGAGAGAGGCGGACAGATTACGTGGCGACAAGGGGCGAAAGGGCACCGGTGAGGAAACCTCAGGACAACTTGAAACCGGAGGGTGATTTCATCGGCAGACCGAAGGAGGAAGCGCCGAAATATGGCGACCGTGCACCTGTTAGGAGACCGCAGGATAATCTCCGACCTGAGGGGGAATTCGACAGTGCGTTCTACTTTCTGGAAATCGTAGAATTTTTTGATTAAGCATTTCAAGCGATCCCTTTGAATTTCTTCAGAAATCTTACGAATATTATTTTGAGGAATATTTCTTTTTACTAGCTCCACTGAAAATCGTAGAATTTTTAACGCACTACGAATCACTTAATTTCGTGTTACTCTGAGAAATTTTCTTCTTTACTAACTGTACTGGAAATCTCTTCGGTATATCTTACACTTTCGTTCAATTTTTGTGGTCACAAATGTTATCCCGAGGAATATTTTTCTTAACTAACTGCACGGAAAATCTTTTCAGAACTCTCACGCGTTTACTCAATTTTTGTACAGGTACAACCACCACAGAGCTGGTGTTCACCGGAACTCCCGGCGAACGTCCAGGCCCTGTGCGTCGCAACACCTACACCAAAGTGGAAGGTGAATTCCTCGACTCGACCACCTCAAGATCCGAGTACATTGATCATCGCACTGTCCAACGCGCAGAGATTATCAAACGTACGGATAACCTCACCGTGGGAGAGGGTGAATTCACGGTAAGTACTTTAAAAAACGAAGAAAGAAAGAAAATATCTATACGCCAGTTCGAGAAGCCGTCAACTTGCCCCAGTTACTGCTATTTCGGTAACATCGATCGTTTATCGAAGGCGAAATCTGCTACAGGGTACCTCTCATCTCAAGGAGGATTTCCACACGTACGACATGGTCGACAGGCAGCTACCTCGACGTCGGCTAACCAATACAGACGAAGACGATCGTTTCTACAGCAAACAAGATATCGTCGAGAGCACTACAACTACCCAGGAACAGTACCGAAGCTTCGATCAGACTGATTACAGAAGCACAGCGGTGATCAGACGTGACGACAACCTGAGACCAGAGGGACCATTCGAAGGAGTGCCTCGTACGAAGGACGACTACGTTGTGCCTGCTTTAACTAGGAGGCCAGAGCCACAGAGACCTAAGGATAACTTGAAGCCGGAGGGGCCGTTTGAGGGAAGGCCTAAGGACGATTATAAACCAACTTGGGGCGAGAGAGCCGATGTGAAGAGACCTCAGGATAACTTGAGACCAGAGGGACCGTTTGAAGGACGCCCCAAGGATGATTATTCGCCTAAGAAAGCGGATAGACCGGAAGTGAAGAGGCCTGAGGATAACTTGAGACCAGAGGGACCGTTCGAAGGTAGGCCTAAGGATGACTATATGCCTACTAGGGGCGAGAGAGCCGATGTGAAGAGACCTCAGGATAATTTGAGACCAGAAGGACCTTTCGAGGGACGTCCCAAGGATGATTATTCGCCTAAGAGAGCAGATAGACCCGAAGTGAAGAGGCCTGAAGATAATTTGAGACCGGAGGGACCATTCGAAGGACGGCCTAAAGATGACTATATGCCTACTAGAGGCGAGAGAGCCGATGTGAAACGGCCTGAAGATAATTTGAGACCAGAGGGACCGTTCGAAGGTAGGCCTAAGGACGATTTCACGCCGAAAACTGCGGAGCGACCGGAAGTAAAGAGGCCACGGGATAATCTCAGGCCTGAAGGACCGTTTGAAGGGAGGCCTAAGGACGACTATGTGCCAACTAGGGGAGAAAGAGCTGACGTGAAACGGCCTGAAGACAATCTAAGACCCGAAGGTCCATTCGAAGGACGTCCTAAGGATGATTTCACGCCGAAAACTGCAGAACGTCCGGAAGTAAAGAGGCCACAGGACAATCTCAGGCCTGAAGGACCCTTCGAAGGACGTCCTAAGGATGATTATATGCCAACCAGAGGAGAGAGAGCTGATGTGAAACGGCCTGAAGATAATTTGAGACCCGAAGGACCGTTCGAAGGTCGTCCTAGGGATGATTTTGCTCCCAAAACCGCAGAACGTCCGGAAGTAAAGAGGCCTCAAGATAATCTAAGACCGGAAGGGCCGTTCGAAGGTCGTCCTAAGGACGATTTCACTCGAAAAACCGCTGAAAGACCGGAAGTAAAGCGGCCGCAAGATAATCTAAGACCCGAAGGACCATTCGAAGGTCGCCCCAAGGATGATTTCTCACCGAAAACAGCGGAACGTCCGGAGGTAAAGAGACCACAGGATAATTTAAGACCTGAAGGGCCGTTCGAAGGTCGTCCAAAGGACGATTTCTCACCGAAAACAGCCGAACGACCAGAAGCAAAGCGGCCACAGGATAATTTGAAACCTGAAGGACCATTCGAAGGACGTCCTAGGGATGTCTACACCCCTGGAGAAAGACGTACGCCTATTAAACACGCTGACAACTTGTATCCTGAAGGAGAATTCGAGAGACCAACACCCATGCCTTACTACGGTCCCAGCGAATGGGCGCCAATCGTGAGACACCCCGACAACCTCTTCCCCGAAGGTGACTTCCTAGACAGAGAGCGTGCAGCGTTCACTCCAGCAGAGCGTAGAACACCTATCAAGCACGACGACAACCTTCGTCCCGAAGGACCGTTCGAGGGACGTCCAAAGGACGACTATAAACCAACCAGAGGTGAACGCGCAGACGTGAAACGTCCTGAGGACAATTTGAAACCAGAAGGACCGTTCGAAGGACGTCCTAAGGACGACTTTTCGCCTAAGAGAGCAGAGCGTCCAGAGATGAAGCGACCTCGGGACAACTTGAAACCAGAGGGACCGTTCGAAGGAAGACCCAAGGACGATTACAAACCAACTAGAGGCGAACGCGCCGATGTGAAACGTCCTGAGGATAATTTGAGACCGGAGGGACCGTTCGAAGGACGTCCTAAGGACGATTTCTCGCCGAAAGTTGCGGAACGTCCGGAAGTGAAGCGACCTCAGGATAATCTGAGACCCGAAGGACCATTCGAAGGACGTCCTAAGGACGATTACATGCCAACCAGAGGAGAGAGGGCTGATGTGAAACGTCCTGAGGATAATTTGAGACCGGAGGGACCGTTCGAAGGTCGTCCAAAGGACGACTTCTCTCCGAAGAGTGCCGAACGACCTGAAGTGCGCAAACCTCAGGACAATCTCTACCCTGAAGGTGAATTCGAGAGACCAGAGAAGCCTAAGTTCGGTCCAGCTGAGAGACGTACTCCGATCAAACATCCCGATAACCTCCGCTCCGAAGGAGACTTCGAGCGACCTGACCACGAAGAGTATCGTCCAGCCGAGAGGCCTGAAGTCAAGAAGCCTAAGGATAACCTGAAGCCGGAAGGAGACTTCGAACGTCCTCGTCCCGAGAAGTTCGGTCCTGCGGAGAGAAGAACGCCGATTAAACATCCGGACAATCTGAAACCTGAAGGAGACTTCGTTGGTAAACCCAAGGATGATTTCACGCCTACCAAAGGTGACAGAGCTGTCGTCAAGAGACCCGAGGACAATCTCAGACCGGAAGGACCCTTCGAAGGTCGACCTAAGGACGATTATCAACCCGTTCGCGGAGAACGAGTGGAAATAGTGAAGCGCACGGACAACCTTCGAATGGAAGGAGACATCGAGACGTATAGGTCTAGAGACGAGTACTCGGACTTCCTGATCCGCGAGAGAACGGAAGTGACCAAGTACCAGGACAATTTACGAATGGAAGGGGAATTCACGGATGTGAGAACTAGAGACGATTTCAAAGTCGTGAGAGGTGAACGAGTGGATATTGTGAAGCATCCTGATAACTTGAAGCCTGAGGGACCCTTCGAAGGTCGTCCAAAGGACGATTATTCTCCTAAGAGAGCGGATAGACCGGAAGTGAAGAGACCGGAGGATAATCTGAAGCTCGAAGGAGAGTTCATCGGCAGACCGAAGGAAGAAGCGCCTAAACAGGGCGAAAGAGCTCCGATCAAGAAGCCCAAGGACAACTTGCGATCCGAAGGAGAGTTCGAGAGGCCTGAGAAGAAACCGTATGGCCCTGCTGAGAAGAGGACTCCCATCAAACACGCTGATAACTTGTATCCCGAGGGAGAATTCGAGAGACCTAAGCCAGAAGAGTTCAGACCAGCTGAGAGACCGGTTGTCAAGAAACCAACCGACAATCTGAAACCGGAAGGAGACTTCGTTGGCCGGCCGAAGGAAGAGACTCCTAGAAAAGGCGAAAGGGCTGACGTGAAGAAACCTAAGGATAATCTCTATCCTGAAGGAGAGTTCGAGGTTCCGGAGAAAACGCCTTTCGGCCCGGCTGAGAGACGCACTCCTATCAAACATCCCGACAACCTTCGCTCCGAAGGAGATTTCACGAGGCCACAGCGCGAGGAATTCAGACCAGCCGAGAGGCCTGAAGTGAAGAAGCCTAAGGACAACTTGAAGCCGGAAGGAGACTTCGAACGTCCTCGTCCCGAGAAGTTCGGTCCCGCGGAGAGAAGAACGCCTATCAAACATCCGGACAACCTGAAGACCGAAGGCGACTTTGTTGGAAAACCGAAGGAAGAGGCTCCGAAACGTGGAGAACGCGCGGATGTCAAGAGACCGCAAGACAATCTTCGCTCCGAAGGCGACTTCGAGCGTCCTGAGAAGTCTCCTGTCAGACCTGCCGAGAAACGAACGCCTATCAAACACCCCGACAACCTGAAGCCGGAGGGAGAGTTCGTCGGGAGACCCAAGGACGATTACAAGCCCACGAGAGGAGAACGAGCCGACGTGAAGAGGCCTGAGGATAATTTGAAACCCGAAGGACCCTTCGAAGGACGTCCGAAGGACGACTTCGTCCCAGTTCGTGGCGAACGAGCGGACATCGTCAAACGAACGGATAACCTACGAATGGAAGGCAACATCGAGACTTACAGATCCAGAGACGAGTACACAGACTTCATAATTCGCGAGAGAGCAGAAGTGACCAAGTACCGGGACAATTTGCGCATGGAAGGAGAATTTACCGACGTTCGAACGAGGGACGATTTCAAGGTCGTGAAAGGAGAACGCGTGGAAGTTGTGAGACACAAAGATAACTTGAGGCAGGAGGGTCCGTTCGAGGGTCGTCCTAAGGACGATTACTCGCCTAAGAAAACAGAGAGACCGGAGATGAAGAAACCCGAGGACAACTTGAAATCTGAAGGAGAGTTCGAGAGACCTGAGAAGAAATCTTACGGACCGGCAGAGAGACGTTCTCCGATTAAACACGACGATAACTTGAAGCCGGAAGGCGAGTTCATCGGCCGTCCGAAGGAACAAGCGCCGAAGAAGGGCGAAAGAGCTGACGTGAAGAAGCCTAAGGACAATTTGAAGCCTGAAGGAACCTTCGAGAGACCGGAGAAGAAACCCTTCGGTCCTGCAGAGAGGAGGAGTCCGATCAAACACCCGGACAATCTAAAAACAGAGGGAGAATTTGTAGGCCGTCCTAAAGAAGAAGCGCCTCTCAGAGGCGAAAGGGCTGACGTGACCAGGCCCAAGGACAATCTACGTTCCGAAGGAGAGTTCCAGAGGCCGCAGAAGTCTCCTGTTGGACCAGCTGAGAGGAGAACGCCCATACGTCACGAGGATAATCTCCACCTCGAAGGAGAATTCGTGGGACGACCTAAGGACGACTTCACGCCGAAACGCGCCGACAGACCAGTCCAGAAGAAGCCTAAGGACAATCTGAAGCCCGAAGGAGAGTTCACCGGCAGGCCTAAGGACGACTACAAGCCAACGAAGGGCGAGAGGACGGAGATAGTGATCCACAGAGACAACTTGAAGATGGAAGGCGACATCGACGTTCGTCGATCGAGAGACGACTACAGAACGATCACCAAGGTCGAGCGAGTGGACGTGGTTCGCCGAGAGGATAATTTGCGGATGGAGGGAGAGTTCGTGGACATCAGAAGACGCGACGACTACAGAGCGACTCGTGGAGAGCGCAGCGAGATCGTTCGACACGAAGACAACCTGAAAACCGAGGGAGACTTCGAGAGACCGGAGAAATCTCCCGTTGGACCAGCTGAAAGAAGGACTCCCATCAAGCATCCCGACAATCTCAAGCCTGAAGGTCAATTCGCGCAACGTCCAAAGGCGCCAACGCCTACGAAAGGCGACAGAGCTGTAGCGAAGAAGCCTAAGGACAACCTGAGAACCGAGGGAGACTTCGAGAGGCCTGAGAAGTCTCCCGTTGGCCCAGCAGAGAGACGTTCGCCGATCAAACACCCTGACAACCTGCATCCTGAGGGAGAATTCACCGGAAGACCTCGACAGGAGACGCCGACCAGAGGAGAACGCGCCGACGTGAAGAGACCCAAGGACAATTTGCATCCCGAGGGTGAATTCGCTAAGAGAACACCGCAGAAAGTTGGTCCAGCCGAGAGACGAACTCCCATTCGCCACGAGGACAATCTTCACCTAGAAGGGGACTTCTACATAGTACCTAAAGACGATTTCACTCCTAAGAGAGGCGAGAGAGCGCCGGTCAGGAAGCCTCAGGACAACCTGAAGCCGGAAGGAGAAATGGACGTCACTCCCAAGGACGATTACAGATACGTGAACGGAGATCGAGTGGAGGTTCGTCGTCACGAGGACCACCTGAAGATGGAAGGAGAGATAGACATCCGACGATCCAGAGACGATTACAAGAAGATCACCAAAGTAGAGAGAGTGGACGTTAGGAAACGCGAGGATAACCTCAAGATAGAAGGAGAGTTCATCGACGTGCGTCGCAAGGACGACTACGCTCATGTGGTCGTCGAACGTACTCCGGCGAAGAAGTATCCGGACAATCTGCGGTCCGAAGGAGAGTTCGACAGGCCTCAGAAGTCTCCTCTGGGACCAGGAGAGAGAAGGTCTCCCATCAAACATCCTGACAACTTGAAACCAGAAGGCGATTTCGAGCGTAGAACTCCAGAGAAAGTTGGTCCGATCGAGCGCAGATCTCCTATTCGTCAGACGGACAACTTGAAGCCGGAAGGAGACTTCATCGGGAGAGCTCGCGACGATTTCACGTCGAAGAGAGGCGAGCGAGCCGAAGTGATTCGCAGAGAGGACAATCTCAAGATGACTGGCGAGTTTCAGGACACCACTTCGCAGAGATCCACTTACACGGTGGTTCGTGGAGAACGCGCGGAGATCAAGCGCCACGAGGACAATCTCAAGGTGAGCACCGGCGCTATGGAGACGAAGACGACCAACAGAGACATGTTCACGCCGACTAAAAACGAAGATTCTCCGGCTGGCAAACCTGTCAGTCGCAGACGTCACATGGAGTCCTCGATTACTCTTGGAGACGACGTTACGACGATGTCCACCACCACTCAGAGGAACTACAACACGTTCACCAAACGCACTGCCAAGGAAGTCGCCGCGAAGATCAGCAGCATGGAGTCAGACAGCAGAAGAAACGTCTCTGCAGAGTCGAAGACGCTGGAGAACGGTCCGGTGGTCACCACTCTGAAGAAAACCACCGGAGAGAGGATCTCCTCCGCTCAGAATGTACACTCTCAACGTGTGATAACCGATCATCGTGCCATACAACCCGACGGACCGAGTCCGCAGGAGTCGAGACGGTCCTTGACGCCTGTCTCGGGTAGTCAACAGTACATAAACGAGCATAATCAAAGAGTACATTCGAGCGAGCAGCATACGAGATCGCAGACGCGAAGAGTCGTCGACGACAGGTCTGTCGCTGACGTTCACAACAGAACCTACGTGGTAGACGGTAGATACAGCGATCAACAGCAGAAACAATTAGAGAAACATCACCAAGAATCTGCTAAGCGTGACTACGTGAACACTCACCACGTGGAGTCTAGGCAATCTGCTACCAGACAGAAACAACAGCACGAGCAGCACACGATTTCCAGTCAGGCTCGTTACAATTCGAATCAGGCGAGCAGCGCTGAGTTCAAGCAAGCGATGAGTGGTCAGTCGATGGAGACCGCGATCACGAAGACCAGCCATCACAGGAAGAATATAATCTCTTCGTCGTCTGCTGACGTTACCAATTCGGTTCTCCACAGACGCGGAGTTACTTCGTCGACAGAGGCTCTTCACACGATTTCTTCGACGGCCGCAGATCAGAAGAAGAGCATTTCCAACTTGGCGGAGAGCGGTCAGTACATCAGCAACTCGAGCCAGAGCAGCGACAGACGAAGTTTGACCTCTTTGCATCGCAGCACGAAGGACGTGAATCCTTGGGCGTCTTCGACGTACGAACGTCCTCAGAGAATCGTCAGACGGGACAATCTGACGGTCGGAGGGAAGTTTTACTCGCACAGCGAGGCGAAGAATTATGGGAATTTCACGAGCCAGAAGGTCGAACGTGTTCACAAACAGGCGAACGTGTCCCATATCAATTTGGGCGATGGAAGTACGGTGACTTCGAGCATGTACAAGAAAGAGTACGCGCCGAGACACAAAGGACCTTGTCCAGCAACTCTGATCGAGGCGAAACAAACGCCTTTTAAACATACCAGGGACACGCAGAAGCACAAGTTCTATATGCCAGTCGTTTCTAATTAACAATCGTTCGAAAAAATTCTCCCCGTTTTTACTGTGAAAAATATCCGAAGGTCTTGGGAAATTAGTTGCTTTTTTTTTCTTGCAAAAATGTTTCGTTTTCTTTTTTAAACCGGAGTTTAAGTATACCCAGGCACCGATTCGATGGAATTAGATCTAAGCTAAATTGCGGGCTGTGATGAACTCGCGTCGTTCGATATTTATTTCACGAAGATCGTTCAATGAGATAAGATACGCGGAACTGCGTCGACTACATATAAGATTAAGCTTATATGCGTTAACATATATATATATACGTATATGCATATGTATATCGATACGATACGTCAATATAATTTTATCCCTGAGTGTTCGATATAAATGCGTTATGTCGATCAATGGCGAAGTATAGTCGAAGGAAGAAATATTAAAAATTGCCTATAATTAATATAATTAAAAATGTGAGAGCTTGAAACATGTTCGAGTATATCGAAAGAAACCTAAAAGATAAGAGCTCGAAGGATGTTCGACTGTATCGAAAGAAACCGAAAAACTAAGAGCTCGAAATCTCAATTAGGGTTGCATGAAAAATGTTGGCTTCGATTCGGTCAATTTAATTCGACATTCGTTTAATTTTTCAATCTCGCTACATTTCTTCCTCCGACTATACCTCGACCGTAAAGAGCATGCAGATGAAACTCCAGTTAAGATTTTGTTTTCGCCTTAAGCCACGTGTATTACAAAGCAATAACTAGAGGTTAAATCCGTGGATACGGACGAATCTGATTGTTAAATTGGGTTCGACCGGGAATTTAGAATAGTTGGCGCCTCTCGAAGGCGACACGTAGCGTCCCTAATCTTTGATCAGCTTCGTTGCTCTACTTAACCGTTTCTTCTGTCTTGCTGACGATTACACCGTTCCTTCAATTTTTTTCTCTCCCCTTTAACATTCTCCACGCGATTTACATTAACCATGAATTTATCGTTCGCAAAATAGGCCAAGTTGTCGCGTATTCGTTCGCGACGAAGGACTTTCGAGGGTTTCCGGTTTCCACGGTCCTTTGCAAACGCTTTGTGCAACGCATATTTTCAGCGTTCCGTCACGGAATGGAAATTATCGTTCTATATATTTTTTCCTTTACTTTATTCTCTCTATTTTCTATTTTCAATTTAGTTCGTTTACACGAGTTATCATGTGTTCTCGATCGATCGAATAAAGATGTTTTGCAATTAATTCTTGGTTTTACACTTTTTTCCCTTGTACTAGAATCGCATGCTGTGTACTATTTTCTTTAAATAGAAAACACACGTAGATTGTATGCAGATAACGTTTACGCTCGCGTGTATTATTACACGTTACTACACTTAAACATAAGATTTCCTTTTTTTCTCCGTTTTTCTTAAGAGACCAAGTGCTGTTCACGTAAGCTGTGAATATCGATAGCTCCATGGACTCGATTGATTATCATTTTATTTCGTTAGACTTGCAGGACGTTTGTATCGTTCGTATGACTTCAAGTAGGGTTATTACTTTTTCTAGCAATTTTAGAGGAACAGATGAACTAACTCGAGTATGTATACTAGATTTACGTATCAACGAGTCGAGGGATTTAATCGTAAGTTTTGCAGGAAGAAAGAAGATCATTGCGGGCCACGTGAAACAGGTCACCTAGTTATTTTTTATGGTGTGCGACAAAATTTTTATACATAATTTAAATGGTCTTAAAGGGTGAATAAGATGGAAAACAAATTTTTTTTAATGGAAAAAGTGGCAGAAAATGAAAGAAGGTTTCACGTTTGATTTAAAATTTTGGAGTCCAAGGCTCGTATCGTTGTTTACGTTTAAATTCACATTAATGTCTGCTACAGCGTACAGTAGAATAAAATATATCCATTCATGTGAAAAAGAAAATTTTCTTCCATCTTATCCTTTTTTTGGCACCATTTAAGTTATGTATAAAAATTTTCTTCTACCACCATAGCGTACAGTGGTGCGACAAAATTTTGATACATAATTTAAGCGGTCTTAATCGTGCTATTGGAGCCTTTTGGCGCACTCCTACGTCAATTCAAGCGTTAATTTGATCCTCTGCACTCTTCCACGTCAATTCAGTGAAAGAAATTTTAAAATGACACGGCTGAAAAAGAAAGTTTGCGGCCGTTGTGGAATGTTTGAATTTGCCACGCGCGTTGTGTACTAAAATTTGCCGTAGCCAAAGGGTTGAAGGATAAATGAGGCGGAAGGCAAATTTTGCGAATAAAAAATATTGCAAAAAATTAAAGGAGGTTTCACGTTTGATTTAAAATTTTAGAATCCAAGGCTCGTATCATTATTTACGTCTGCTATAACGTACAGTAGAATAAAACATACGCATTCATGTGAAAAGGGCACAGGTAATCGTGAAATAAAAAAATTTTCCTCCACCTCGTTCACCTTTCGACACCGTTTAACACGTTAAGCGCCATGTCAGTCACCGGTGAGTGACAGTATACTTTTCGTTCGGGCCGCGTCAGTCACTGTTGACTGACGATATACAATTTAAAAAATGAAAATTCTTCTGTTAATAAATTTTAATAATTTGGAGATCATAAAAGAATGTACCTAACTATTACTTGTTACCAAAAACATAAAATTTTAACGAGTATTATCAAAACACATGCAGTCTTATCGCAACCTTACGCAGATCTCCGGCCGCCAGCGTATCGGTGAAATCGGAAATCGCGGGCTAAACAGAGAGGAAGACAAAACAGGCTTGGCGCTTAACGTGTTAAATTACGTCGCAAAATTTTCTTCCACCACCGTAGCTGAAGAAAACAATTAGCGACCCACCCGGTATACTGTAAATTCGTAGATGCGCGAAACTTACCTTATCACCACTGTTACGACCTAGAAGGCAATGTTTGTATAAAAATATTCGGCATCCCTGATAATTAACGTGTGTAATTAAAAAAAAAAAAAAAAAAAAAGGAGTGA
>NW_017100219.1:668013-678995 GCF_001263275.1 Habropoda laboriosa
TTACTCCATTCAAGCGGCACCAACGTCGTTCGATACCGTTCCCTGAAAACTAATCGTCAAAATATGAAAGTAGAAGAATCTACGCTACGATGCCCCTTTTGAGACGTCATGAGCGAACAGTTCCGGTTAAACTGTGCGTACATCCTCGTCCTTTCGATCCTGATCCACTCCTTCGTGTCTCACTGTCGTCCGGAGTTTGACAAAGACACGTCCAGGTAATCGAGCGACGCTTCCATCGGGTTTTTCGGCACTCAAAGGTTATCGACCTCGAGAATCGACGGTTACTTTGGAATTAGACGTATCTAGTACCGGATAAGGGCGACGATCTGAATCTCGTGCTTCCCTTTCTTCCAGTCGGCTCCGTTCGACGTTTTACGGTCGGCGAAGCCTGTTCCAATATGTTTAGAGATTTCGTTCTGACCGATGGAGTACGAAAGTGGTTGGTCATTTCGAACTGAGGTTTCACCCTTTCAACTCTTCTTGCGAACTGCGATCGTGGGCGAGGGTGAGCTCGCTCTTTGTAGGGTCTTTCGAAACGGACATGCACCAATCAGGGTGCCTAAATCAGAGCTACTTAACTTCTTGCTCACGAGCAAATTTCCCTTCCCGAGGTTCCTACACTATGCGACTGAGATGAGGACGCGAGGAGTCCTCCTCCCACAGCTCCAGCGATAGTTTTTTGCTACGAACACGCAGTTAAACAAAAGGCAGTCAACTCGAGCGAGATCATCTCAGTAGCACAGTGTGGGAACCCCGGGAGGGGAAATTTGCTCGTGAGCAAGGACTCTAAGCAGCTCTGGCCTGAATGGTGGCGACAACCCTCTCCTTGCGCGTTTCTTCGGAGAAGCGGATGCCTGTGAGCCGCTTTCGGGGGACCGAATTTGTTCAGCCCCGAAAGCGGTACCGGTTTATTGCTAGAAGAAACTACCGCGGGTGCGAGCAATGGATGTTCGCGCGGCGCAGGGTAGAGCAATGGGGGTCTGATCGGTCGCTAAAAGGTGGCTAATGAGTAAGACTCAACATTGGTGATCAGTCTTTTCTAGTTTCTCTTTGGTTAATTTCTGGTAAAAGTTCTATTTCGCGTTCGCTTGGTGGTAAGTGGAGAGTGAGGTCTCTGGTAAAGCGTTAACCGCGGTGACCGTACGTTCTTCATAACAAAGAGTTGTTCTTTATTTTAAGTGTAATAGTTATGTTTTAGAAATATTTATTTGGATTTGTTTGTAAATTTTTTAACACGCTGACTAGTGACAGTCGCAAAATGAGTTTGGAAACAAGTCGCGACAAAATCTTGAAACTTCAGGTCTGTTCTCTATTTTCTCCTAGAATATTAGGTCGTTCTGTAAATTCGTGCCGAATTTTATAATTTAGTTGGATATTTCCAAGGAATCTTTAAATTTGATAAAAGAAACGTAAACGCCTTCTCATTCCATAATTGTTTTCTTAAGACCATTATGCCATCGCTATTTTCTTGGATTTTCGTTCAAATGTTTCTCGCTTTCGGCACGAACTTATGCAATGTACGGTCACCGTATGCACAACCTTCGCTTTCTTCGATTGTTCGCGATAAGAAGGAACACTTCCAGCCAACGAGACCGCATTTCTTCCGCTCCTCATCTTCTCAGCAACGCACAAGTACACGCGGCCAATTTCGTTCACCAAATTACATATAAATTTCATTTAAACGATAAAGAGTTCTTCAAAAGAAACTCTTAAAATTGCCACCTTTTCTCTGCAAATTTTTATCTAACTTGCGCCGCACGGTGATTCCAAAAATTTCATCTTCTTTCACCGATAATCAAGAGCACTCTGTTTTTCCACTGATTTTCGTTCAATTCACGCACTAAGATTGCCGCATATTACCCTTCTCCGTCCCCTGTTAGAATATGCTTCAATTATACCGTCTCCGAAAAGCTTTAATCACGAAATCATGCTCGAGAGAGTGCAGCAAAAATTTCAAACCAATATTAAACACAGTCAACATGGAAACATTGTCTGCACGAAGAAGAATATCCGACCACAGCTTTATTTTTAATTTAATTAATAACCATATCGATTGTCCCTCTCTCCTTATGCAAATCAATTTCTACGTATAGTCGGGGCCACGATATAGCGAGGTCGTAAAATCGGTCAGACGTCAAAGTAAACATGTTTTAGCTGCCGGGACCCGAAAATTGACAGAGATACGAGCAGATAAGTACTTGAAACCATGGTCAGGACCAGGTAAAGGTCTTATTGATGTCTTTAGCATCTTAGTTTATCTACTCGTGTTATATACAGATAGAAAGTGCAAAAAGATTGTGTAGCTTAATACTAACATATTTTCCATTTGTAAATGAAATACCATTTTCTACTTGAAGTACCAAATCATATGCTACCATTTGTTTATTGTTGGAACCCTCAAACAGACTGCGACACACGGCCTTGAGTGCCGCAACATCAATCGATGCCGATTCTTGAGAGTTTAATTTACGACCTCGCTATATCGTGGCCCCAACTATACCTGAACGCGTATCGAGATCCAGAGCACGATTACAAATACTTAAATCCAGATCTACATACGGATTAATTAATCCAATAAATCGCGTTATTGCTGACTCTAGCACTCTCTATAATCGTATTGACTTTTTTTACTGGGTCTTTACACACTTTTAATAATGCCGTACCTTTTGCACCATGAGTTTTTGTGCACGTCCCTTCTTTGCTATGTTATGTAAATATCTTTTCTCTTTTGTGTAAACATTTATGCGAGAGGGCTTCGGTACGTTTATAAATAAATAATAGTTTACATCGGAGGCGCGATAGTGCTTTAATTCACGACCTCGAAATATTTCTTCCACCGACTATACATCTCGCTCCTTGCCTCCAGTAACGCAGACTCGAGCAGCTACGCGATCAAGGATCACCGAAGCAACGTAGACCCGTCGATCGAGCAAATTTTCCGAGGACCAAACGACAGGAGCAGCTCTGTGTCGAGTTCCAAACGGAACGTCCCGATTGAAAACGCGAAATCCGCGCAGTCGGAGGAGATCGGGAAACGTGGACGAGTGAAACGCGAGAATGCAGGTAAAAGGAGCGACTCGAAGAATTTAATCGAAGCTTCGCGAAAGGATGAAAAACGATCGGTGTCTAAAGCTGGTGATCCTACTTCGAGAACCAGTCGTTCCTCCAGAGACCTTCCCAACCTTCCAGCCAAAGATTACGAGATTCCTCTCGATCGGGATAAATCCGAGTACTCCGACGTAGCCGAGGATGATTCTTCCAGCGGTTCGAAGAACAAGGAAGGTAAATACAAAGGAGGCGAAATCAACGTTAAAGAGGATTCCGAGAGGTTCATCGACCAAGAGGAGAGGTCCAGCTTGTACGATGATTTCGAGGCGAAAGACGTGGTTAAAAGAGGAATTTCTGGGGTGGAAGACTACGAAGAGATGGAGGACGATCCTTTTGGAGCTGCGGAGGACGCGGCGTTGGACGATGGTCAGATTTCAGACGAGGAGGTCGATAAGAAAAAGGTGCACAGCGACGTCAGGGTGAAGAGACAGCACGAGAACTTGAAGGATAGTGGGATCGTGGAGATTTCTGGGAAAGCGGAGAATCCTGGAGCGTCGAGTAACTTGATTAACGATGAAAAATCTCAAGAAGCGTCCTTGAAGCAGGATTCTGTGAGTGACAGGGACAGCAAAATAGCTGAAACTCAGGTGAGCAAGGATTCTACCGATCAGGGAGAGCAGTTGAAGAGGAACGTTGCGGAGAAGAGCGAGAACGACGCGTCGAAGATTAGTTCTGATCGAGACGCGGACAATTCGAAGCTGTCTTTGATTACAAGCGATCAGTCTGAGATAGAAAGCAACGAGAATACGAAGTTACTTAATCGAGACATTCCAGATGCCTCGGGAGACAGAAAAACACAGGAAGCTGGCTTGTCGAGTAACACCAAAGGACTGAGCGACATAGTTAGCGAGCCTTCGAGTCTCAAAGGAGGTTCCAAGGTGGACGAATCGAAGATCGCCGAGATTCAAACTCCAGAGGCGGTGAAGATCGAAGTTCTCGCGAATTCTGCAGAAGCTGCGCCCGTGGAAGACTCTGAAAAGCTAGAAAGCTCGAGGAACGAAGTTGCAGCGAAGGAGCAGTTAGACGGAGACTACGAGAAACGCGTGGAGGAACAGATCCAGAGAAGGATCGATTCCATCAAGGAGGAGATCAAGCGAGAGATCGCGGAGAATCGACGCATGAAGGAGATCGAGGAGAACAACGACAAGTTCGACGAGTTGCGCGAGGAAGAAGACGAGGACGAAGAGCAGGCGATGGAATACGAGCCTTCGGAGAAGCAGGACAGTTTATCCAAGAGATCCCTTCGGAATTCGGGCAAATCTCAGGTGCGCGAGAACACCGAGAAGAAAGCTGTGAAAAGAAAGAAGAGGCAAGGTGACGGTGCTCGGGAAAAGGTGCAAGGCTCGAAGAAATCGCGCGAGATGAAGAAACGATCGGTGGGAAAATCGGAATCGGAGGACGCAGCTGCTCTAACTGAAACGGCGAGGAAGCGTGAATTTCCGAGACAGGCGTATTTGGTGAGGACGGACCGGAAGAAGAAGAGAAAGAGGAGGTCTAAGAATTCCATGCTGATTCCGGAACAACGAAGCGTGAAACTCGAGGAGAGCCTTCCGGGCGACCTCGCGTTCGATTCGAGCTTGCGCGGAGATCTTGACAATAGTAAGGTGAAAAATTGAGATTAATTTAATCTCAGGAGTGATCGATACCTGATAATTCGCTTGAAATCGTTCCATCAGCAGTCGAAAGTGAGCGAAGATGAGAAAGCGACGGCGGAACAGGAGTCTTTGGCGGAGAAAAGGTCTGGTTCTGTAGCGTCGCTGACCGGAAATGGAGAAGAGACGGGACCATTGGCGACGGAGTACGGAGAAGCGTTTGGAGGTTTGAACGGAGAGCCTGGGATGGCTCTGGCTAGGTTTAAGAGGATCAAACGAGTCCTCGGGCCTCAAGCTTCCAAGACCTTGGGGTAGTAACGGGAATAATGCTGGATTAGACACTTTTTCTTTCAGACGATAATTGTAAGGAGCAGGTAGATTAATTAATTTAGAGTCTTGGCGTGTTAATCGATCCTGGTTGTCGGTACGTGACCAGTCGTCGATATGCTTTTACAGAGGTGTTTCGAAAGTGTTCCATCGACGTTCCTCCTGAGTTCTACTGTGGCGTAATTCACTGAAAACCGTAAGTGTGCTTTATAAAACAGCGCATTTTTATTGTAATAATTAACGTGTAGTGTTTCTTTTTTATACCTGATCTATCTCGACGACGAAATGTTCGAAAGCAGTCTATTCCGACTTTTCGCGCAATTCTGTCGACGATAAGAAAGTTCTATTGTGGCGTAATCTGTGAAACACCGGAAGTGTACCTTATTAAATAGCGCCTTCTCATTCGAATAATCAACGTATAGTGTTCCTTTTTCGTACCTGATCTATCTCGACGACGAAATGTTCGAAAGTAATCTTACTATATCCTGATTTTTCGTGCAATTTTGTAGACGATAAGAAAAAGCTCCATTGTGGCGTAATTTATGAAAAACCAGAAGTGTACCTTATTAAATAGCGCCTTCTCATTCGAATAATTAACGTATAGTGTTCCTTTTTTGTACCTGATCTATCTCGACGACGAAATGTCCGAAATCAGTCTATTCTGACTTTTCGTGCAATTCTGTCGATGATAAAAAAAAGTTCTACTGTGGCGTAATTTACGAGAAACCAGAAGTGTATCTTATTAAACAGCGCTTTCTTATTCGAATTACCAACGTGTAGCCTTCCTTTTGTACCTGATCTAGCTCGACGACGGAAATATTCTACCGTCTTTTCGCGCAATTCTGTCGACGATAAGAGAAAGTATCATACTTGTAAGCGGAAGAAAAATTCTCCCGTCAATCTGTAAAACAAATTTTCCAATTACCTGGATCGATCGATGATCTCCGCTCCGCCCCGACGCCGCCTGTGGGACATGAAATGGAAAGATAAAGACAGGTGGTGCCCAGGCAAAATTACACAACAGACGCAGATTCGTAGACGTTCAAGATTTAATAACAAAGATACGATTAAACACGAAGAAGACACATAGATCGTTAACCCTCTTTTTTTGTGCGCTTACATTACGGGGGAGACTTTGACTTTTTAATTTTTTTTTTGAAACTTCTCGGCAAGCGAGTCCCGCCGTCTCCTACTTGTACCATCATCCATCTCTCCTTATCACCGTTCTACTTTACAACAATATGAAACAATTATTTACACATCGACGGGCAGAAGGACCACGGTGTCGTGTGAGAAAATGCTGAAAGTGACGTTTTCGTTCCATTCTTCTTCCTCTTTTCCTCCTAACGATATACACGTCTACCAGGATGTGCGCGGAGAGAGCTGTTTCTCCCGGCCGTTGGAGTGCGCGATAAAAAAGATCGAGATCGAAATTCCGCTACAAAAAAAGTGCTAGATCACGGGACTTCGATCTCCAACTCCCTCGCTTCTCACAGTCTCGGGTATTCTTTTTCCTCTTCTTCGATCGTTCACGATTACATTCGCGCGTGCTTAATTTTCTCATTGCCAAAGAACTGCATATGCGTGTGTGCCGAGAGAGAGGTGCGGGCTCGTTACGACGAAGCGGGCTTAAAATTGAGATTCGATCGTTGGGAACAACTAGAGCCAGAGAGGGTAAAGTAACTCTCTGTCGATTATTTTCGGGTTTTCCCGCGCGAATGTAAGCGTACACGTATCGCAGAAGTGTACATCCTAGCTGAAAGCTCCTCCGTCGCGTCTCTTATTTTCTTTCCGATCGCCGACTGACTTCGTTTCTCGAGGTGGGAGGAGAAGGGTTGGATTGGTCGTGCGAGAGCGTGTACAGCGCGCTGTCGTGCTGTCCGATCGATCGATTGAAATTCACGGGGAAGAGATTCTCGACAAGACGAACGTCAGTCTGACGATAAAGGCTCGTTGGTGAAAACTCGTTCAGGCACCGATCGTTCAGAAAAAAAGAATCTCCACGCCTTCGTCCATTCGTCCTTCTTTCGCTCCACAGAATTGACAAGGACTTTTCTTACGTTTTTCCTTCGCCGAACTTTATCTCGGATATAAGTCGGTGTTTTGCGATGCTACATTTCATGTAGACTTTGCGGCTGAAAATTTCGGAGGTGGAGAAAGGACCGCAGACGAGCGGAATATATGCGGTGTATGAATTCGAGCGTGCAAGCGGCAACAACGTGAGACGAGACGAAAAAGCCGCGAGACTGTTATTTCATCTTCTTCTTCTTTTTGTTTTTAATGGTAAAAGATGAGAAAACACCGGATCGTCGTTCTCGGTGCGGTGGATACTTTTCTTCGTTTTTTCTTCTTCTCTCTTTTCATTTGCGACGGATACTCTGCTTGGTACTTGGTGCATGTCGATAGAGACTTTGTTTTTATTTAAAAAAATCGATGTCTGAGAAATGGTGTTCACAATAATATGGTACAACAACGTAACGGCATTACAGACTTAATATATATATATATATATAGGTATATGTATATACATCTGTATACACATATACGTACACGTATATATGTGTATATATATATATGCGTAATATTCATAATAATATAGGTAATGTTCTTTACCACAATAACATGGCTATATACAAATATTACAATGTTTCCTTTCCCTTTCGTTTCTCATTCTCCGAGAGCGTCGCGCGCGCGCGTTCGATACAACGATCGACCCGAGTCGAAGACGAGCTGCGTTTCCCTACCTTTCGTTTTTCCTCTCTTCTCTTTCTTTCGATCGTTCCACCTACCTCGTTAATCGTGCGACAAACAATTCGTTACACCTGCCACGCATAGACCGGGACCGATGTTCCCTATCCACCAAGCCGTTCTCTTTCTCTCGCCGCGGACAAAAAGCGTGCGTGTATACCGCGTGTGCACGCGAGAGAGTGATAAGAGAGAGGTGGGAGAAGGGAGAGACGGAGAAGTAGAGAGAGGAGTCTTACTTTACGTGTTCGCGCCTTCCCTTTTCAAGAGAAGCAACGGGAGATCTACGTGTACGGATGGAAAGAAGGGGGACAGAGAAAGAGAGAACGCTTGGAGATCGTTACGCAGGATTCTACGGCGGATGTCGCGGCTGCGAAACGGAAATACAAGTCGTGATCGCTCTCCCTCGAGACCGGAAATTCCAACGCAACCGCCGTATCTGCAGATTTATTCTAATCGTAGACTCTGTGTACTCTCGACGAAGTATTCAAGGCTTAACTCTTAATTAAATCCGTCTTACGCTGGAATTTTCCGGCCTCGAGGAGACAAAGTGTTTATTCTCGAATATTTCCCGCTGACGCAGATTCTGTAAAGTTCGCCAATTTACGAATTATCGTCGCTCGGTGTTAAAATACTACGACTTACAAAAAGGAAAATCCAAAATGATCGCGAGATAAACAACGGCGTAAATCGACGCGATCGGCTCGGATCTAAGGTGGCTCACGCAACGATTCAAATTTGCGTATTCCGCGTTAAGTATCGCAATTTGTTTTCAGAACGATCTTACAATCTAGAGCGACGAAATAACTGACGCGCTTTGGCACCGCCTCGCGGCTGCGAGACTTTCTCCGCGTTCACAGGGGATGACAGGCGGGAAGGAACCAGAGGGAAGAAAGTTCCTCCTCGAGTTCCTTCCTCCTTTCTCCCGTATCGATCGTTCACCTGGACTCCGCTAAAAATTGCAACAGATTTCAGCATGCGACAGTTCCCTTCTGACCTGATTTCGACCGACCGACCTTGAACTCTCCCTCGAGGACCACCTTTCTTGTCGCAACGAACGAGACGCCGAGGGATGTACAATTTCTAGGCAGTCTTTCACTCCGATCGACGATGTTTCAACAATGTGGAAAGCTGTCTCGAACGGGAAATCCCTGGATAGAGCCGGATGTCTTATTTATCGAGAGCGAAGGGATAAAGTAGACGACGACGCAGGCTGAGACGTTTGCGACTATGTATCAAGCATGATTCAGGGTGATTTTTGTGTTTAATCTTGGCTGGAACGACTCTCGAGCCTGTCGTCGCATCTGATTAAATTCGCGGTTAGGCACGGTAACGGGCGGTACGCTCGGTGGATCGATGGAAACCGTGTAGAATCGGCGATAATTTTGAACAAATCGTCGGGGTAACGGAAGCGTACTGAGAAGCTTTCGACAGTCAGCTTTCGATCGCTTTATTCTAGCAACAAACGTATTTCTCTATTAGATTCCCCGATAAACATGTTCGACGTGTATTTTTCTCAATTTGTACTCAGTTATAAAATATTCTCGGTACCAACTACGTTACAATCTTCGTTCTTATAATTTTTCTCACACCATCAACGTGACGAACTGCCAGAATACGCGCGACTGAGTAAAATTGTAAGTTTCGGGAGGGGAAGTCGAACGAGTTCAGCGCCTTTCGAATGTGCCGTAGCCTAAGTACGTTACACGGTAGTCTCCATTTTTCCTCGTCTTCTTTATCTCCTTCGATTCTAACATTATATACTTTAGTTTCGAGTAAGTCTAAAACGCGACGAATTAATTATCGTGTACAAAGTACAGCGTATTACTTTCAAAAAACAATTGACGACGCGCGAAGGTTGTTATACTCTTCGTCTTCGCGGTTTTATTTTTTTTCTCTCCTCTGTATAAGTTTTCTCTTTTTTTTCTTTCTTTTGTTTCGTTCAACGAAATTGAACACTTCATGTTCGCTGCTTCCAATATAATCACAGTAAAAAGGAAACACGAAACGTAGGTGAACGCGCTCGCAGGCTGAGTAAGAAGTGCGCAACCGAAGGAAAGGACAAAAAGTAGCGAAGAGAGTTCGAAATGCTCGATCAATGTCGACGATATCTCGGTCGAATAAAGGAAAAAAAATCGCGTCTCCCTCCTCTCTCTCTCTCTCTCGTGTCTATTATGTCTTTATGCGTTTCACATGCTCTCCTATAGTTTCATCCCCGTTAAGTACTCCCCGTTTTACGACGATGAGGAGCATAACCGACCCACGTATTCTGTATATTCATATATTCTTCTTTTTTGTTATTTTTTTTTGTCATTTTTCTAAATTGTAATTCCACCTAAACAGTAGTATCTCTTCTTCATCTTCATCTTCATCTTCTTCTTCTGCTTCTTCTTTTTTTTTTGTTTGTTTTTACCTTACTAGGATCGTATATGACAAAAGCATGTATAAATCAGTAGACATTTTTGTTTTGTGCTTCTTAGAGATCATACATGATACAATGTACAAAGTAGTATAAAATAAAAAAAGGATTAATAAAGATTTGTATTACTTAATCTTCAATTAACGGTTTTTTATCACGAACGGGACACCAGAGTGTGTGTCGCCCGGTCGACGGACGAGACTTTCCAACGCGAACACGTTTCTCATGGCCGATTTTTCTCTATCGTCTTTTCTGTGGCTTGCTGATACAGTTTTGCTTTTCTTTTTCCCTCTCTTTTGGCTGGTTCATCCTCCGGATAGTATTCGATTATTACTCGCGAAACGAATAGAGTTTGTTTTTTGCTTTACAATGTCGATCGACCATTCGATGAACTTCTCCATTCATTCATTTCTCTCTCTCTCTCTCTCTCTCGCTCTCTGTGTTTGTTTCGATTCGATGAGGACGATGACGATGACGATGGCGGGAGTAGTAGCAGCGATGCAGCGTTGTGTGTTCAGTAGAAAAACGACTTCCCGTTGGAAGCGCATCGACGGCCGCGACAAACAATAGACTCGTCCCATAATGTCAAAGTGTCCCATTGAATAAAGTCGCGACACCAGGACAGATAAGAAATTCGTATTTCCTACGTAATATAGTCAGCGCAGATAATCGTGTGAAAATGAGTAAAATGTTCTCTCGCCTTAGAGTCGATCCCGCCTAAAATGGGCTTCGGCGCTTGGATCTGATATGACCATGGTCGGGTCGGTGAGCATTTGTAGACCGTCCATGTC
>NW_017100219.1:679028-682346 GCF_001263275.1 Habropoda laboriosa
CTGGATCGAAATCGCCCATCATCGCCGTACCCAAATCTTTCACGAACTCTGGATTCGTCAGGTCGTCCGCGCCAGAGAAGTCTGCGAATGGAGAATTATACATTGACGTTGCGTACAGTCTGTGTCTTTCCAATACGATTCTCGTTAGCGCCTCTTAATTCTTCGTTTGATCGATATCGATCGAGATAGACCGCTGTTTTTCTGCCAGCTATCGAAGCGGCCGTATTTCTCGTCGGTTACTTCGATCGACGATTATGCGGATTCTGAGCAGAAATCTCTATATTTGTTGCGTTAGTTGGTAATTTGCAATGTTAGTTTAGAGCAGAGTGAAAATCTTCGGGGGAGATTTTTGTTCAGAATCGACTGGAAAATTTTGATTCGCTCTTTCAAAGATACCTTTCTGTGCAATTACACTTGGTGGAAGAAGGTCTTTGTACAGTTGCGTTGTGTTATTTTGATAGAGAGAGTAGTAGATAAATATTGGGTTGGAACACAAGTTTGTAGCGTTTGGCAAAACGCAATTATACGGAATTATGAAACAAAATAGTGAGAGAAAATAGGATATATGTGGTTGAACAAATTCATCTACAAATATATAAACATTGTCTTTGAATTTTGCTTAAAAAACGCTACGAACTTTCGTTCCAACCCAATAATATTTACTTTACTTTATTTAGAAACATAATGAAACAAATAAATATAAATACAAACAGATATTTTCCATGGAAAAATATTTCGAGTGACCTCTTTTCTACTTGCTTGCAAACAAGAAACTAACTTGCATTCGCCTTTGGAGCCTTCTTTATACAAATGTTGCTGAATTCTTAGACACTGTATGAAAATTTATTCATCTCATTTATGCTACATTATTCTACATCCTTATTCATTTATTTACAAACTTAATTTAACAAACAGATACTTTCTACAGGAAAAATATTTTGAGTAACCTCTTATCTATTTGCTTGCAAACAAGAAACTAACTTTTATTCGCCTTTGGAGCCTTCTTTGTACAAATTTTGCTGAATTCTTAGACACTGTATGAAAATTTATTCATCTCATTTATGCTACATTATTCTTCATCCTTATTCATTTATCTACAAACTTAATTAAACAAACAGATACTTTCTATAGGAAAAAAATTTTGAGTAACCACTTATCTATTTGCTTGCAAAAAAGAAACTAACTTTTATTCGCCTTTGGAGCCTTCTTTGTACAAATTTTGCTGAATTCTTAGACACTGTATGAAAATTTATTCATCTCATTTATGCTACATTATTCTTCATCCTTATTCATTTATCTACAAACTTAATTAAACAAACAGATACTTTCTATAGGAAAAAAATTTTGAGTAACCACTTATCTATTTGCTTGCAAACAAGAAACTAACTTGCCTTCTCCTTTGGAGCCTTCTTTATACAAATTTTGCTAATTTCTTAGATACTGTACAGAAATCTTTTTCATCTCATTTCTGTTACATTATTCTTTTTCCTTATTCATTTGTTTACAAACTTAATCAAACAAACAGATATTTTCCATTGTGATAGAAATATTTTGAGTAACCTCTTTTCTACTTGCTTCTAAAGAAGAAACTAACTTCCATTTTGGAGGCTTCTTTGTACAAATTTCTTTGTACAATTCTTAGATACTGTATGAAAATTTATTCTTTTTCCATCTCAAGTAATAGTAAATGTTACGTTTCTAAATAAAACATTATTCATTCACCTCCTCCATAAAAATTACACAACGCTAAATAAATTCTACCAAGTTGTAACAAGACCTTCTTCGACAAAGTGTACATCATAGACAGGTGACAAATTTCTTCGCAAGAACCCACCGGTGAGAATGATCGTAGGTGTATTGGGCGTCTGTGGCGTGAGCTGTTGGGTGGTGGTGGAGTTATTCGTGGTGGTTGTCGTGGTGGTAGGCTGGTACGGCATCTGCGGACTCGTGCTGAAATAACCGGCGTCTCCGCTGCCCAATTCACCCCCGACATTTATCGTGTCATTCTAGAAAAGAAGAAAAAAGGGGGAAAATTCCAACCTCGTTACACACCGTGCGGCGCACCTTAACGTAAACACACGGTTCTATTAAATCTCGCTTTGTTGCGTTATACTTTAAACAATTCTCCTAGCGTTCCTTTACCCTCGAGACTCGTACTGTGACGGGGTTGAAGAAATTGATTTGTTTGCATTTTCTTATAATTTAACATCTGGAAAATATGTCCAGGAAGTTGTAAAGCTCGACCCTTTGCAATCGAGTGGCGACTGAGAAGCGACATTAAATAATTAATCAAGACAGAGAGCCATATCTACGGGCCTCCGTAAATTTCTTCACCATAGTGAAATAGAGAATACGTTGAATATTGAAATGAAATAGTGTAGTCTTAAAGCATTTCAAAGAAGATCCGATTTTCAACCTTTCCTGTAGCAAAATCATCTCCGAGTGCAAAGGGTTAATGCTGAAAATTGGCAGAGGTATATGCCGATTGATCAATATACGCCTTCGAAGCGGTTTTACGTAGTCTTAAACTGTAATTGAAACTTTAAACGCGTTTTTCTCGAAACTGGCTGGAGTCGATTCGGTAGATGTTGCTTCGTCGTCTGAACTAGAATTGTGCGAATATCTTCTTTGTCGAAAATTCAGTCTCCGTTCAGTTTCTTCCTAACATCAAAAGCAATTTTTTTGAAACCTTGCCGTTTCTTTATTTCTCGATATTCTTTCACTATTCCAGTTCAGACGACAGCCACGCGTCTACGGTATTTCGGATAAGCGTCAGCCATCAGCAAGGATATTTCTCAAGGAGCTCCTATTTCACAACAAATGGACATTTTTACCCATAAAATGCTAGAATAAACACAGAAATTTGCAATTGTACCACTTGCTTCCTTTCAAATTTCCGAAAAATCCGCAGTAGGAAGGCTTAGGAAACTTTCTTCTTCCTCACCTGTGTGTAATTCGTGGTGTGATTCGGCGACCCAATGTACGTTCCCATCATGTTTGTCGCCACGGGTGTGTCCATCTGAAGCGAGAGAAACGATAGAAACTAGTGAATTAGACGTTCGACAACGGGGAACCGATCGAAAAAATCTACGCGTTCTTGTTCCGAGAAAAAATCAAAATATATGATCGGGAGAGATGGAAAAGAGGACGGAAGTGAGCGGGGGGAGAGACCCAACACCACGAGAGGTTGGATCCGCTCGATCGTAATTTATCAATTACACGGCGCGGTGTGTGTTTCGATCTGAACTTCTGGTGGAGGCGATTCCACGGGAAACAGAGGCGAAGAGAAGGAGACGAAGGAAACAAAAGAGCGGATCG
>NW_017100219.1:682472-682819 GCF_001263275.1 Habropoda laboriosa
CCCCTCTCTCTCTCTCTCTCTCTCTCCTTCGCTCCGCTGTCTCTCTTTCGTCCGTGAAAATTCCAAAGGGCTATTTTCCTCAGCCGTGTGAATTTCACCTCGTTCTTTCGGCTTTCTTCACTTACTGCTCTTCTCTTTCTCGTTGTAAAATACCATGTCCTGCTGTCGAAATTTATCACCGAGCCATCAAAAGGAAATGGACCCTTAGAAGCCACGCGAACGGGTACACAGGGGTGGGATTTACGCGTCGGGACGTCTTATCGTCCATCTTTTACAGGCACCGTATCCGGCGTAAAGCGTGCCGTAAACCATCAGCTGGTGCGTCGTTCCGCAAATTTTAGCACGCG
>NW_017100219.1:682843-692638 GCF_001263275.1 Habropoda laboriosa
AGATGAAACAGAGGAGCGTCAACACGCGAATCGGCGACCTTTCTTGTTAAAATCGTACGTCCGTTTCACCGCGGTCTATTCACCCCCGGCCTCTAAAAGACGCCCGATTCTCACGATAAAACGAGCTCTCGAAACGCGTCGTTGAACACCCGCGATTAAAAACACTACCGCGTTATCTCCGTCGATCGTGTTTTGTTAGTTAGCGGTAGTAATAATGAAGAGTAAAGAAAGACAAATGACAGGAGGGAAGAAGAGATAGTCGATGGCGAGAAGCTCTCGATTTGTCGATTGTTCGGGTGAGAGGATATAGAAATGAGTTTCATATTGTTCGCCAAGGGCGTTATTTCACCTCTATCTGCGTGCTCCAGGTGCAACCAAGTTCCATGAGCTGCTGCGCGAATTTCGGCCAATCCTGACGGATGCGGGCAACAGATAAACATCAAGGCTTAACATTTCAATCGTATTCGCAAAGAGAAAACGGGACAGATAAAAAGTGGGAGTTTCTTTTTTATTTTTCAAAGGTAGCACACGCGGGGGGAGCATTTCTTTGTAAAAGGTGGTTCGTTCTCTAGTCCGGTGCTGTCTCTCGGTCGAAATAAGAAGCGAGGGTGATTCGGGGAGGGATGCACCGCGGGATCGCCGTTTCTGTCCGATCGACGAGAAGGTCGCGCGCCTTAGCGAGAAAAGAACGTGGGAGAAACGAGGGCAACGAAAGTTGCGGCACGCATGCAGATACAAATAAACCAGGTTCGGGAAAAGTAAGTTCAACAAGCTCGAGGAAGTTGCGTTCACCTTCGTTGTCAAAAGCGTTCCAATAGTGGTTCTTCTCTTCTCGAGATCAAACATGGCGCGAATCGCTCGCCGTTACGGCTGAACAATGCGGCTCGTGGATTATTAACTAGCATAATTCGCCGACCTTTTTAATCCAAGGAATGCCCGGCCGAAACGAGAGGCGCGCCAAAAGCGAGAGTGACGGAATAATTGGCGGTAGGTCGCGCGTGCGGAATAATTCAGGAGGCCCGCGAAGGTCAGCCACCGTGATTGGAACACGCGAAAAGTATGCACGAAATCCAGGAGCCGCGATCCTAGAACCAAACGGGTGGCAAAAAAGGGGGTTGAACGAAACGAGAGCGAAATGGTAGAGCTCTTATGGAAACTCGCGAGAACTCGCGATCAGAACGAAACCTAAATAAAAAATCGCGCGACACTCGTGTCGCGTCGCCGGAAAAAACCTGACGCGATTCTGCAAATAAAAAGAGTAGGGGAGAGTGGTTGAAAGGTGTCGAAATCGAGGAGAATCGAGAGAAGATGTTGGCGGTAATCATGCACGTCGAAGCGATTTATAGGCGGCGAGTATACGAAACGAGTGACTCGTCTACTGGGAATCTCGCTTTTGCTATGTTGTTTTTTTTTTAAAGGAACATCCAAAAGATCATACATACCCAGCGGCGTCCGCTTAAAAAATCTTATTGAAAAGAAGAAGAAGAAAAAAGAAGAAAAAACGAGAGAGGAATTTGCTCGACGTACTTACCACTCCCTTCCGTATGCACAAACAAACAATTACGATCCGATTAAAAAAACACGCGGCTCTGCGAGGTCTTGATCAACGTGAGATCCAGAAATTCTGTTCCAAGGCTAATCGGTTCGATGGAAAAAATTCGTGATAACGCGACAATGTGGACGGAGAATCTTTGACGACACATACACAGATAACACATCGATGGGTAGGTGTGTGTGGGGTGGTGGAGAAAGAAGATATTTGAAAAGAGAGAGGAGAGTGTGCAAAATAATTGCAGGCATGGATAAGCGAACCGGAAGTAGTGGTGGTAGGATGGGAGCGCATGTGCTCCTCCCCCGTAAAAATTTCTCAACCGCGTCGAGGCTATCGATTTAGCTTTGGCGTAACGAGCGATAAAAGAAGACGGTTAAAGCCGTCGTTGGTGGATAAAACGCAACGCGATATCTATAGGGGCACTCTAGAGAATAGAGAGGGGAGAGAGATTCGTAAGGTCTCTCTCTCTCTCTCTCTCTCTCTCGAGGGACAACTTCGAGTTTGTTGAACCGAGTATATACACCATATGTTGAAATGATTGTTTCTTTTTTTTCTCTCTATTTTGTCATTCAGAGAACCGCGAAACGGTAGCCGCAATTGATATCGAATTTTCGGATCGTTGCCAGCGGGGAAAACGTGAGAGAGAGCGGTTGAAAACCGCGAGTGCGGATTGCAACCGGAAACGGACGCGTTTTACTAACCATCGTGAACTGCTCGAAGTCCTGCTGGAGCGCCGCCGCTTGCGCTTGGTTCAGGAAGTAACTGTTCTGGTCGATGCTTTCCGAAGTTAGATTCGGTGGACCAGGATGCCCCGTGGGACTAGGCGGCGCCGATGGATTGTTGCTGTAGCTCAACGGGCTGCCCTGTGACAGATGGGAAGATTGATGTTAAATAGTGTAGGGTTTGGTGGATCTCCTTGATTAAGACTGGGCAGGTGTAATTTTCCAACGAAATTTCGTTTAATTTCATGGAAAGTAAGAGTGAACAACTAAATGTTGGATTATTTCTAAGAACACCCTGTAGAAATAATCGAACGAGAAGAAAAACTTCTCAACGTTTTTTCTGAACAAAGACACTAGGAGGACCACCGGACGTGTCTTCGAGTCGAGCACTGCACACTGCGATACAATAGGGTAAACAGTTCGTAGGTATACTCTGTTCAAAATAAGAGTAACCTCGCTTCGCGCATCGGACGTGCCCAACGCAGGGCTAGAACGTCCGTACCGCCTACGTTTTTCTCCGTCTTACCCTCTGCTACGCTCTCTGTCTCTGCGCAGAACGGACGAGAATCGGTCCGAGAGCGAGGTTACTCTTATTTTGAACGACATGTAGAAGCGGACCCCAGCTTTCCCGTTTTGGGTATCCAGAGACAGTTTGATAGAGCATTTCAAATGGTAACGACATTTCTTCTGAGTCGTGGAATAAATTGAATATTAGCAGTTACAAAAACAATTTTATTTCAATCATCCATTTCCAATACTAAATTTAACACTAACCGTACCGGCACTTTGTGTGTGCTTATTCTTACCGTAGACGGTTAAACGATCGATTATGAAATTAAGATCATATTTTTCAGTTTCATAGGAAAGAATGAAGAAAACAGCTTTTAGATATGTCAGAAAGTACTCTGACTCGGAGTAGGGTGGGCGTGAAATTAATTGAACGTGTCTACGTTCTTACAATAGTACATTATATCCGCGTTATCTGAGCGTCGTTCGCAAAAAGTGTTGAAAAGTGTGCTTCGAGGGTCTCGCGAAGAGTCCTGCCGATCCCATGTCCACCCCTACGCGAACAGACCCAGGGAAAAACCCAAAGCGCTGGGCCTGGCTTCAAGATGCTCGCTTCACCGTCCTCGGGACGGATTTTCTCACAGATAATAATGAAAAAAAATTATACATGAAATTTTGAAACTGGTCATTTGACCGGGTGTGGTACGATTAGTGTTAGTACTATTCTACGGTGGTGTAAGGAATTGTGTCTCGAAAATACGCTACCTCTACTCTGTTTGCCACAATGACTCTTCTACTCTAAACCTGACGTAAGTACCTTCTAGACTCTTTTATTCTTGCACTCACACATTCTTTCTCTATCTATTACGATTTTTCTTTCGTTCTACGCAGATAGTCCTCGGAGACGTTTAGTCACATCTAGTGAAATCTACCCTGTTTCTAGTATAGCTTCTTTGACACTGACTTTCCTTTCTTGACCTGGTGTACGCATCTTCCAGACTCTTTTATTCTTGCACTCGCACAATCTTTCTTTATCTATTATTCCTACGAGACACTTAGTCACCTCCACCGAAACCCATATCTATTCTCAAGTATAGTTCCTCCTTCGCTAACTTTTCCACTCTGACCTATCGTACGCATCTTCCAGACTCTTATTCTTGCACTCATTCATTTCCTTTCTTTTTTTAATCACTATTTTCCTCTCATTTTACGCAGACATTCTTCGAGAAATTTTGCCACATCCACCGAAATCCATATTTATTCTCAAGCATAGTTCCTCCTTCGCTAACTTTTCCACTCTGACCTATCGTACGCATCTTCCAGACTCTTATTCTTGCACTCGTTCATTCCCTTTCTTTTTTTTATCACTATTTTCCTCTCATTTTACGCAGACATTCTTCGAGAAATTTTGCCACATCCACCGAAATCCATATCTATTCTCAAGCATAGTTCCTCCTTCGCTAACTTTTCCACTCTGACCTATCGTACGCATCTTCCAGACTCTTTTATTCTTGCACTCGCACATTCTCTTTCTCACTTTACTACGATTTTCTTCTCATTTCACGAAAGATATTCCTCGCTGACATTTAGTCTCCGATCTTGGTATATTCTCAAGCACAGTCGATGGAAGCGATACAACGAGGTCGTAAATTAAAGCGTTAAACGGCGACACCGATTAACGCGGCCGTGGACAGTGCCGTCCGTCATTTACGAATTGATGTATAAAATTTCCACTTATCGATCTGTCATTTAAACTGTACGATTTTAAGCATCCTTCATCTCCCGTTAAAAACGAACCTACCAGCTGTCACCGATTAAGGCGCGGACAAATTTTTCAAATATACTGCATTGGAAGGACCAATTCCGAGTTAACATCGAACGGCTCTGAACCAAGTTCGAGCTCCTTTATCTCCCTCGATTACGTGTATTTTCACGCTTCGCTGATTTTACGACCTCGCTATATCGCTTTCACCGACTATACTTAGTCCGAAACGCTCTTCTCTCGCTCCTCTGTCGCTCCAGTTCGATTACCCTCCGTTCACCTAACTCTCGATTCGCGTTAACCCTTTAACTTGTAACAACGTGTCAGACTCGTGACAGAGATTCTGGTCAAGATGGGAGAAAAATAGTTACCAATTGTAATCCTGAGTTTCGCTTTAATTTGGAAGACTGAGGATTACCGAATGCAATTGATCCGTGAGAGATTGGGTTTTGTTGCCTGGTAGAGTACTGAAACAGTAAATGGCTGACGCTTAGATGCTTAGTCGGAACAGAAATCATGGGTTAAGGGGTTAAACGCGTACAGAAATTCTATCGTTCCTACAATGCTCGACAAAAGAGTCTAGAATCTCCTGAAACTCTACTTTACAATTACTTTCGCTATAGTTTTGTCCAATTTCTTATTAAAGCGATGGATGAAAATTTTTACAAAAAAGTCTAAAATCCCTTGAAACTCTACCCTATAATTGTTTTCGCTACAGTTTTGCCAAATCTCTTATTAAAGTGACAAATGAAAATCTTGACGAAAGAGCCCTCGAGTTTCCTCCAACTGTGTACTCTATAATTGCTTTCGCTATAAGTTCCTAGAGTCTCTTATTAATCTTCCGTCGGGCACACCCATTTCTGAAACGCTATCGGGCGCACTGGATCTTAGAGATCGGCCTTCAAGAGGTAACCAAACCATAGGAATAATAGAAGAACATGAGCGCAAAGAAAAGACATCAACATTTCGAGCACATTTGCATATTCATTGCGCAACGCATCGCGTCTATATACATTGAATTATGGTTGTGCATGGGAGATAAGTGCGCCGGACGGAGGGTTAAAATGATAAACGAAAATCTTGACAAAAGTGTCTAGAATCCCCTAAGACTCTTTACTCTATAATTTCGTCAAATCTCTTATTAACCCGTATGCCAATAGCCACAATAGTCGTCTACTTTAATTTAAAATTAAAACTTCGATACTTTTCCGCTGAAAGAATTCTAAACTCGAGGCAAACACAAAGTAACAACGATCCATCCAGAAATACACAAAAAGTGTACCCAGATACCGGCACAAGTGCTGAACTGATAAACAAAGAAAAAAGTAAAAAAAGATCTGTAAGCATACTTGAATCGTGAGCCCGGGTGACGACTGTGGCGACGGCCTGTTCACCTGCTGCGAGGACCTGTACGAGCCTAACGAGTTGAGCTGCTGTTGTTGCGGTTGTTGCGTCTGCGACGACTTCTGGAACACACGCGACAAGCACGGGAAGACCTTAATAAATCTCCAGGACGATTCTTTCGCGATTACGCGACGACCCCCGCGTCGCTTTACCCTTCGACTGAAAACCAATTAACCCCCTGATCCGACAAAACTGTCCAAGTTCCACAGAGTCGATGCAAAAATCTACAAAAATTTCTACGACCAAACCCGACCAAAAAAAAAAAAAAATGACAATTTTTCCTCCACTCTAGTCCTTCTTTTTTCTCTCTTTGCTACAATTTACGTATGACAGCATGTTGTGTGGCAACGATATAAATCCGAAGAGTAAAAAAAGAGAGGGAGAAAGGAAAGTAAAGTGATATACTGACTGGACTTTGCGGTGGCACAGGACTGTGCGGTTGCTGATAAATGTAGTGGCCAGCTGGACTGTGGGACGTCGCCGTCGGTGGCTGGGGCACCGGTTGTTGCGAATAGCTCTGAAGATCCTGTTGCGAAGTACTTGTGCTGTTTTCCAGCGCCACACCCTGTTTTCATAGGCATCGCTATTAACGATCGGTCGACGCGCGTTTTTTTCTTCTTTTTCTTTTTTCTTTTTTCATAGCCCTAGCACTAGCCTCAATGGTCAGCTGCTACGCGATACGATCGATCTATACGCCGATTTTAAACCTTCCCAGTCACGGGACCAGACGTTTACTATCGCTTACGAATACGGTATTGAGAAACTGTTTGGAAGTAGATAAGTGTTTTGCGGGTTGAACAGATTCGTTGGGTTGTTGCTGGCAATGTTTTTTATAATTGCTAATTTACTGTGATTTCCAAATACAATACTGAGACAATGTTTGGAATTACATGTTTTTAACATTTTCTTTTTTTTTTCTCAAGGTGAAATAGATAGGGGACATTATTATCAGCGATTCTTTTTTTATAGTAATTGTTGATTTGCTATGATTTCCAAATAGGTGCAATACTGAGACAATGTTCGGAAGTACGTGTTTTCGAATTTTTTTTTTCAGGATGAAATAGAAGAGTTACATTGTTATTAGCAATGTTTTTTATAATAATTGTTGATTTGCTGTGATTTCCAAATACAATACTGCGACAATGTTTGGAATTACCTATTTTCCAGATTTGTCTTTTCAAGATTAAATAGAGAGGTTACATTATTATTAGCAATTTTTTTTTATAATAAGTGTTGATTTGCTATGATTTACAAATAGGTGCAATACTGAGACAATGTTCGGAAGTACGTGTTTTCGAATTTTTTTTTTCAGGATGAAATAGAAGGGTTACATAGTTATTAGCAATGTTTTTTATAATCATTGTTGATTTGCTGTGATTTACAAATGTAATGCTGAGACAATGTTTGGAATTACGTGTTTTTAACATTTTCTTTTTCTTTTTCTCAAGGTGAAATAGATAGGGGACATTATTATCAACGATTCTTTTTTTATAGTAATTGTTGATTTGCTATGATTTCCAAATAGGTGCAATACTGAGACAATGTTCGGAAGTACGTGTTTTCGAATTTTTTTTTTCACGATGAAATAGAAGAGTTACATTGTTATTAGCAATGTTTTTTATAATCATTGTTGATTTGCTGTGATTTACAAATGTAATGCTGAGACAATATTCGGAATTACGTGTTTTCCAGATTTGTCTTTTCAAGATTAAATAGAGAGATTACATTATTACAGTGGATTCCAGTTAATTGGGACACATTTGGACCGGACTAATTTGCCCGAATTAAGCGGCTGTCCCAAAAAAGGGAATTTCAACAGGCAAACTCTGAAGAACGTAAAAAATGAAGCTAAAAACGATTTATCGAAAATGTGTGTTTAAGCATGCAAAGAAGGCTAACAATAAGTAAATAAGCACGTATTTATATTCCGTTCTTCGGTATCTGTCCGAAATAAACGGCGGTCCCGCTTAACCGGCGTCCCAATTAACCGGAATCCACTGTATTAGCAATTTTTGTTTTTTAGATAATAATTGTTGATTTGCTATGATTTCCAAATAGGTACAATACTGAGACAATGTTCGGAAGTACGTGTTTTCGAATTTTTTTTTCAGGATGAAATAGAAGAGTTACATTGTTATTAGCAATTTTTGTTTTTTATATAATAATTGTTGATTTACCGTGATTTCCAAATACAAAACTGAGACAAAGTTTGAAAGTACACGTTTTCCAAATTAAATAGATAGGTTACACTATTACCAGTAATTTTTCTTTTATAATAATTCTTGATTCTTGCTTCTCCATTCAAAATGTAAAATTGCAATCAACGAACGAAGAAAACTTGAGTAGATAATGTAACCTAACTGAACGGGGGCTCGTCGTATATCGTGGAGTTTATTGTTTTCAGAGCACATACAGAGTGAGTCACATAACTTGTCCACCCCAGACAATTTTAAAAAGTGTTTTATATAAAAATTGGAGGGTATCGAAGGGAACCTAATACTTCCTTTTATAGAAAATTCATTGCACCTTTAAATTTTCACGCAAAAAGGTACACACTCCGTTTAAAGAATTCAAAGCGATCTTGACATCTCGTAAACGAATAGGTTAATGCAATTTTCGTATAAAACACTTTCTAAGATTATTTAGGATGGACAAGTTACATGACTCGCCCTGTACATCTTCCAAAATAAACCATCAACCCTCGTGTAACCCAATTTTTCTTCGTTCACGAGTGGACAAATTAGGGTTGCTCACAATTTTACATTTTCTTCGCAAAAATCAGAACAGTTGCTGCTAATAATGGAATAATACGCATATCCCTCGAATTGCACGGTAGATAGGTTCCACACAACGAGACAGAGCTTGCATATGAAAAAGAAGGATTGGAACTAAATTTTAAGCGGTGTAAATCGAATCAAAGAACACCTATCCCCCGATTTACATTGAAGATAGGTGTAAATCGAAAAGAAACTAAAATGTGGATAATTCAGTCATTTATTTCAACGTAAAATAAAACTAAATATATCTTAAAAAACATAAAAATACCGGTCTATTCATAAAATGATAAAAATATAAAGGTATATGTATGTGATTCATTTTACATACAGAAACAAGATTATTATTATTCATTTTACACGCTCGTCAACTATCCCGGATCTTCTCGATCCGGGCCGGGGCAAATTGAAAAACCGTGTAAAAGTGAAATCGTGTAAATCGGGGGATAGGTGAATACGAAGAAAATTCGTAGATACGTTCATGATAACCGTGTAAAACGAGACAAGGATTGTATGGAAAAATGGAGATCGGTTCCACTGAATGCCAAGTCACGAAGCCGATGCTCTAGTACATTCTAAACGTATTCAAAGACGTAAAATTTTCATGTTTTCAACTGATTTATTTATTTACAGGAAGGAAAAACACATAAACGTAAACAGCTTTTCTTTAACAAAAACAAAAATAATGTCAAAGTAAAAACAGTCTTCGTCGGAACATTCAAAAGCTGGGACTCGCTTTTTCTTTGCTCGTGGAACAATATCACTATCCGAGTCGCTAGCATTAATTTCTCACGGTTAAATCCGTCGCTGAGTTACAACAAAATACGTAAAAAAATGCATAAAGGAAATAAAACAGAAAATACGTTCTTTTTTTTTTTTAATTTGAAAACCGTGTAATTCGAGGGACGGGTGTACAACCAGTAGAACAGCAATAAAAAAATAAAATGTCCATAATTAACGTAACTTTCCAAGCACGCAACGTTACAAAGGATTACCTGTGCTCATTTTCCGTAACATTGTTTCGTTCGGCAAACAGAATACCAGAAAAAGCGAATAAAAATGTTTATTTACCCT
>NW_017100219.1:692680-716598 GCF_001263275.1 Habropoda laboriosa
ACGTAGTATTTGACAGAAACCGGAAGTCGAGATCGTCGGAGACAGATTCGTCCTTTAATCTTTATTCCATTCCGAACGAACCAGTTTTTTTATCAGTCAAACGTTATTTCCTCCTTAAGCGGACAATTAACGTCCGTCCGAGCGGAGCGAGTGGCTCGGATAAAAGTTCTTTTTCCTCCGCGAATGCAAACAAGATTCACAAAGATATCGGATTCATTTAGCCCGGCAAAAGTTCCACCGGCCAGGCTGATACGGAAGTTTTAACTGGCGCGAGGCGAAATAACCTTTCCCAGGACCGAGAAAACGAGTTCGAAACTGGACGACAAACATTTTCCATTTACACCGCGCTGCGAACTTCCGATCGACGTTTCACCGCGGACCATCTCGAAATGGTATATGCGCGTTTTTTGTCTACAGAAGTACTTACTTACACGAGGTGATTCTAGATCGCGTGTCAACGCCTTCGAAAGTTCTATCTTAACAACCGAGTTGGCCCGACTTTCGCAACGTTGACAGGGGATCTTTAGGATCACCGAATGTTCGCGTTTCAGGGGCTAGATCATCTCTGAGGTTTGAAAATATCGAATTTTCTTTTGGAATTAGTGTTTCTGTGCTAGAATTTTAGGGGGGAAACGAGAAATATCTATGAAATTCAGTATTTTTTTTTAATTTTACTTTGGAATTGATATTTTTGTACTGAAATTTTAGGGAAAAAATGCCATTCTTTATTCGATCTTCACTATGTTTATAAAACTCAGTATTTTCCTAATTTTTTCCTTGCAATCACCATTTTTATACAAAATTTTATTCTTTTTTCATATGTTCACTGTGTCCATAAAATTTGGTATTTTAAAATTTTCAGACTAAAATTTTAAGGGGAAATGAGATTCTTTTTTCATGTGTTCACTATATCTGTAAAACTCAGTACATATTTTCTTAAGTTTCTTTGCAATTATTTTTATACGAAAATTTTAGGGGAAAAATGCGATTCTTTTTTCATATATTCACTGTGTCCATAAAATTTGGTATTTTAAAATTTTTAGACTAAAATTTTAAGGGGAAATGAGATTCTTTTTTTACGTGTTCACTATATCTGTAAAACTCAGTACATATTTTCTTAAGTTCCTTAAGTTTCTATTTTTATACGAAAATTTTAAGGGAAAAATGCGATTCTTTCTTCATATGTTCACTGTGTCCATAAAATTTGGTATTTTAAAATTTTTAGACTGAAATTTTAAGGGGAAATGAGATTCTTTTTTCACGTGTTCACTATATCTGTAAAACTCAGTACATATTTTCTTAAGTTTCTATTTTTATACGAAAATTTTAGGGGAAAAATGCAATTCTTTTTTCATATGTTCACTGTGTCCATAAAATTTGGTATTTTAAAATTTTTAGACTAAAATTTTAAGGGGAAATGAGATTCTTTTTTTACGTGTTCACTATATCTGTAAAACTCAGTACATATTTTCTTAAGTTTCTTTGCAATTATTTTTATACGAAAATTTTAGGGGAAAAATGCGATTCCTTCTTCGTATCTTCACTATGTTTATAAGACCCAGTATTTTCTTCATTCTTTTCCTGCAATTAACATTTTTATACTAAATCTTAGGGAAAAACTGTGATTCTTTTTTCATGTGTTCACCATGTCTATAATACTCAGTATTTTTTAATTTTCTTTTGCAATTAACGTTATTATGCTAAAATTTCAGGGGGGAAATGCGATTCCTTCTTCGTATCTTCACCACGTTTATGAAACTCAGCATTTCTAATTTTCTTTTGCAATTAATATTTTTGTACTAAAATTTTAGTGGAAAAATGCGATTCTTTCTTTATATCTTCACCATGTCTGTAATACTCAGTATTTTTTTTTTTTTAATTCTGTACACTTCTTTAGTAATTGGCAAATTTTTCATATTCTCTTAATTTAAATCCGACAGAGATAGCAGAGGCTCGACGATGCAGCTGTAGCATCGCCATTTTGCACCGAAATTAAATAAAAAAAAAAATACTTTTACATTCTCCAAGAGTAATATAACAAAATCCACGTGAAAAATTTTCCACAAAGTTCATCATCCAGTATCACTTCCAAACTTCAGAGATGCTCCAACCCTCAAAATTAGATAAACCGTGACAATTACTTCGACCGCTTGTCCATACCATTTACTTCAAGCTAAACAGCTTAATCTCGCTAGCTCGATTCTATCAAGCGAAACGATACCAGAAAACAGTATAAAAAAAGAAAGGATCGAAAACGCGTAACTACTGCTGTAAGCGGTAAAAAAAAAAAAAGAACAGAAAATAGTAGTTGCTACTAACCTTACACGTGTGAAGGAACCTAGAGTTAACAGGCACTGATAAATGGTTCTGCAAAATAACAAACACAAACAAACACTACAACAAAGGCAAAATAAAAATAAAACGAAATTAAAGGTGGCGATTAAGCGTAAAATAGGAAAGATTCCCGGTACTTCGTTCGTTTCTTCCAATAGTAAAAGAGAAAAAGGAGAAAGACATGCATCGTCGTTCCACAAAGTGGCTCTCGAAAAGACACGCGAAACTTTTCTCTGGACAATTAACAGTCCAGCGAACGAAAGTTTTTCTACGATCGAAAGGCGGCGCACTTAGGCCAATTAGCGGGCGTGAGTCTTGCGAAGGTCCGGGGCCGTTACGCTTCTTTCGACACGGTGCATTAACGCTTAACGGGCAAGGTGCAGGATAAAATCGATATTCAGCCAGGCTACGACTAATCTAGACAGCGATTAACAAACCGTGGCCGAGATTGGTCGCCCCTCGGACAATAATAACAATAACAACGCCGGTCTAGCGAAATTGTACGCCGCGGCGAGGCGAGCCGAGGCAATTACGCTCCGAGTTGAAACATTTTTAACGGTCGATCCGAGCGTTTCGTAATCGTTCAAGGACCAAGCAAGTCCATCGCGAGAGACGGAGAGAGAAGAACCGATTGATTTTTCACGTGGAATCTCCGGTCGAGAAATCTGCGAGTATTCGAAGAGGAAGATCTACACACCCCGGTGGTTACGAAGCACAGAACAAGCACAGAACATCTCTCTTTTCCTTCGTATCATGCAGTTGCTACGCATGTGTCAGCGGTTACTTTCTGTATCTCGCGAATTATACTATGTACATTTAGCTTTATGGAGGCCAGGCATCTTTTTGTCCTCCGCTGGTCAATAGGAAAACGAAACACTCTGGAGTAGCGTAAAATATACTTGCGTACTTTGTGCGTGTGTCGAAGATGCCGAGATTCCATAATTGTTCGTCTCTAGTTCGACGTAAAGTGGTCGGAACACCGTGTCTCTCTTCAACTCTTCGAGTAAACTTTGGTCCACAGATTATTTTCGACCTTTCATTTTTTTCATTTGAAATATTTCGTCTCGGATTGTTAAAAATTTGAAAAATTCGCGAGAGAGAGGCACTCTCTATTGGGTGATCCCATAAATTCGTACCGAAAATTAGTAATATTTTACTTTTTACGCAAACTTTTTAGATATTTTTAACACGAACCGTACAATGCCCGGTCAAATCGGTCAAAGGAAATTCTCTGTGAAATCTTGGCAAAAGTAATAGAGAAGAGAAGACTTGCAATTGTCTCTTCTCAAATTTAACCCTTCGACGACGATAGACTCACATACGCGTTCACGGGACACTATGTGAACGCAACCGAGCGATCGCCAACTTATGCGCGTACATTTGAGAAAATCGTAACTGTCCTATAAGTTAGTTCGAAAAATAGTGACCCAATTATGTCATCGATCTAACCCCGAAAATTCGGTAGGAACGTACGGGATGGCCGGATAAACAAAAGTGAAGAGTTAAGAGAGACACGGCGCTTCAGGCGACCGAGGGCAGGTGCAGCAAGCATCCTCTAAGAATGCAAACACTATGTAAAAGAGCGTGTTTACGGGATCGCAAGGATATTTACTTGGGCGCTGGTCTGATCCTGCGAAAAGGATAGCCTACCAGCTTGCGGCAAGCTGGTCGGCGACAGGTTTGTGGGACTGCTTGTTTCACGGCTCTGGAATACACCAGCGGAATAGACCATTTCAAAAGAGTATCCCCTGCATCGAGGAGTTTCGCTACCTAAGGCTTTTGTATGCTACTCCGGCGTAACGCGACGCTACCTGATACGACACGGACACCGACTTGGAGGAAACAAGAGAAATGTGGGCTAAGAGAAGGAAAAAGAAGAGAGAGAGAGAGAGAGAGAAAATAAACGGTACGCGATTATTCCTGATATCACTTCCCTCAGCCGCATTTTTTCACGAAATCCACGCGATATCGCCGCGTATAAAACCGTGGATCCCTTTCTTCTCTCTTTCTCCTTCTCTACCGAGGAAATCATTTCCCTAGAAGAAAAGTCTTGTCTCTCATCTGAGATAAAGAGAAACGTCGCATTTTTCGATTAATTCCTCGTTCGAACAAAGTCCGACAAGAATTTTCTCCCGTAGGAGGTAAATAGTAAGAGAAACGCGGTTCTGAAGAAATTTCTCTGCAAAATGAAGTACGAGAAACGGGGAGAGATATGTATGTATAAGGAAAGTGGGATAATTGGGCGGACTTACGTTGCTGAACGGTGTACTGCTCGAGTGATCCTCCTGATCCGACGGGAAGTGGACCAGATCAGGCAACGATCGTGTGTTGCCAATGGGAATTTGCTGTCCCGCCGGCTGAGAGCTTGGGTCTATGCTGCAAGACAAATACGCGATCCAATCAGAAATCGACGCGTTTACGGGGGCTTCGTGGGCGCTCGAGAACCTTTCGAAACTATGATTCTCGAGTCGGTTGTCTGTCCTGAAAACACCACCGTAAATTTCCATCTTTTCCAATTAGAAAATCACAGAAGATTCGTCCGCGAAGGACGAACATTTCTTTCATCGACACTCTCGTCACGAGTGCGAAATCAACAGTAACAAATAAATAAATACATAAATATGCGATGAATATTTCGACGGATGCGTCGGACGTGTTCAAATTTAAGGCAGCCTCGAGGACAGACCGGACAGTGGCTGTTCGAAAGGAGAAGAAAAAAGAATTATACGAACTCGATGCACTGAAGTGCATTAGTATGTGCGATATAATGCTCGGCGAATACAATGAAACCTGCGGTACAATAGCTCGCGCTCATAAATAATGCATACACCGGGTATACAACAATGGTACGGTGTACTGGAAGACATTGCACGAGATTCGCGAAATTCCACATATTTTTTTCTTTCTTTTTTTTTTTCATTTTAAGAGAGACTCGGCTAATCGGAGTGGACGTAAGAAAATTGCCACGTGGTTCGACGTGGAGGAAGGAAAAAGTGAGGGAGAGAGAATGCGTCTTACTTGCTTCCAGGCACTCTAGGTATTTCACAGGACGATCTTGGCCGTTCGATGAATCCGTAATGCAAGTCTCTGTTGTCGCTCCCGGATCCGCTCATGGTGTGTTGATCTGTGAACGACGAATCGAAGATGTGAGATAGAGACGTGGGGGGGAAATCGAGAGGAAGGAAATAATTTGTCGGGACTTGAACCGTCGGACGGGAAAATGGAAAAATTCAGTTTTGGGGCTTTTCGTTTCTTTTCGTGGATTTGTGGGAAATACCTACTTCTGCGATGGAAAAGTATCATAGCTTGGTGGAAGATGAAGATGTTAACCCTTTCACTACGGCAGATTTGTGACTGATGGTCAATTTTGAACCACTGTTAAGCAGCACATCTGCCGACAATATCCCAAAGTCAGGATTTCTAACTTTATGTTCCTTGAATATTTCTACAAATCCTGATCCGTCGGTAGGGGCAATAACTTTATGAAGCCATTGAACATCTACCGCGTTCTTCTCAAGTCGGTGTTTTCTCGCCGACGAGCACGGCTTAGAATTTTTATATCGCTGCTTTCGTGTATTGCTCGCTTCAGAGTGCTTCATAAGTTTATCGCCTGTAACGGCCCGGGTTCGAGGCAAGCGGAACCTCGCGGCGGTCACTCAACGTCAGCTTGGGGGGGTGGTCATTTCACACGTCTCCTTCCAGTCTTTTTGTCAACCGATCATCTGAAAATCAACCACCACCCTCGCGATTTTCGACAAAATGAGTTTGACCAATGTCTCAACCCCGAAACACGCCTCATCCGAGGCAACGACGAAGGAAACTCTCCAAGACAATTCAGTTCCTCGTCAGTTCGCATAGTTCATCGTTCAATTCCACGATAGTTGTGTCATTTCACTCGCACACCAAACCCTTTCGTACTCTTTCAACTACGCATAATTTATACTATTTCCGATTCGTTTGTTATTTCATTAAATTTGTTCTTACACAAATCCACCCATACTCGTTTAAACGTCCCTTGCCTGCGTAACAGTTCGTAAGGAAATCACGCTGTCTCCAACCATCGCAACAAAATTTCTTATTTTGGCCGCATAACGTTTACTAAATTAGGGTGGAAGTGCGTAAAGGAGAAAATTAGTGGACCGAAAGGCTTCAACAGCATGGCGTGAGCAAATTTTCAAAACGCCTGTAGGCGCCAATAGTAACGAAAGGGTTAACGAAGATCCGATGAAAATGCTGCTTCTTATTTAATACAATTTTAAATCAAATAAAATTGAAGTCCCATTTAACAGAAAATAATTATGCTGGAGTATTTGTCTTAAAAAACACCGAGCTTCCAATTCCTTCAAATTCAGCTGATACTCTTCAAGATATGCAGCAATGACCGTGAACCATTTAAAATTTATCATCGATACAAATTATTTACGAAAACTGTATAGTTTGTTTTAGTTTCATCAGGTAGAGAAATATTCTTTAACGAATTATTTCGCGTTAAAAGTTACGAACGACGTGTGAATAAAAATATTTTAACGGAAAATTGATTTTCCCCCCTATATTCTCGCTACACTGTACATTTGCTGAGAAGCGAAGCCGGGTCAGAATTGACCGACCATAAGATTAGTCGGTCTATAGATCAGAGTTTTTTTTTCGTCAGAGTTTTATCTAACACATTAAACTACATTTCTCGGTAACTTTTTTTTTCTAATCAATGGTTGAACGACCTTTAATGATAGCACGGTGAAACCGCTACAACAGCGGCTATCACACAGAGATAAAAAAGTATAACATCTCGTTTAATAAAACAGAGACGATCTTGACATCTTTTCTACGTAAAAAGTTACTCACATCGCGTTATCTACTCTTCCGTATCGTGAAACTTTCGCGTACAACATTTCGCCGTACTATTATAAATAATAGAAATATTCTGTAAACTTTCTGCAGGAGCAAATAACACGGGTCACAAATGACCCAGCTTCGTCGATCGACAGTTTAAGGAACAGTGTTTGAAGCTTCGGTGCAATAATCGACGGGGTACACAGCGAGTGATGAAATTATTAGAGCCACCTGTAAGAAATTGACGATTAATTTTCAGATGAAAATCTAGTTATACTAAATTTTTGTGCAATTTTACAAACTGCAAATACGCACTTGGCGACATTATAGGCAATATTATCTGTCGCAAATTTCCACTTGAAAATCACGTGTTACAGATTTGCTGATTTATAGATCTCGAGCATTTTCACTTTTCTTGCACTGTTTTTGCTACTTACAATGCACGGTAAATTACTCAAAATGTATGGAAAAAAGGACTGGAAGTAGCGCTGCCAAATACTAACTTCATCGTCACTTCTTGACTGTACTTTTTACAACTACATAAGCTAAGTTTCAACTCTTTCGCGTATCTTCAGTGAACAATCGTCGATTAACACTAGGTTTACGGACACGCGAACGAAGCCGCATATTTTCTCTGAAACTTATTTCGTTCAGAAACAACGATATACGAACGATAACACGAACAATATATTTCTACAAAATTTATAACAATCACAAGTGATAAGAGAGAAATGCAAGCGGTTTCTCTAATTTCCCCAGTGAAATTCGAAATGCGTGAAAATCCCGCGTCCCCTAAACCTAGCGTTAAAAATGACCCAGCGTGAAAACCTTGACGCCGCCGTTTCATTTCCACCCAAAAAGTAAAAACAAATATTTCTCGTAATACAGCTCTAATAATCCATCACCCACCGACAGATACACGTTAGACGAAAGAAAATTTCGCCCATCTGTTCGGCAAACACGAAGAAGATGTTGAAACGCGCTGTAGTTCTAGGACTACGCACGGAATACGTATTTCCAAGGCAGCAGGGGCGTTGAGTTTCGCTAGAGCAACGTAACACCATGTAATGCTACTTGCTAACGTTACTACGGGTATAACGTTTCAGTTCCGATCCCCTCGTGTCGCTGCACGGTGCCAGATTAAGAGGGAATCATCGAAGCCGCGTATCCGAGCGACCGGAATCGGAAAACCCACTGCGGTCGTTGACCTGTCTTGCCACTCGTTCGGTAATTCGACCGTGAATTTTTCATCGACCGTAACTGGCGATTCTACGTGAAAAACTAAATGGAAAATGTGGAATGAAATTTGTTCATGCTAGGCTTTGTTTCCGAGAAAATTCAATTTAACCCTCTGGACTGCTTTGTCGAGTGTGACTACATCAGTTTTATTCACAGGTACGAATGAAGTCATTTTTCAATTGCCAGCTTAAATAGGTATTATATTTCGCAATTTTTTTTTCTTTTTTGCCTGGATGAGCAATAGGTACCGGCCGAAAGTTTGAGACCACTGTGCATAGCAAGTTACATAAAAATTTCCAGAAAAAAGTAAGCAATTTTAAGAACTGTTTAACGAATTTTTTATAATTTAAATTAATCGAAATGGGGTAAATTGCTATTGATATCAATTTCAAATCTATAAAAACTTGGCAGCAGATTCAATATTGATGTAAACTGACAAGTGATTCCAAATTTTTGGCCGGTGGTGTATATACAGGGTGCTACCTGTAACACTTGCAGCCGTCTGACAAAAAAAGGGATTAGAACAAGAGTTGCAGGGTATGGAGTGTACAATGGATATCAGTAAAAAAAATTTCGAAAAGCTTGTTTTCATGGCGAAATCAAGGTCACCTTGTGTTTTACAAATAGGAACACATATTTTTTTTTTACCATCTTTTTGTGGACACTTTTACTAACATATTTTTATTATTTTTTGCAGAGATGCAAAAAAATTGTTTAAATTAGTCTTTTCAAGTGCATTTCAAGTAAATTTCTTAACCAGTTAACTGCGTTCGACGTGTATACACGTCAATCGAAAACTTTATTTCGGTGGGGTTGGCGTGTATACTCGTCGTGTAAAATAAAAAATTACCATTTACTATGAAAACTCGATATTTCACTAAGAAGTAAGAAAAATGTCATTTGGCGGTACGTTTCCTTTACGTTAAATCAACTGAATTTCTTAAGATTATTTTTCTATTTTGTTCATTATTTTATTATTTTCTGACGATTTTTAAGTTTTTAATAACATTGAATTGTTAACTTTTTTATCGAATAAAAATGTAATCCTTCCTCGTTTTGCTTTTCGTCAAATTTATAATAGGAGCATTTGCCCTGCGTTCGACGTGTATACTCGTCGCTGCTTGATTTTAATTACGCATCCCCTGAGGGATTTTTCAAACTAAATTCCGCAGTTACTGGTTAAAATAATAGGGAGTTATTGAAAAGAAAATTGGAGTTCAAAGGGTTAAAGATTCGCTACAAATTGCTGCTTCTGTTGACTTTCACGTTGATACACAGTGGTAATGCCACGTTTCGCGAAGAAATAGTCTACGCAGAGGATAGTGTAAAAAAATGAATCGCTGTCACAGAATTACAGTGTCGAAATATCGTCAGTCCATGACTCTCCGGTTCGAAGAGCGAGGGTTTGTGCTTTCAACAATTCGATCAGTAATGTAAACTCAAATTAAGAGGATCGTTGATAAATGTATTATCGATACTTTTCACGTAATTAGTGTCGTTTATTAGGACAAACTTAAAGCAGAGAGCACGCGTACTCGACAAATTTTCAAACTTGTTCCTCTCGAAAACGAAGCTTCTTGTGAACAAATTTTATTCCACATTTTCGATTCAGTTTTTCAGTATACGTTTCACGGTTTCTCGAAATTAACTCTTCGCACTCGTATTTTCGCGTCGGAATTACTTCTCGATAGCGCAATCTCGGTCAATTATTGCCTAAAAAACGTATAAATTTTATTCCAACGAGTTAGTTATTTTTGTTTTTTCCACGTTTCTGCGGGCAAAGAGCGTCCACGGAGCGTTTGGAAGGTAAAAACGCCGGAATATCCCGGAGTTCGACTGCAAAAAGCTAAAGACACACAAAAGAGAAAAAAGCAGAGATCTATTTGTACTCTTTCATATATAAATATTAATTCGTCGAAATATACGTTTGTTAGAAGAAATTTGGAATATCGATAGACGATATTTCACGCGAATATGATCTAGTTTCCATATTTCCCCGACAGATATTCAATTAATGAATGCATCTGTGACACATTGTTACCGATAGCACTCAGAGGACTGTCAGCGTTTAGAAGGATAGCCAGCGATATTTATTCCCGCCCGGTGACCTTTAACGCTAGAGCAACGACGAATGTTTAATCTGACAAGGTACGAGCTTGCAAGGACTAAAAGCTTGATCTTCGCCGAAATTCGCCAGGCAGCCACTCAGCCTCTCGAGTACTCGGCCGTACAACGAGGTAACGAGGTAATATGATAATGAGAGAATTTCTGAGACGAGCTGCACGGCTCCGTGGAAATCCAAAAAGTTACGGCGATAGCTGCGCCGCGATAATTCCCCGAATAATGCAGGGGAGAGCAGGGGAAACGCGAATTGCGAATTCGTAGATGTAGTGAATTAGTCACTATCCTGACGCACCGGGAGGATCCTTTGGCCGTTCCAAGCTCGAACGGCTTATTCATCGATAGGGTGAAACTCCAGGGAAAACGAAGGCACAAAGGACAACATCCCCGCACATTTTAGTTGATAGTTGGTTTCAGTAGCGAAAACGTCCTCTGTACGTGCTTCCTGTAAGATATTAACCCTTTGCACTCCGTTGTCGCCGCCATGGCGACATTGTAAGTGGAACTAACAGCTTCATTGTCGCTGCCGCGGCGACATTCTAAGGTATATTTTTAAGAAAAATTGAACGCCTACCACAGAGGCGCGGAGTAGCTGGTAGCCCATAGTGAAAACGATTCAGAGTTTCCGGTAGGTCGTATTAAAAATTGCGAGGAGTGCAAAGGGTTAATAAAACTACTTTCGCACACCAAGAAAACGTTCTTCGAGACTCCTCTCGTCGCCGCGGCATAACAGTACACTACCGGGCAAATCTTTGGAATCACTGTGCATTACAAGTTGTATTGTACAAAAATTTCCAAGAAAAAAGTTGACAATTTCAAGAATACTTTGACCAATTGTGAGAAAATCCGTCCCGAAGATCTTGAAACCAGGCCCAGCGCGCTCGGTGGGAACGACTCGCCCCTCTGGGTTTTTCCCTGGACCTGTTCGCGTAGCGGTGGACAGGGTTCGGCAAGACGACGCGTCCTCGCTCTTCATTTTTTGCGAACGACGCTCAGATAACGCGGATATAATATACTATTGTAAAAACGTAGACACGTTTAATTCACTTCACGCCCACCCTACTCCGAGTCAGAGTACTTTCGGACACAATTTTTCCTCGTTCGAATCAATCGAAATAAGGTAAAGCGTTATCTATCTGCGCAACGTCAATTTCAAATCTACAAAGAATTAGCAGCAGATTCAATTTTAACGTAAATTAGCAGGTGATTCGGAACCTTTGGCCGGTAGCGTGTATGGTGTTGGAAAAGCGTGAACAATTCCTCCTTCTGCCAGACGATCGATCGTACCGAATGCAACGCTAGGTGAAACTATGGACGATTTTTCCTCGTCTTGTATATATTCTTAATATATAATGTATAAGTAAATAAAATATTTAAAAATGTTCCCATGTGTAAATTAATTCCTTTATCCTGTTTGGAAAAGCAGTTTCTAGTTACATCGTGAGGTTTTGAGTTATTTTCTATGCGGTCCCTATTCACCGTATAAACAAATTCTTTTTTCAAATGTGTTGCGAACAATATTTTTTAAAGCTACTGATGAAGTATCGGAATATCTTTTGTGCGTTTTCACAAAACAGGTTTGAGTGTATTTTTAAATTTTCTTAAAGTTCGTTATAAAAATATACATCTTTCTATACAAACGACAAAAAAGTTACCACCTTCGTAATATCTCGTTTTATTCAATTTTTTCCTCAGGCGTTCGTAATTCCCCCAGACGGCCTGTGACGTAAAAATAATTCACGCGAACAGCCGAAGAAAACCCGCGTTTCGTTGCACGGACCACGAATTCAGGGGTCCAGATTTTCCCCAGACCGGACGGATCCCAGAAACGACGCGGGGACGGATTTAACGGTCGTAAGATTACGTTCTAGATTAGCCACGCTTCGCGTGAACAGTCCAATTTTATTAACACCGTCGTTACGGCCCGGCTCGAGGGTAATCTCGGTGGAAAAAACGAGCCCTGAACCTTCGGGAGAGGCTTTCGAGGGTTTCGACGCGGCGTCGACGATGGAGAAGGAAGAAAAAGGGGGGGGAGAGATTCGTGTGGATCGGAGGAATTTGAAAAATTGCAGAGGACAGAGGATGGAATATTTCGGAGGATCGACCGTTCGTCTGGATGACACGAGTTTTTCCAGTCGCGATAAAAACATTTCGCGACACAATTGAACGCCGCGACGCGACGGGTTAACAAGCGACCGTCTGATTGGCGCTAGCTTTTTCCACGGCACACTTTCGAGCGCGGCCCCATTAGCAACGCATTGTACCGCATGGAAGAAAGCGCGTTTTCAGGAGAATAACAGCCGAACAAAAAGGGGGGGGAGAGAGAGAGAGAGAGAGCGAGGGAGAGAAAAGGAAAATGTCGCGAGAATCGAGAGGAGAACGTGGAGGAATCGCGACACCGCGGATCAGTGGGCAGATCCACTTAGGTTTAATTAGCGACGATGACTTACGTCCTTATTTTCATAGATTTGTCTCGAGACGCTGAAGCTCGCTGGCCAGCCAAGCGTTTCGAGAGCTTTTTCATGTAGAAGTGTATTAAAACGATACAAAGTTGTTGATGCTACTTCGTCTTAACTTGAGAGGTCTTATTAGATGAGTAATCTGTCGATTCACTGGTGAACGCGATCGAGCTGCTGCATCCAAAACAAATTAGTCATACTTGTTTTCACGCTAACAGGGAAACATCGCGATGTGATAATCTGCGATTTTGATGAAATTTTCGTGTGTGACTGATCTCGGAAAAATATTCTACGCGTGCTTTTTTATATCGGCAATCGATCATAGTGGAAGGGCGAAAATCGCTCTCGAAATTGAAGGCGGTAAATATATTTAGTCTACCTTGAAACTTATTCGAGACAGACGAATAGCGTGAATTGACGAATTTTGTATTTTTCAACGACAAATTTGAAAAATAAAAGGTAATAAATAATTTTTTTAGATAGACCTAATACGTTTAATACTCATATCTTTGAGGGCAATTTTCACTTCATTAATGCGGACTACTGTCGGTAAAAAAATGTGTCAAATATTTTTTTTAGTGTTACTATGCACCAAAGTTTCATTAACATCGGTGATTATCACTTGGAGATGTTCCCTTGTGAATGTAAATTCCAATGTAAGCCTAGAGGACTCTTACTTGCAATTACTCACCCTATAACTAAGGGTCACAGCAACTCCTTCCCCACCAAAACAGCAATGACACAATAAACTCCCGAAAATGTGTCAGATTTCTTTCTACCCCTCCAATCACATGACTCGCGATAATTATCTCCGAAGCTGTGCTTTCGAAACGTTTCAAACACAGTCGAGCCTCTTTTCACGCGGTAGATTACGCTCCACAGAAAATCACAGAAAAAAGGACACAGAGTAGCTCGATACTCGGTGTATTTTCACCAGCTCATATCGACCTTGCGGCGTTGATTTCGCGGAAGCGCAACGACACTCTGCGCGTTCGAATGAAATTCATTCGAGTCGCGAATTTCCATGAAACATGCGCACCGCGTAACTTAAAAACCGCGTTAAAAAGAAGACACGCATAAAAAGAGAATCGAGTGTATATCACAAACAGTTCTCAACGTTTCCAACTCCAATTCCACCAACTTCTTCGCAACCCTTCGTAAACGCGCCGTAGAACAGCGTCCGTAGTCAAAGGGTTAATCTCTCGCAACCTATCAATTTACAAGAAGCACCAGATCTTACGCAATCCCGGCTGAGAAACGCAGAAACGTGTACAGACGAAGTTCAGTTCGATGTCGCACTTCTCCGAAGCAACTCGAACCTGCCGACGATTTATTGCACGACACGGACGGAAAGGTTAACACCAGGGAATATTCCGTTTTCGAGGAAAATCTCGTCAATAGTAAACGCTGTTCGTCGTACAACTTCCACTAAGGATAAATTGCAGCGTAAGAGCCCTGAGGAAAAATTTGAGGAACCAAACGACACGAGCTAAAGGCATTCTCTTTATTTCCTCGCCGTTGTTGCTATAATTTGACGGATATGGAAGCTCAGATTCCACGAAAGTGAATGCGTCGATACTCGACTGTTGGAGTTGTGAATGTCGAATATGTTTACGGTGATTCAGAGTGGCTACTAGGCGTTGCTACGTTTCGTGGTACTATTCTAGTGTTACTGTGGTGCTGACGAATGTATAGACTGTGATAAAATGTAGCGTGGAAAGTGGAAAAGTATGTAGTACCAGCAAAGTAGGATATAGTTTTAATTTCGCACTTATTCATCGGTTGACGAATATGTAGATGGTAGGTTGTTATAGCGTGGAAGTGGAAAGTACGAAAGTAAAACTATCGTACTGTAAAAACCGAGGAAAAATTTTTAGGGACCCAACGGGAATCGAACTCGGGACCTTCGGCTTGGCAAGCGGAGGCTCTGCGCGCTACGCCAACTGCTCCCTCTCTATTTTCCCTTGTTGGTTTCCTATTTGGGTACGGAGGCCCCGATACTGCAGTACTTATTCACCGGTTGGCTCGTGCGACGGTTTACTGTCGACGAAGCCTGTTCCAAGTTGAGATTGTGGATTTTGATTTTATTTACACTGCAAAATGAGACGTTGACGCTCGATTGATGGAGTACGAATGAATGAACGAATGCTTGTTTGAATGTGACTGTGTTGCTGTTCGACTGTTGAATTTGTGAACGGCGCGATACGTGCAACGGTTTCGGTGTTACTAGTCGCGTTGCTGTGTTTCGTGGGTACAGTATCCCCACCAATTCTTGAAAATGGGACATCGGAGTGGAGTTCGAGCGTGCCGAGTGAAACAAAGTGTTCCATATCGACTCCTGAATGTGAACAACTGACACTTGATATATCGGTATCCCACTTAGACACATCTCCTTTCTTTTGTTTAGTTAAATTCGCAGAAGTCACCTCCCCACTTAAGCGTCCGCATTCGGTCCCGACTGCGGACGCTTATGTGTGCACTGCTGTACTATGCTGGTGTTATTGAATATATAGGTGTATATATATATGAATACTACGGTGTTGATGAATATATAGGCAGTAGGTGGTTGCTGATTGGTTGTTGTAGCGTAGAAGTGGAAAATATGATGTGTTCTAATTGGTGTTTTTGCGAGACAAATTCGATCCCCGGTAAAGCTAGGTTTTATGGCTGATGCCACTGATATGTGCTACAGATTTTGGTCAAGATCAGATAAAAACAGTTACGTCGTAAACAAAAATTAATCTCAATTCCAATTTTCATCCAATAATACATCAGCTTTTCTTACTTGATGTAGTACTAAAACAGTAAATAACTGACGCTTAGCCGGATAGTCAGGAAAAGAAATCAAGGGGTTAATCGCGGCGCTGACTATAATCCAAGGTGGATCCGTGGCGGTCGAATGACCGTTCGCAACCCCGGTCTGGCGGCCAAATATGAGTAACACGTTTTATTGCAATAATCCGCCAAACGGATGCTTCCTTGCGATCCTAAGATCGCAACAGTGAAAAAAAGGAGAAAGAACGTTAACCCTTTGCACTCCTATATCAAGTCGCACTCGACATTTTTAAATTGCCAGTTTAAATGTGTACCTACACTTCGTTCAAAATAAGAGTAACCTCGCTCTCGGACCGACTCTCGTCCGTTCTGCGCGTAGACAGAGAGCGCAGCAGAGGGTAAGACGGAGAAAAACGTAGGCGGTACGGACGTTCTAGCCCTGCCTTAGGCGCGTCCCGTGCGCGAAGCGAGGTTATTCCTATTTCGAACGAAGAGTACCTGTTATATTTCGCAATATTTTTCTTTCTCTTCGCTTAGAATAAGCAACGCTTCCTATCAACCAACTATCCTTTCGAGTACATTTCAAACAACACAGAACTATTGGAAAGAGAATGTAAAGAAATCGGGAGCGCAAAGGGTTAAAGAAAGTGACTGTACCTCGTCGATGGGGGATGGTGGTGGTCGACTGGCAGGCTTCGTTAGCGCTCTGATGTAGAGCAGAATCGGAATTGGTTCTCCTCCATGTGTCAGGTGGTGGTGGCGATAGATACGGAACTCCGCTGTACGGCGACGTGTCGTGCCTCTTCTCCATCGGTCGAGACCTCATCGGTCCAACCCCCATGCTTCTGCCTCTCTCGTTGTTGCGGTACACCATGGAATTGTGCTGCATCTCCTCCAGGTTGCTCAGCGCCGTCTGCGCAAACCGTTCAAGTTCGTTCTTAGAACTGGTTTTTACGATGGAAAAAACAAAACGACAAACAAGTCCCGTGCACGTAAGGTTACGTTTATTCATAAACACACTCGATCTATAATAACATTCTCGTTTTCATTAGCATTCGCGAAGAAATGAAACTGCGATATCTTCGCTCGCATCAAGCGACACGAGTAGAATTATCTTAAGTGGGCATTCTGGTTTTGCACTTTTGAAAATTAATTTTTTTGGGGTGTAAGTGTTCTAGAAGACGGTAGATGAATCTTTAAACGCGTTTTTCCAAACGGTTTACGGGATATCTCGAGTTCTAGTGTATCGATTGACTTGAAATTTGTAGAGAACCTTCAGCACACGTCCTGGTATCGCGTGACCGTACATTTTTCTCATTCTTTTAACACCCTAACGACGGCCAAATGTGAAAAAAAAAATCGATAATCTAAATTGAAAATGCTGCCATTTCGTGAATAATCGATATTTTTATTTCATTTTCGTTCAGACCGTAGCTAGATTTATACCGATTAAGATTCTTCCTCGTTTTTTTACTTCAGATCAGCAGAAGGCCCGGAATCGTGTAAGCGATCAAAACACTTTTTGTAAAGCACACTCTATAAAACAAACCATAACTCACGTAACTTTGATTGTTTATACTTCAAATACCCATAAATTTATATGCAAAACCTTAACCCAAAAAGTTAAACAGTTCTTTCAAAAAAAAAAAATCCTAAAAATTGCTTAAAAGGTAGCTTTGAAAACCAAAATCCCCCGTTAAGAGATTTTCTATCGAAGGGGAATCATTCAAGAGGAATTCTCACAAATCTCGCTCCATAAAATGCCTCGTCCGCTTTACGACCGGTCCGCAGCGACGTAAAAAGACCGAATGCAGGCGTTCGATCGGAACAAAGATTCGTCAGGCCTCTGTCCAAGATAAATCTACGCAGATAGCCTTCTTGGACCTTAACAATCCTGAAACCGAAACTCCTCCCCTACAGATCAAGGATAGAAGAACGTCGAACCGACAGTAAAAATAACAAACGACCTGGAATCCTACATTTCCCAAGAGAAACCCGCGTGAAACAACCTGTAGACAATGTTTTCTCCATACCAAACTCGCGCTGGAATTCCCACATTTCACACGAGCCTGGTGAGTCCCGAGGCTCTCCGTTACCTGGCTAACGTATAAATACCTGGTGATTGGCAGAAAGAGAGAAAGAGAGAGAAAAAGCAGTTTTCGTGCCTGTTCGCTGGCGTCGAGAAAATAATCAGCGATTAATGCGACAACTCGCGGTAATGGCTGTTCTCATTATCATCGCGGTGTGTATTGGATAATGCTCGAATACCCGCGATGGTCCCGTCGCGAACGTGAGATCCGTGTAAACAGGCGGTGTTAATTTTCGATCTTCCAGAATGATGAAGAGGCGAGGACGGACGAAAGTGGAGTGAAGAGGAGGAGAGGTGGATATGTACATTTGAAATAGGAGGCCGGCTGTGGGTAGGCGTGACAATCGATGACGATACTATAATTAAAATATCCTTCGATATTTAGCCTCTTCTTCTCGTCGTCGTCGTCAAGGCGTCTTTGGACGAGCGTCGACGCTACGGTCAGACAGAGATAGAGGGGGAAGCGTCGGTTTATAGTGCAGCGAGATAAAAACGATGCGACCGTGAACGTGTACGAGAAATCGCCGCGAGAGTCGCTTCTAATAGCCGTTGGTCTCGCTTTTATATTCCCGGTCCGCGCGAAACCACGCTTTCAACTTTGGCCCTCTCCCCGGGATTCCGCCTGACCCTAATTTAGAATTTAGATCGCCACGCCGCAGGTATCCCGGAAACAACGCGAGTCATCGGCCGCGCTCGCCAGCACGCGTTTCCTTGCAGCCGCGCTGGTCTCCATTTCGGAGAACGCTCTCGGTACTAACTTTGACCGATCGAAACAATCGGGCGTACTTTAAGAAACATCGATAAAAATTAGACGATAAAATTGTAAATTTGTTCGATCGCAGAAGAGCACGATCTGCAGGTCGATTAACGGCGACGTGGATCAACGGTAATCGCATCGAACGCCATCGTGAGCGATCAACTCCGTCGCTGGTCGCAGCACGCGCGGCAAATTATTAATTATAACACACTGGCTGGTGCAGAAGCGGACGAGAGCGCGGCTATCGCGGCGCAAGGTTCAAGGAAAACCGCATTCTCCGTACGGCGGAGATGCAAACCTATTTGTAAAACGGTACGCAGCGACTCTCAGCGTCTCGTCGTCTCCGTTTTCGGCTCTCCGGGAAAAAAGGCAACAAAATCTCCATCCTTCGACGATCTTCCTCTATCGAAGAAACGACGAAGTTGGAGGCGGACGGGCAATTAACGGGAATACAAACGGAAAACGGTAGCTCGAAACGTTACAATTTGTCTTGGTGGGTTGGTGGCTGGCCTTTCCAATTTTAGCGTCGCGGGAATTGTATGGCATAACGATATATTTTTAGTCTGTACATCGTTAGGATAGTATGTACGCGGCTTTAAGTGTCGTCTCGCTGTGCTGGTCGCGGCCACGTTCACGGGCCACGGAGTAAACACACGTCGAAGAGGAGAACGACAGACAGCAAGCGGCCGATTCTCTCTCTACGAGGCGGCGACACGTGCTCCAACCAGGTACGCCCATTCATCCAACCAACTACGACGCCTCCACTCTCTCTCTCTCTCTCTCTCTCTCTGTCCATGCGTATTTATATTACGGCCGAATTTCATCCACGCCGACACGCGGTGCCCTTTCTCGTTTCAGTTAAAAAGCTCTGGGCGCCGATTAACCGGTCCACGTTTTTCCCGGCTCGGTGTCTGACAAATTGCGCACTTCCGACGGAGACTACCTTTCGAGATTTCGCCGGCGTTTAGAAAATGATACGGAAGATTCACCGGGTTTCTTAGACGACGCCTATTGTAAAAATGAGATAACACGCGTGGTATTTACGAGCGTGAGGAACGTTTCATTGAGAGGAAGGTCGACGAACTCGCGTTAAAATCATCTTTGTCTATCCAGTTTTCGTTTATTCGATAGGAGGACGCGAGTTGGGTTGCAGTTTCAGTTGTGAGAGCGTCGGATACGGAAAGGGTTAAAAAGCAGCTGTTTCTTTTAAATTCTAAAATATATTACCGAGCAGAGAACATCCTCCCACCTTCGGGTTGAAACGCTTTTTTTTTTTCGCACGAGCATTCCTTCCAAGTGATCTCAAATTCTAGAAATAATCGTACCCCGGTCACTTTTCATGAATCACCGTGTGTAATGCGCGTTTTTTTTTTTCCGTATGCTTCTTCTCTAGAATCGTCTTACTATTGCGTTTCAACGGGGTCTTAAGTACACGTGTCGGTCTAAACGAAACGTGAAATGAACGCGGAACGATCGTTGCAGCGATTTTCGCGCGGGCACGAGAGATCTGTTAATGAAAGAATCGAGTTAACGGTCGTACACGAAGGGAAATTAATAAGCTGTCAACCAGTATGAACTGGTATGAACCGCGGGTTAAATCGTCTCATTCGATCCTCGCAATTAGCAACGATTCTCCGGTTGTTAGGCGCGTTTGACGATGGAATTGGCGAAATCCGGTCGCCGGTGCTCCTTTTCTGCCGCGCGCCATTCATCGATACGAAAGGATCCGGGCAATTCGTCTTACATCGTTCGCAGCAATTAGTCAGCCCCGCGAATTCTGTCAAACATCGTCTTTTTCAACATTGTGAGAATAATTACAGACTCTAAATTTTGTGTCGAAGGGGATACACTATCCTGAGGTGTATAAAAATTGTAATTATTGTAGAAATGATCTCTTTTTACCCAGAAAACTTAGTTTTGGACATTTGTAAAAAATTAAATAAGAGGTCTCCTAATTAGCGGAGAACTTTTCCATTCTGTAACATTTTTACTTTTTAAAAATTCGAGAGGACAGCTGAAAGTTGCGTTTATATCCTGGGAAAAAGTGGAAACTTTCCATTTGGTAGTTACCTACGAAAAAAATTCCCAAACTTTACCTATTTTTAGACGCCCGAGGGTGGTGTACTCGGGGAGGTTCGGCCGTGTCGCCGCCATTTTGCAAACAAATTAAACGAAAAAATACTTTTACATTCTCCAAGAGTAACATAATAAGTCCCCTATAAAAAATGTTCCATTGCGTCCTTTATTTCCTTAAAAAAAAAATGCCAAGTTAAGTATCATTTCCATCTCTCAGCAGTGATTTAACCCTCTAAACCCTTCAACAACTCTCCCATATTTCACAAAATTGAACATTTATCCCGTTCAGATTTCCGCGATACATCATTTCCCCCATAATAACCGAAAATCATGAATTCTCCGGTGACGGATAACGAGCGACGTGTTAATGAATAAATATCATAAATTCCCCGGAATCGTGGAGCGAAATTAATCCGATCCCTCCCACGGCGTGCTCGTTCTCCGGCGAAAATCGGGATGATTTATAAATTGCTCGTTACACACTCGTCGAAAGCTAATCGGCCCCAGGGACCGGTGTAACGATCTCGAGCGGGGAAAATCGCGATGCATAATCGGCGGAGTAGCGCGAACTCGGAACGCTCCGAAATGACGGGACGGTACGCTAAAAATAACAATTTCATCGGTTGCACGGCTGTACACGATGGAAGAACAAACCGGTCCGTAATTCGTCGAGCTTGAAAGCAACGTGTTTAGTAAGAGTGGCTCTGGCACACTTGGTGGGATTTCCTGTGCGCAGAGAGAGGCGAAGAAATTCATCAAGCGTCGCCCACTGCTCGCCATGTGTCGTCCCGGCATAGTTCACACGGCTATTACCTAATATCTGTTGAATTATGCGGTAAACATGGAACGCTTCTCCCACGGTTTGGTTCACGGACAACACCTCTGCGCGGCTCTTCTTTTATTGCGTCTCGAGGAACGTGTCGCTTGGGAAAAAATCGCGATTTCTACGCGTTCGGCGTAGGAGAAGCGAGAGTAACACGTGGAGTAGGAGAGGAGAGCGTGATCGCGTGCCGCACACCGACGATTGGACAACGTCCAACCGAGGATAATTTACGGTTCATACGCTGTTCCGAGCCCGCAGGGTTGCAAGCCGAAGGAAATGTTACGGTTTACGAGAGCCGAGGGTATTTTATCGATGTAACAGCCGATCCCCGTTCGAGGGGAAGAGCACACCAGTCGATTCTTCGACGGTTACGCGAACGCGGTGAATCCTAATCGCCGCCTGTATCCGTACTAATAATAGAATCATCACCTTCCACGCTAAAGCCAACAACGCTAGCTCGAAACCGGTAAATATAAACGCGTGAAACCGGATTAGAGGCGGGGATCGTTCATTTAGAAGACCAGCAGAGGAGTGGTTTATTCGAAGCGAAAACATCTATCTATCCGATAGGATGAATCATATTTTATCGAGAATATTCCTTTGTTTTGACGCGACGGCATTAAAGAGATACTGTTATTCTTTATCGGAAACCTCTCCTCTCTTAACAGCCTAGGCTAGACAGCTAACCTCTCTCCATCTCTCTCCGCGCTCTCTGTCGTTGGTCGAGCACGTAAATTTCACGGCAACCGTAGGCGTAACTTAATTATCGATAACACGACGATGCATTTAGGTTTCAATTAGGAAAAGGGAGGCCTGTGTGCGCGGAGGTTGCGTTGTTATTATGTTAGAACGCAGACAAGATTACGGGGTAAATTGTCAAGGGACAGGGTATAACGGTGAACGCGACGAGCAACCTTACGAAGAAAAGCTGTTCGCGGATGCTTCCTCGATTCTTATAAGGCGAGAGGAAGATAAACGTAAGAAATTGCCGAAACGACGATACAGGAGGAGCGTTTATACGTTCGTAATCCTGGAGAAGAAAAGGGGATTTCCGTGTTGGCCAATAACGGCGGAAAGGTGACGTAAGGATCGGTGCACGCGGGAGGAAGAACCACTTTCGTGCGGCGAAACTTATTTTCAGTATGCTCGCGCGGCCGACACAAGTTTTAAGAGGTTACCGTCTGCGGCAGTCTCGCCTCGTCCGGATCGTTGTAACGCTACCCGCTATTTGCATACAGTAATATGCAAAATGTATCGGTGAGTCGCACAGTGACGATGCAAGAATAACTTCTCTACGGGCTTTTTACGCGGCCTGCGTGGCCCACCGACACACGTTCCACGTATTTCCAGATTTCTCTCTCTCTCACTCGTGGCTGGCCTCTGGCTGGTGCCTGGCAATACGAAACGTGAAAATATTCGTCGGTGTCGCGAGTCCCCCGAAACGAGCCCTTTTTATCGAGACAGTTACGGAAATTCGGGCCTCCGCGGTTCGATAGGTGATTTGCATTTTACGGACCACTCCGGTCCGAAAGCGTTTCGGGACACCTTCGGGATTTTCTTTTTAGGCAGTCGTGAAAAGGGGTCTCTGAGGAACTTCCAATTGGAGTAGTGAGTTGTTAGAAGCAGCAGTTGCGCGATACGAAGTTAGAGGCACACGTGGAATATTACAAAATTACGTTAAGGCAATTTGTCACGAGCCGTTGCGGCAATTAATCGGGATATTAATAACCGAGAGTGATGAATGGAAAGCAGGTTTTTCCTTGGTGTGATCGAATGGTTTAGTCTCTCGATGAATATGGAATCGGTGTATTCTCGAGTTATCCTGTTACTTGTATCTCCGCGTTTTAACGGACTGTTGACGGGAGATGGGAATTGTCATGCTTGGTTGTCAACTGCTGGTGACGAGATACGCTAATTCGCAACATCTACGCCTCTATTATTGAATGTGGTGTTAAAAATGATTTTTGCAAAAGTACACATGTCGATCGTGTCCATTTGATCCATTTGGTAACATACCTACCGTCGGTAATGTGTTAAAATTGCATTCAAATAATTCGACTTTTAAAAAAAAAAAATTAAAATCATACAGATTGTGACTGACAAAGAAACGAACTACACTCTGAAAAGAGAATTTCCCGAATCGCGACGAGAAGCAGAGGAAGAAAAGAGATCAGACGTGTCCGAATAGTCGGCACGTGGCAGGATTTTTGGTGCGCCGGCATTTAAATACAATCACGCGCCCGTGCACGTGAGCTTCCGTTTCGTTCGGAAAAGGTTTTTCCGTTTCCGTTTTCGTCCTCGAATCGACTCATCGTTTCCACGAATCCTCCCTCTCTCTCTCTCTCTTTCTCTGCCTTAATTTATCCACCTGAATCGTTCGTATTTGCAAAGAAACGAACAGCAATGCCGTAACTA
>NW_017100219.1:716610-717543 GCF_001263275.1 Habropoda laboriosa
CAAGATCTGACCCTGTGGTAATTAAGAGTTGCCGCTCGTTAGACGGAATCGTTGTGTTTCCGGCGGGCAACGACGAAAAGTATTCCAGCCGCGTCGGCTCTCGCGCAACGGTACACACGTATACAGAGATCCAGTCAGGCTCAAATTGCCGGTACGTGTGCCGATTCTGAAAACGCTGCTTTCCTACTTTCCCCCCCGGCCCTCTTAATTACCGACCGGCTGTAATATGTTAATTACAAGCATCGTTGGGCGCTACGTGCGGCTCAAACTGCTACGGTGTTCCCTTTGTGTGCGAAGATCACGCCATTTTCGAAAAAGGGATACCGAGTTTTCGTTTTCTCTTTCTCTTTTTTTTTATTAGATACGTAGAAGGTAGATGTTAGGTTGTTGCAAGTGAAATGAGAGAAGTATCGATGAAAGTTATCGCGTGTGTAGTTTTGGCGAAAATGGTATTTATTAACCTCAGTGCGTTCTTTTCGAAGTCTTTGAGTCAAAAAAGACCCAAAGGTTCTTTCGTTATTTTAGAGTTTTTGAGTCAAAAATGACCCGAAGATTTCTTTCGTTCTTTCAAAGTCTCTGGGTCAAGAAAGACCCAAAGATTCTCTCGTTCATTTAGAGTCTTGGGGTAAAAAAAATATACCCCAAGGTTCTCTCGTTCTTTTAAAGTTTTTGGGTCTAAAAAGACCCAAAGGTTCTCTCGTTCTTTTAAAGTTTTTGGGTTAAAAAAGACCCGAAGATTTCTTTTGTTCTTTCAAAGTCAAGAAAGACCCAAAGATTCTCTCGTTCATTTAGAGTCTTGGGGTAAAAAAAAAATACCCAAAGGTTCTTTCGTTATTTTAGAGTTTTTGAGTGAAAAAAGACCCGAAGACCTTATGTGCAGCAATTTTTATTAATTTACATTTACCAGTATGACTATTAAGGGAACGTAAACAA
>NW_017100219.1:717666-718693 GCF_001263275.1 Habropoda laboriosa
AATCAGATGCACGATCCATCGATTTCACCACGCTTTGACCATCAGAAAACAGGGTTATTTACACCTTTGCAAAAGAAAACTTCATTTCTAGGTCTTGAAAAACTCTTTTACTACAGTTCCTTATTAAATTTCACTTACAAAAAGTGATTAACCCCTCAGCGACCGATGTCGCCGAACAAAAACTGTCCTTTGCGGCCCGCAGTAGATAGCTTACTTAATTTTTTGAAACTTTGTGGGTTTGTAAGGGACCTTAAGAGAAGTATCGCGCAATTTTTTATTTTCGCCCAAATTCGGTTCTTCGGGGTGAAAACAGCCCTTGAATGAAGATAAGTGTTACCCTATTTCTCTCTATATCTTTAAAACTATAGTAGATATAAAAAAATGTTTATAATAAAAATTTCATGGCTTTTTATGCCTTATAAAACTGTGCTATTAAATTAATAAATATTCTTTTTTTAAATAAAAAATCTTCCACTACCGCTGTGAAAAATTTTGAATTTTCTGTCGTATCGAGAAATATGTGAAATAAATGCAGATAAACATGTTAATCTTTCGATTCTATCTAACATTGTGTATATGTATATTATACGCATATATCCTTCAGTGAGTGACAAACAGTTCCTACTACGATATCGCAGTTTAAATAAACAGATCAACTGCAGTCGCGACCTACTGCATGGGTCCGTATCTGATACGGACCCGGGCGACGTGTGAAAAACATAGGGTCCGTACGAGATACGGAGGTGGTCACCGAGGGGTTAACAGAATTTGATCTCGATTCTATTAGGTCGTAACATATGAAATGTCCGATTCTGTTGTATCAATATTTTAAATCTTATTTTCTCGGTAAATAAATATTTGTCTTTGGAGATGTTTTAAAATGACAACTTCAAGAGTAGACTTTCTTTTGTCAGATTCAGTCTTCATTTGTTTTGTTTACAATGCTAATCTTGCTTTAATTCGTCTTGCTTTCAAACATGAATCAACGTGATTTTCGCGTACTTTTTTTATATGAGTGGAAAAGTGG
>NW_017100219.1:718804-720492 GCF_001263275.1 Habropoda laboriosa
GCTCGAAACATAAATGCTGCATTCGGGAATGATGCAGTTAACGAACGTACAGTGCGTCGATGGTTGGAAAAATTCGAAGCCGGAGATGAAAGCCTCGTTATTGAAGCACGCGGAAGACCAGAGCCGTCCATTAACGACGATCAGTTGCAGATTTCTATTGAAGCAAATACGCGATAAACAGTTAGAGATTTGGCCCAAGAATTCAGTGCAAGTCCCATGACAATTTCACGTCACCTGAAATCGATTGGGAAAGTGAAAAAAACTGGACAACTTGAACTTAACGAACGGCAGAGGCTCCAACGTCAAGACATATGCAATTCACTGCTAATCCGAAGTGACAGGGACCCGTTTTTGGATCGCATTGTCACTTGTGTCACGACGTTCGGCCCAATGGTTGGATGCAGATGAATCCCCACGACATACGCCAAAGCCAGCCTTGCATCCAAGGAAGATAATGATCACAGTATGGTGGTCAATGGCTGGTGTAATTCACTATAATTTCTTAAGGACGGGTGAAACAATTAATGCGGAGAAATATTGTGTCGAAATTGAAGCAATGCACCAGAAATTGCGGGTAAAACAACCGGCATTGGCCAACCGAAAGGGCCCAATTGTGCCTCATGATAATGCTCGACCGCATGTTTCACAAATAACGGTGCAAAAGCTGAATAGCTTAAAATTTGAAACTCTGCCTAATCCACCATATTCACCTGACCTGTCGCCTACTGATTATCATTTTTTCAAACATTTAAATCATTTCCTCAACGAGAAAACGTTTATGAATCAAGAGGCTGTCGAAAATGCCTTTGAACAATTTATTGTCACCAGACCTCCGAATTTTTATAAAAACGTGTGGAATGTAATGGTTCTTATTTTGATTAATAAAATTTCATATTAAAGAAGTTACGATCGTTTAAACTTACCGCTAAAAATCGGACATTTCATATATTACGACCTAATAAATGGCACAATCTGCAACTTAACATCGAAACAGTCAATTTTCTACTTTCGCCCAACTTCAAGCTTCATCTTTCCTTGCTCTCAGCCATCCTCCACATTTAAGAAACCGAAGAACGCAATTCTAAAGAGCTTACGCAGTTACGAAATCATTCATCTCGTATGCAAACAACCCAACAGACTGGATAGTTGAAACTTATCGGAGAAGAGGTCGCCGACGGGCAAATATATTTTTCTCCGGCGAGTGGAATGCGAAAACAGACATTCTTAATTAACAGCCGCGTTAATTGAAGGTGAGCGGTGTCGTGACGCGTACGGATTCGCCGATGCGTCTCGCCGCCTCGTCCACGAACCTGACATTGAGAAAGTTCTCAATGAAATGGTCGCTGGCGCCGCTCCCGCGTCCCGTGCACCACGGAAATATTCCGAAAAACTGCCTCGTACAACTCATTCTCCCCCCGCGAAACTCACGAAACGTATCCTCAATTTACAACGAGAAACACAGACAAAAATTTCCACGGAACGTCGCAAGATCGCAGATTGCACAATGTTACTTTTCCACGGAGGGAGAGAGAAAAAAGCAAGGTAAACGAGGAATTATGCAACTCGAACCAAGATTCCTCCTACGCCTGCAACATTGATAGGTGCGGTTGAATTTTACACGCAGTTCATCCAGTCTGCCGTACGTTTAACCGTAATTTACCCGGCCACACCGTCGCAATCAGGAATCC
>NW_017100219.1:720549-740511 GCF_001263275.1 Habropoda laboriosa
CTCCTTTTCGAACCTTTCATCTCTTCCTCGCCTCTTTCATATTTCACGAGCCTGCATAGGTCGGATCGCAACGAAACTTCGCCTCCCGTTCTCTCTGTGCGCTCTTTTAATTGGAAAACGCTGCTTTCCACGTAAACGTGGAATTGGATATTTCCAAAGGGGGAGAAGAATTCTACGGGGGGAGTGGTGCACTTCAAACACGAAGGTGGAAAAGAAGAAGAAAGGTCCGAGGAATTAAAGGGAAGCGAAGTTCCCCTATTCCGGTTCGATCGTACAACGTTTCTTCGAGGAATATCATCCCCTATTTTCCGGTGCACCTGTTAGCAGTTCACGGTTGCAACACGCGATCCGCAAAAATAGTGGCATGTTTGTCTCCTTCGTTGCATAACCTCCCGCGATCGACCGTCGTCCAAGTGAATGAGCCGGCCAGAAGGGGAATAGAGTTGCTTTTTCGACGCGAGGAATCGCGATCCTGGAGCCAAGGACGCGGTAAATGTTACAGACACTTGGCATTTTCGATAAATCGAACTCGTCTCGCGACAACCGCAGAAAGACACGAGCACGATCTATAGGAAACGTCGATCGCAATTTCACCAGGAGGCAAAATGTGAAGGTGAAGTGGGATAGAAAAAGGGAGGAATATGTGAAAATTGGTGGAGACCGAGTTGAATGTTTTTGCGAGCGAAGAAGAGAGAATGTTAAACCGGCGTTCAACGTACATAATTCTACTGTCCTTCGACTTTTACAGATGATATTCAAGGACAGCATAGCCGATCGAACGCCGATGACACTTTCCACTTTGTAATTTTATCCTCTTCTGACCCCTTATGCACATCGACCGTTCGATGAGTCGGCAACGGTGCAGTGAAATGAGAAATTATAGGATCAGCCACAGGCCCCTTGCGCGCAGGCCAACTGCAACACGCCGTTCAACTTTTCCCCGCAGGAAAAACAACCCACTTCGACGTTATTCGCAGACGCTGGTTAATCGACCACATGCGTACGTGGAGTACAACTTTGATTTCTTACTCTGTTCGAACTTTGTATTTTTGTGCAGCTAAACCAGTCCTCTTGACTTGTGTCTTTATTATCCGCTTTGTAGTCTGCTTGCACTCTTTTGTAGATTAACTTCTTTATGTATTTATCCTGAAATCTGGAAGAAATTTTTTCGGCATGTGGGATGTAGCGTGTTTTAAGTAACAGGAGAATACGTTCCAAGTTAGGTTTGCAGAGGTGTATCTGCAATCTCGTATTTTCAGTGTATACCTCAATTTTTTTGTAAAATTTGGATAAAAAATTTATCCAGAAAGAGTACAAGTTCTATTGTAGAGAGCGTGAAGGCTAGCTGAACTTCAAGTCCATCTCCGACGACTCACTCTTCTCTTCTACAATTTCCTCGCATGTTGCTCGTCCAAACTTTATTCTAGCTCAACCCGGTCTACCCTTACTGTTAGTCACCAACCCCTTCAAGCTTAGACTAACGAGTTATATATAGAGAAACAGTTTAGCGTATTAGACAGTCTTTGTATAACCGATGAACCTTGAGCCTACATTAACCCTTTCGTTACAGTATTATTTTTTTAAGAATTTATTTATCCCAAACTGTATACGATCATCGCGTCGGTAATGGATCCCAAATTGAGATCAATTTTGGTCACGAAAGGGTTAAATATTTTATTCTCCAAGTGGTGTCTTCTGGCATACAAATCTCTGACCTAATCGGTATATTTCTGCGATAATGTAAAAACTCTGACAATTCGACAATCTTGAACTGCTCACATGTGGCACTTGCGAAAGATCATTTTTGAAAGATAAATCATCGAAGAAACTCTGAGCAGCTTAAACTGTGTCTCTCGGTGCACAAATCCCTTAAAAAATCCGTTACGGAGGACAATGTTTCAAATATAAATCATTGAAGAAACTCTGAGTAGGCCGAACTGTGTCTTTTTGGAAACAAATCCCTCACAAAATCCCTTACAAAAGACAATTGTTCAAATAAAGATCATGGAAGAAACTCTGAGCAGCTCAAAGTGTGTCTGTTGGCACACAAATTCCTCTCCTAGACCGTCGCAACTTACAAAAGATAATTTTTGAAACATAAATCATCGAAGAAACTCCGAGCAACTCAAGCTGTGTCTTTTGGCATGCAAATGCTTCGCCTAGGCCATCACAACTAGCATTTAAACACTTGCAAAAGACAATGTTTCAAATATAAATCATCGAAGAAACTCTGAGCAACTCAAACTATGTCTTTTGGCACACAAATCCCTCAAAAAATCCCTCACAAGAGACGATTTTTCCAATGAAAATCATTGAAGAAACACCGAGAAGCTCAAACTATGTCTTTTGGCACACAAATCCCTCAAAAAATCCCTTACAAAAGACAATTCTTCAAACAAAAATCATCAAAGAACCCGAGCCTTCAAACTGCGTCTTTTGGCACACAAAATCCCTCGCAAAAGACAATTCTTCAAAGATAAATCATCGAAGAACCTCTAAATAACTCATCGATAGTCGTTCCGTCGAGTACAAGTTAAAAGAACTCGGTGCATGAACGGTATCCTCGAGGTTGGTGGGTGGAAAGAAGACACGCGGGACAAGTATGAATGGCGAGAAACGCGGAAGACGTTGGAGAGGTCGGGAACCGATCGGTGACGAGCGGGAAACCTCGCACCCTTGCCACTCCTTCAACCCTTCTACCTCTCTCTCTCTCTCTCTCACTCTCTTTCTCTCTCCTAGTCCTTTCAGAACGACTTCGCTCCACCCACGCAACGGCGTCGGGACACCCACCACCGTCTACCGTCTCCCGACGCCGGTGACCCACTTCCGCGAGGATACCCCTTGCCATTCAAGGCTGCACCACGCGAGGACTCGCCTGGAATCCCCTCTCGATTTCGTTCTCCAAACTGTCTCCTCCGTAAAAACTCTATCTTTAGAAATTCAACGCGTCGATAATTTATCCGATAAGAATATAACGTGAAACTTTCGTACTCGAAAATGATCAATCCAAGATTTCCAAAGATTTCACGCTACACGCGGGTGTTTTTACGACGAAATTGTAAATTATCGGTGATTTTTCTATTCGCTACAAGTTACGGTCGAAAATGGCTATCTACCAAAGAATCCGGCTATAAATATATATTTTCAGAGAGAGAGAGAGAATGTTACAACATCGATTCGAAGAAGTGAAACCAACTGGAGGATAAATTCTCGCATTAACAGAACTGTTTACCACGAGAGAAACTGCTGCTTCGAGTAACCTTTAACAATTCCATGATAGGAAAGGGGGACAGAATGCGCTGACCGACGCCCACGCGTTTCCTCTTCGTTATCGGATATTACACGTCTATAGAACGATTGGCACGGCTTCTTAAACAGCCGCTTCACCACGACCCTCCCCCAGCCATAAACGTGGCCGTGGAAGACGCGAATAAAGGCTCGCGAGGCACAAGTTTATGGCGGCGGAGGATCGTCACGCCATTAATAGCATCGTGAGTTGCATTTATATCCTTCCAAGATACGCTTTCGTCCCACGGAACAGCAGCTTTCGCGAGATCCTTTTTAGAACCTAGACCGAAACACTCTATTACTCCTCGATCCACCATTTTTCCCATCTCACTCTCTAAAAGCGGTAGACGTATAGACGTATCAAAGAGAAACGGCGATCGTAGTTGCTAGAACCGTCCCAGAATATCGAAATCTTCCGAACGAAGCCAAGACGACGTCCGTGGAGACCAGCGTGCACCGGATATTACGATATAATCATTCGCGGAAATTGCGGATAAATCAAACGCAAATATCGAGGTGAATTTTCATCGTCTCTCTCTCTCGAGAGAGAGAGAGACGACGGTCCCTTTGAGAGCCCTTCAAAGTGACGGAATCCTCTCTGTAACGTGGAGAACCGGATCGAATAAAAATAAGAGGAAGCGAACGAAAAGTTGGCGGTAACGGAACCCGCATGAATTATGTATCGGGAAAAATCCAATTATATCGATACACGAGCAGGCTATCTCTACGGTAATCTCGCGAGATCGAAAGTCGATGGAAACGCGTTTCTGTAACAGCCTTTGGAGAAACTACGGGACTTAGAAGGATCAATTTCCGCGGCTAACGGTATATATAAGGACAAACGGAAGATTCTGGGCGACACGGATTGCCCTAAGATCCGGCGTGAAATTCTAATCAGGAAATTGTTATTTTCCGTCCTGCGAGCACAGACTGCCTCGACAGTTTCCTCTCTTCCACTTGGATAGACGAGGAGAGAGAGAGAGAGAGGTGAAGGAAGGATCGCGTGCCGGTGACTCGGTGAGTTCCAACCTCGAAATATTTCCACGCACTTACGTTAGCCGGGCCGAGAGTCGGCCGAAACCTTCGTCCACGGCCACCTGTAGAATAAATAACGACCAGTCGATCTCGTCTGCGACACTGGCTAACGATTGCACGGGGGAGAGAGGAAGGAACGTACAAGTGGACTCGCCTGATGTTCGATTAGTTCGGATTATGTAAAAAGGTTCTAGGTGAACGCGGTGTAATTTTGGATCGGCTAGCTCTCGTCTCTGGGGAATTATGTCAGGAGTAGAGGAGAGCTGATAGTTGGCAAAGTTTCCAATCCGAGGTAGAAGTGAAAAATTGAGATTGACGCGTAATCTTGGCCGTGCAACGACCTCTGAATAGAGAGATCAAATTGTGTAGTCGAAGGACAGGGGACGTTTCCAGCGCCGGCGCCAAGGACTATCGCATCTGACGAACAGTCTGCGATCGCGACCGGTTCGAATTGAACGGAGAGGAGAAACGAGAGCAAGCTCCGGAGAGGAGAAGCAGCCAGGGTTTACTGGGCGCAGTTGCAGCGGCAGTAGCCATCGACGTGCCGCTAACGAAACAGGGAAACGAGTACCTGCAGAACGCGATCAATACTTGGTATAAGAGTGCACACTGGCCGGAGCACGTGTTCCCGTTTGTTTTCTTCCTTAGCCCTGCAGCTCGTGCCTCGAGCTTCAGAGAAACTGGCGCTCTTTCCTAGAAATCCGGCGACGACGCTTTGACAGTGATACGTCAATAGTATATTTCCAGTAACGAAGATTTTATTTGAACAAACAGAGAGGATTTTGTGCTGGAGAAATTAAAGAGAGAAAGATTTGTGTAATAGGTTTGTGGTTGATGGCTGAATCGTAGATTCGTTTGAATGGAAGAATAACAGTATTGACAAGGTAGATCTGAAAGCGACAGGCTCGAATGGCGAACGCGAAACAGGCATCGGCTGTCTCGTGCCGGTATTCGAACAATTTAATCGGTAGGCATAAATTGGCGCGGCAAATTAGCTGTTTAGCATGAAACTGTTCGTTCAGTTAGTCGACCGGATAATGTACCACGGGGCATTGTTCGCGAACCGACGTAATCATAATTATACCGGGGTTAAACCGACCGAAATGTACAACCCACCTGCGTGAACCGTTTCGGAATTAATAAAGGAGAGAGGAAGAAAAACTGTTCCAAGTGCCTTCCTACAGGCTGAAGTATAGAACGTTCGTTCATGAAAGGCGAGAGAGAGAGAGAGAGAGAGAGAGAGAGAAGGGGAGGAATGAGTGAAAAAGGAGAGTGAGAGAGATGGAGCGTAGTATCTGGAGCAGCGGGTATCAATGTTCGGCAGCACTCGTGGGCTCGGGGGGGTCCAAGAGGTTAAAGCCGAGTTTGCACGGCAACGTAAACTCGGGCGCGCGGCAGGTGGGCCACTGCACGTGCGCGGCCAGCAGAAATCCGGCGAAATTCGATCGATTCCGAGGGTAGGAAAGGAGGAAGGTTCGACGAACATTCGGCTGTAATCGAGCCGACCCGCGGCTCCGGCCGGACGTTTCCACCGCCGGCCTAGAATCGACGGCCGCGCTAAGAACACCCCGAGTGCTCTCTTGACCCCCTTATCCCCGGGGATGCGTTTCTTCGCGCCGCGCCGCGCCGATCGAAACCCGACCTTGGCTTCGAGAGACCGATGCGCCCGGGCTCACTCGCCTCTTCCTTTACTTTCCTCTATTACAACCCTTCCTTTCCCGCCCGGACCAACAACCCGCCCCAAACTCCATACTACACCTCTCCCCTAACCCTTGTCTGCTCCGCCAATACCATCATTGCCCTCGCGGACCAATTTCTCCCCTACTGGCTTCCAAGTATTCCGCCGAGTATGCAAATTTAACCCATTTACAGTTAAACGGACGACAGACATTTCTTCTACGTGCGAATCTCTTTTCTCGAGAGTATATCGAGAAGCGAAATGTGTCGGGATCGATTACAGAGGAAAAGGGAGGGATGATTAGATTTTGTAATTCGCGTGGCCACGCGATCAGAACAGCCCTACTCTCGACGGAACCACGAAACTGAATTCAGGAGGCACGGTTAATTAACAACGAAGCGCGGAGAACTCGCGCGAACTCGTTAAAAGCGATCGATCGGAAGGCGGGTGTTGCGTGAAATCGCGCCGGTCAATGAGTCGGCCAGCCTTCGATTCTCCCTATTTAGTTTCGCCCGCGTTCGTTCGTTTTTCGCCAACCGCCAACGATCAGCCATAGACACACATGCCCTCTTCGTTCCAACTCTCCGGTATCGATTCTATCTGGCCGTAACACCAGTCACATTTCCGCAAGCGATCCGGCTCGAAATTTAATTGGACAGCGGATCACCGATAAAAACGGATATCCAGGAACGCTTTTGCGCCAAACTCTCTCTGTTCTCTCCCCCCCCCCCTTTTCCGATTCTTTTCCTCCTTCTCCCTTCGGACGATTCCACTCGCGAGGATAAATGAAAAATGCAATTACCGTGGCCAGAGAATCCATCGACGCGAGGAGAACACACGCTGAACCGACTAATACGTGTATACGTGCCGCGAAGGATGCGAGGGCTTCGTTACGTGTAATTTCGTTAAAGTTGCAAATACCGGCTTCTCCGGAACGGAGAAGATATCGGAGGAAGAGAAGGGAGCGTTGCGAATTTGATGCATGTGCGATGGAAATGTTCCAAGTAATCACGAGGAGAAGGAAGTCGGGTGGGAGAGAAGTTTTTCCGGTGACATAATCTAGCGAACGGTGTACTTGACTCTGTCCATTCATAGCTTCTTCGAGATTTGAACAGAATTTAGCTTAACACAATTTTCTAACAAATTTCTAATAAATAAGGTGACATAATCTGGAGCAGGGGTTCCCAAAGTGCGGCCCGCGATGGCAGATCAGCCGCGATCTTGAATTTACACAGATAATTTACATTTGTACGAAAAAATTAATACACTACCGGCCACAAGTTTGGAATCACCGAGCATTGAAAAATTTACAGAAAAAAGTCAGCGACTTTGAGAATTTTTCATCGTTCGAATCAATTCATACGAGATAAATTGATGAATGTAGAATTGAGATAAACTTCAAATCTGTAAAAAATTAGCAGCAGATTTAATATTGACGAAAAGTGGGAGGTGATTCCAAACTTTTGGCCGGTGGTGTTATACCTCGTTATTACACCTATCCCCCGGTTTACACGGTACTGTATTTACACGATTTCACTTTTACACGGCTTTTACTCCTATTTCAGCGAGATATTAATAAGCGCTTAACTCAATATGAGGAGGTCTATAAAGATCTGATCAAAAACCAAACACAATTGTTAATTACGGATTTCATTACCAAGGCTCGCCGATCTGAAATTGTTTCTAATTCATCTAACATCGAACTTGAATCGCATCAAGTACTATCGAGTGATGAAAGTGACATCATACCAACCAGGAATAAAATATTAATGGTCTACGAAAGTGATAACAGTAATTAAATTTTTGGTTAAATTTTTTAATTTATACTTCTTGTTTCTATATGTAAAATGAATTACATACATATACCTTTATATTTTTATCATTTTATGAATAGACCGTTATTTTTATGTTTTTTAAGATATACATACTGTTGAAAACAAAAATTTGACCTTTGGACTAATCTTTTATGAATTTCGTATTTCTAGTTTTTATAAAATGAATTACATATAGCTTTATATATTTATTATTTCATGAATGGACTGATATTTTTTGTTTTCCATTTGTATTTTATTTTTACTTTATTTAATTAAATTTAATTTAATTAAATAACTGACTAAATTGTGCCCACTTTATTTTTTTTTTTTTCGATTTACACGGTTTTTCATACAAAAAGCCATGATTTCGATTTACACGGTATTCTGAGGAACCGACCTTCCGTGTAAATCAGGGGATAGGTGTATACAGATTGTATACATTTTATTGTCTTAACTGCCAATGGCCCGCCTAATAAACTTTGGGAACCCCTGATCTAGAGCATTTAATTCTCCACCCATTCGTAATTTCTTCGAGATTCGAAATAAAATTTAACTTCCGCATTGTTTTCACATTATTTTCTAACAAATTTCCGACAGCTAAGGTGACATAATCTAGCGTACTTAACCCTCTATCCACTCGCAATTTCTTTGCGGTTCAAACTAAAATTTAGCTTCCGCTTTCTTTTCACAAAATTTTCCAACAAATTTGTAATAAGTAGGAAAGGAGAACTTTTCCGGTGCATAATCCAGCGATGAATACACTTAACTCTCTACTATTCATAGCTTCCTTTCGATTCAAAACAAAATTGAACTTCCGCTTTACTTTTCACACAATTGTCCAACAAATTTCTAACAGATAAGAAACACAAATTTTTCCCGGTGACGTGATCCAATGACGAGTGCAAGTACTTAACCCTCCACCCATTCGTACTTTCTTCACGATTCGAAACAAAAATTCAACCTCCATTTTTTTAATTCCCGACAATTTCACGCCCCAAGAAAATGTCAATTTTACGTAGCTAACAAAGATCCTCCACGTTTTGCGTGCACTTTCACAAAACAGCCCCCTAAAACGCGGAGCAGTTCTGTGTCGAATGGTTGAAACAGAATATTCCTGGATCGTTTGACGGGCCGCCTACGTCGATACGAGGTCTTGGAGCAAACTTTTCAAGCGGCTACTTACCCGCCGGACCTTGCTAGCTCACTGAATAAGTGATAGGTATATCGTAAGCTGTGGCGTATGCGAGGCGGGGTGCTCTTGGTCGATCGCGATTCGGCGGGCAAATTACGCGCCGATGCCGAGTTACGAAAGCTCGTAAACAAGATTTTCGACCTGTCCGAGCGTCGTTCGCGCGGAAACCGTCCAACGGAAATTTTCCAACTGCTCTCTCTCTCTCTCTCTGTCGTCCAATTCTCTCCAACCAACGCGACGAAATTTCTCAACGAGCGTCGAGCCGTTCGACCAACCGTAAAATTGATAAAAGTGAATCAGAGGATCGTTGCTCAAGCACGATATCGAAGTGGTAATTACATTGTAGAGACGTGGCGATCGTGCAACTACTGCAAACCAAGTAATTCGATCGGTGTTCGGTTTAGATTTTTTACTAAAAATTCCTCAGAGAAACAACATTATTCCAAAGAATTACGTAAGCGACAGGCTATTATTGCAAGGAGGCACGCGGTAGTTTTCAGGTTCTAACGAACGGTTTTACGTTTCAATCATGAAAAATTAGCCGAAGAGGAGGCGGGCAACGCGAATCAGTGGAGGAAACGAGGCGGACGCTGCAATTTCAGCGGTGACTACTATTAGCAGTCTTCACTAATATAACGATATTTATTTTGCACTCGAGTAATCCTTTGACAATAACAAACTTTTAATACGGCGAACTTCTGTGCAGCTGTAACGACCAAGGTTCGTACTTTGCTGAGGAATTGTTTCAAAAAATCCTTTGATACGACGCGACAATTTTCTCTGCAGGCGTGAAGATAAGGGTTCGCCCCTTTCGAAGGAATTACCATGAAAAAAATTCTTTGGTAAGACTGAACTCCTCTGCAGTCGTAACGATAAAGCTTCATCCCTTACGGAGTGATTATTAAAACAAGAGGAACCCAGTTTGAAAAATCTTCTGATAAGACTAAGATTCCACGCGACAATATTTTTCACAGTCGTAAGGACGAAGATTCGTCCCTTTCTGAGGAATTATTTGAAAGAAAAGTGCAACTTATTTGTCCCTAGTACCAGGAAAATTCACACTCGAGATTGCTAAAAGGAGAAACAGAGAAGAGGAGAGAGAAGAAAACGACGAAGATTCGTCCCTTTCTGAAGAATTATTGAAAAGAAATCCAATTAAATACCTGTTACTATCACTTCTACCTATTAAATCCAGAAAAATGAACGAAGAATCCCAGACAGAGTCCAGACTCAAGATTGCAAAAACAAAGAAAACAGAGAAGAGGGGTCTGCATTTTTTGAGAGAAGAAAACAACAAAGGTTCATCTCTTTCCAAGGAATTATTAACAAAAAATTAAACCAATTACCAATTATTACCACTTCCCTTTAATGCAATAAAAATTAATTAAGAATCCGAAACAGAGTCCACACTTGAGATTGCGAAAAACGAAAAACAGAGAAGTGGAGGCTGCATTTTTTAAGAGAAGAAAACGATAAAGGTTCCTCTCTGTCTAAGAAATAATTTTAAAAAAAATCCAATTACCATTACTTTCCCCCAATGCCAGGAAACTTAATTAAGAAATCCAAACAAAGTCCACGTTTAAGAATACGAAAAATAAAAACAGAGAGGTCGAGCCTGAATTTTTTGAAAAAAGAAAACGATAAAGTTTCATCTCTCTCCAAGAAATTATTAAAAAAAAACAAAATCCAACTAATTACCAATCACAATCACTTCCCCCTACCACAATAAAAATCAATCAAGAATTCGAAACAGAGCCCCCCGCTCAAGATTGCGAAAGAAACAATACCAGAGAGATGGGGTCTGAATTTTTCGAGAGAAGAAAACAGGACACAGGATGCGCTCATGGTCACGGCCGCAAACGTGCACGTAATCCAAAGCGTACTTCCGTAATGCAGCTGAAAATTAGCCACGGCTCAGTCAACTGCCGAACGGCCAGAGGACTTCAATCAACGAAGGATGCACGGTAGTAACCCTCTCTTACCCACGCCCACATCCCGTTCGCGTCCCCGCATCCCAACGGCGCGGGTCCAAGCGTTATAAAAACGCCGCGACGCGTCCTGCATCGCATTAACAGTATTCTCGAAATCGTGGCCGGATTGATAGTGAAGGCGTGCTAACTCGAGCTACGATGGATACCAAACAAGGTTTGCTGCTGCTCGCCTTCGTGTGCTTGCAGGCGGTCCTCGTGTGTGCCGCGGTAAGCTTTCTCAAACGTGGCGCCTTTTGCACTTTTTCTTCCGTCGAGAGCTGACGAAAAGTAGCAGAGAGAGAAAATTGGACGGTTAAAGAGGCCCGTTTTGTCCGGTGAAACGAAGGCTGTTTTAATCGATTCGTCACGGATTTATCAGAGACATCAACCAGTTAACGCGCGGAAATAATAACGATACGAATGCTCGTGCGGCCGGTTAGTCGATACCGGGGCAAGCGGATTCGAGATTAGACGGAAACCCTAATTGAAGCGTGCAAAGTTCCTTTTCCAGTAATTAATGTTTTTAAGAATTTTTACTCCGTCCTGTTCTTTATCGTCGATGTTTATCGGTACTCGCAGAGAGAGAAATTTAACAAGACACGCAAAAGGAGACCGTGTAGTTACATAAACGATACGAGTAATGACGCTTCTGAGATTGCTCTTATTTCCGAACGGTTCGAATGGACCAGCCTCGAGAGTTATCGATCCCGCGGAGCCCGTTTTAGCTATTCTAATATCGAGTCCGTTGAATTATAAATTCTATCAGCTACTTCTGTACCGTACGCTAATTGCGACGATTTCCAACGAGGACAGGTTAAGATGGAATTGCATCAGGCGGAACATTCGCGTGGAGTATCGCGAAATCAATTTTGCTAATCACCGTTGTAAAAAAACCTGCGGATAAGATAAGGAGAACCGATTCCCGTTCAAGATCCCGACGATCTTCCTATTTATAGCGGAATCGAGATATTGCAATGAAATTCTTTCGCGAAACAGCAAAACACGTTCCAATTTGTTTTCGTAGCCGGATTGGATACCTCCGGAGATATTCGACATGGTGGCAGACGACAAGGCTCGATGCATGGGCGAGCATGGCACCACGCAAGGTTAGTACAGAGATCTATTAACCCCTTTGCAGGCGATGGACTAGATGTAACTAGGTCGACATTTCGATTTTTCGGTAAATCGTTTGAAAATTCTATTTTTCTTAAATGGAGGTGTACGAGTATCTATTGCTCGACACGCTCACTGTAGTAGCTTTCCTTTTCTCTGGATTTTCTTATTTCGCGATACAAATAAGCTCCGTGCGCTTTCCCGCTGTATTCTGTTATTTTACCGTAGAACGGTTCGATCGGTGCCTAATACGGCGGAAATAGCGGGAAAGTGGTGGAAATATTAAGTTAGCATGCAGCTAATGTTCAATGAAAAACGGGCCGAGTGTTTGGAATCACTGTGCGTTGAAAATTTTCCAAAAATTTCCGAAAAATGTTAACAATAAAAAATTTTCAACAAATCTTTTATCATTGAAATCACTCGAAACGAGGCAAAGTGCTATCTGAAATCTACAAAGAATTAGTAGCAGTCTCGATATCGATGCAACTTGGCAGGTGATTCGAAGCTTTGGATTGATTGGAAATTTGATTACAAACTCGACTCGAAGTGAACGCGTTGAAAATGTGTGAGCTATTGCTTGCGTTCCTAGTGTTTTGTGAAACCAATTGCGAGTCCATCGTCCTTAAAGGTGATCGAAAATTCATGTAACACCTCGGTTCGAAACTTAGCGCAGATCGACGAGGTGGACAAAGGAACGGTGTTAGACAATCCATCGATCACCTGCTACATGTACTGCTTGCTGGAGGCGTTCAGCTTGGTAGGTCGAAGTAGACGATAATCTTCAGGTTACTCGAGAATCGACTGATCGAGAAATCGTTTCGTTTAGGTGGATGAAGAGGCTAACATAGACACCGATATGTTGCTGGGACTGTTGCCAGAGAACCTTCAGGACAGGGCGGAGTCTATTCTAGGACAGTGTACACCGACAAGTAATATTTGGAAATTTCAAATTTGACAATTTTACCAGGAAATGTTGGAATTTGTTTTTTAATTTAACACGGTTCGATTTTACAGCGGGCAGCGACAATTGCAACAAGATATACAATCTCGCCACGTGCGTCCAGAAGCTTGCACCAGACGTAAGTGCATTTCACTGTCGTTTTGCTCTCCTTCGTAGGCCGCTTTTAACGCGAGTGAAAGTAGAATTCTAAGTGTCCTGAGACAATTACTGTAACCGATTAGTCTGTACGAATGATACATCCACTTTCACTGAAAACAATTAACATGCACTTCAAATGCAATCAACATCTATGATTCGAACATGGACATGCAGCCTTGGCTGAAAGTATCAGGCACTGTGAAATATGAACTTTTTGATAATAGTTCAAAGTACTGAAATGTGAAAATAATCACTGCAATTTCTTTCTAATTTCTGCTCCCTGTTTTTTTTCTTGTTTTTTTTTTTAAGGAATTAACTTGCGTTCGAGGAAAATTGTCTAACTTTGAAAATCGTTTTTTATTCATTTTGCCAACGTTTGATAATCACTGAAATTTCTTTCTAAATTTTACCCTATTTTTCTCTAAAAAGAATTAACTCGCGTTGACGGTCACTCTTTACCCGCACATTTCGAGGAAAATAGTCTAACTTTGAAACTCGTGTTGATGGTCACTCTTTACCCGCACATTTCGAGGAAAATTTTCCAACTTTGGAAATCATTTTCTATTAATTTTGCCAACGTTTGACAATCACTGAAATTTCTTTCTAAATTTTACCCTATTTTTCTCTGCAGCAATTTCTTTCTAAATTTTACCCTATTTTTCTCTAAAAAGAATTAACTCGCGTTGATGGTCACTCTTTACCCGCACATTTCGAGGAAAATAGTCTAACTTTGAAAATCGTTTTTTATTAATTTTGCCAACGTTTGACAATCACTGAAATTTCTTTCTAAATTTTACCCTATTTTTCTCTAAAAAGAATTAACTCGCGTTGATGGTCACTCTTTACCCGCACATTTCGAGGAAAATAGTCTAACTTTGAAAATCGTTTTTTATTAATTTTGCCAACGTTTGACAATCACTGAAATTTCTTTCTAAATTTTACCCTATTTTTCTCTAAAAAGAATTAACTCGCGTTGATGGTCACTCTTTACCCGCACATTTCGAGGAAAATAGTCTAACTTTGAAAATCGTTTTTTATTAATTTTGCCAACGTTTGACAATCACTGAAATTTCTTTCTAAATTTTACCCTATTTTTCTCTAAAAAGAATTAACTCGCGTTGACGGTCACACTTTTCCCGCACATTTCGAGGAAAATGTTCTAACGTTGAAAAAAATTAGCCGCGGTGCGACTTCCAAAAACACAAAACGTAGACTAAGGATCGCTTATAAACCTTGTCAACCCTTTGAAAATTCCTTTAAACTCGCCGACAAAGGACGACGGGCAATAGAAAACTAGGAAAGAAATAGTTTTTCCAGTAAATTCCGACGATAAAGGTGCCTGATACTTTTCGCCAGGGCTGCGTACGCAACACAGCAGCGAACGTAAAGAAAAAAAAAAAAACTGCTGAAAAACAGCATGCAAATAGAGCTGCAACGCCGTTTCCACGTTTACTGCAATCCCGACCACGTTGTTCTTCCAGGTGTGGTTCATTCTCTAAGGGCGAGAGAAACGAAGCAAATCTCACGGAGCTTCGGAACCTTCGACGTGCAAGAACGGACAAACGTTAAAGAAAAAAACCCGGCTCGAAGAGGATCAAGTACGCGAACATTAACTGTAACAATGCTGAACGACGAAAAAAAAAAAAAAAAGAAACATGCATCTTCGATGCAAACCGGAGAAGATTTCAGCGGTTCAAATAGTTGACAAGGAATACACCTAACGTTGCAGTCGCTTGAAGAGAATAAACAGAAAACTATAACTCAAGTCGTTAAACAAAGTGAGAGAGAAAAATAAACGAGCGTAAATTCACCGAGGTGTTCAATTTTTCTTGTTTCCAGGCACGAGAAGAAAGAAGGCGGAGAAAAATCGCGGGTAGGTATGAATTTTCTCGACGCAGGGAAAAAATTGGCGAATTTTGTCGGCGCGATGAATTTCTCGGCGAGAACGAAAGAAAAAAAAAAAGACGGAGAAAACGATAATAAAAGCGTGGCCGCGGGTTGCGTAATCGGCGAACGCCGCGCACGATTCCAGGTCCATTGATACTATAATTTATCGTACATGACAATCTAATTCGCGAATGTCTCCGAGCACGAGCGTAATTGTAGGTCTGCGCGAAACACCGAACAGCCGCTTCCTCGTTCCGTCAAATAATACGCAAAATCCAAGCAGACGTCCGATAATTGGTATCCTTTGCGTTTCGCATAATCTCGTAACGGCTCCGTCTTAACGATAAACATGCGTCGTTACGCCGTGGTGTCTTTCGTAAATTATCCCCGATCGCGTTGGTAGCTTCCTTTCGGAAAAATTTTGCGAAACGACACCAATTTTTTTCCCAGAAGAGAATTTCTCTTTTCGTTTTTCTTCCATCAATTCCTCCACGTTGCTCGGCACGTTCGAAAGGCGAATCGTTTACCGTTCGCCGTATTGTTTAACAAATATTCCAAGGCTAACGACGCGACACGCCGCGATTATTTATGTCGTTTTCACTGAAAGGTGCGCGAAAGAAACGCCGATACAGGAAGTTTGTCGCGGCCGATGGAAAAGTTCGCGGCAGACTTTCCAACTTTCCTTATTACCAGCAACCGTTGCCCGCGGTTTCGAAGAACGGAACCGAGAGGAAGAAAAACTTGCCGAAAAGGGACAAGAAGAACTTCCACCGGGCTAGCGTTGAAATAATCGAACGGGACGTGTTATCGTTGTGATCGGACTTTGACCCGTTTTACCATTCAAATTACCTTCTATCGCGCATCACGCGGTAGGAGGAAAAACTACGTACGTGAAAAGTTTCCCAAGTTTACCGTTCAGTTTCGCCGGGCAAGCGCGCGATTCTCTCCTCGAAGACTCGCTGCTGCAGCTCTCCACGCACACGGTGCGTCGAAACGTTCGTCGCTACATGTAACCAACTACTGTTAAACAAAAGTGTTCATGCGGTGGTAATCGTGCAGAAAGATCGTACGAAAAAAGAGAGAGAGAAAGAAAATGAGAAGAGAATGGAAGGGAGAGATTCGATTGACCCGCGTGTCGCGGACGTGGTGCACGTGGTGTCGCGTAACGGAAGCGATCGTTCCAGGAGCAGCTGGTTAACTAACAGCGAACTCCAGCAGCTCGAGGTTAACGCGTTCCGCCATCGATATCGCCGATATATTCGCGAGTCGAACGACCAGTCGCAGACGTTTCGTTCTTCGACGACGACGTGCGTTTTTTATTCCGCGCGGCGAATTGGAAGAGTGAGAGAGAGAGATAAGCAACGTCGAAGGGAGCAATACGTCCTGACTACGGAGAAAAATCTTCGAGTGTCTATTTTTACACGGCGAGTGGAAATAGTCGGTTTAATGAAAGGAGGCACGCGATCGCCCGTACGTTGCTCCAGTCATGAGTCACGCTTCGAACGCGAACTCGCAACAAGTAGAGATCTCCCATAATGTCCGTGTAATTGATCGAACCAACACCGATGTAATTTCAATACCGCGCATCCGTGGCCCGTAGGCACGTCAATTTTCGCGATGCTTCGGAGAATCCCTTGCCTCGGGACCTTTTTCCTCCATTTTTCTTCTATATTCCAAGTTTCACTGTTTCGAGAGACTCGATGAAATTTCTGGGCAACACCGATAACACGGACTTCTAGACTTTCCATCGAAACGGGAAAATTGAAAATGTGTTCGAAGGCCTTCGCGCAAGTCGCTCTATTCATTTTTACAGAGGCGCGGTGAAATTTCCGCGTGACGCCGATAACACGGGCTTTTCGTAGAAACGGTAAAAATCGGAGAGCCGATGAAATTTCTGTGCGGTACCAATAACACAGACTTTTCATACAAAGCTACAAGGTAAAGCCAAAAACTTCCGTACGAAATTTCTCCAAAATACCGATAACAAGTTAGACTTCTCGCAGCGGCGACAGAATCAAAAATAGGAATGCTATAAAAAAAATTCACAGTGCGTTACAGACGAAATTTTCGACGTTTGACCTACGACGCTCCGTAAGGCAAGGGGTTAAAAGCCGTTTAAAGGGCGGATCATCTACGGAGAGTGATCGATTGGACGGTTACGAGCACGCGATACGAGTGGGGCAGGTAGGAGGAGAACGAAAAGACAAAAATGAGTGCAATATACACTACGTATACAATATATCTAAATATATATAAGACAAAGGACGGAACGGAAAAACTAAGATTGGCTCGAGCTGGTTAGATGACCAAGTATACCTTAAGGTCGATCGAGTGGATAGCGGCGTTGTGCGGCGATGCGTGTTCTTTCGCGTCTGTCCCGCAATTCGCGTTGTTGTTAACATTGGGTAGGGAGCCACCCGCCCTGAACTGATTGCCCAGGTTAATGTGCAGGTGTTTGCCGCTGGACTGCGGTGGACTGGCGCCGGCACTCTTCACAGACAGCGGGGTCTCCAGTACCCCGGATCCCGTGGGACTGGCACACACCGAGCTGCTCGCCGAGGCGACCTAAGCAGGTCCATCGTTCATATGGTCACCAAACTTCCTCGCCGCCTTCCTTCCACTATCTAATCCCCCCTCTTATCCAGAACACGGTTTACTCATTATCCTAACCATGGCTGTATACAGTTTCCCTTTTCTTTCCGTCGATATTATTACACACTTACGCGAAGGTATAAGTATAGAAGTGTTTTTGCAGGTGGTTAACTAGATTCGATCCTCTTTTCAGAGACGATATTTCTTTCGTAGATTAACCCTTTGCTGTCCGGCGTCGAGTCAAGAATTTTTGCCTTCGGATAAATCGTAAACGATAGTGAACCATTCTTTTGTACATTAATGTTACACCGAAACTTGGTATTTTGTAACAAGTATTACGCCGAAATATTGAGATAAAGGGAAACTAGACGAGAGAGTGACCAGATGATTTGGACCGCAAAGGGTTAACAGCCAGGTACCCGTTTGCACGTTTTCTCAGGTAAAATGTTCGATCCTCCAGGTGAAAGGTTCGAATTTTGCTGTGGGAAAACTGCTAAAATCGGGCGATAAGGTACACAACAGTGGCTACCGACGTAAGGGTTAAGTAGGAGAGATGCATCTAAGTCTCTTCTCGTAGTTATGCAGGCTGAAGAATTTCGTACAGGTAGATGTTCTTCTCAGAGAGGATATTCGTAGTTCCTCGTGAGTTGAGTAAAGGAAGATGTATCTAAGGTTGAACGGTGAAAAGGTGGAAGGATTTGTACGGGAAAGAATATTCCTGGGATATTTTTCGAGACAAAGATTTGTAAGAAAATTTCCAGCTGGACGAGGAAACGTCGCAACCGGGATTCGACGCTCGAGCAGGTTCCTGCCGGAAATCAATAACATTCAGAAGCTCCAACAGTTGGTTAGGTTACGAACAACGCGTTTCACGTGAATCTTGAAACGACGGCTAACGAAGGGACGACGTTAACTCCCTTCCAGCTCGATCAGGATCGTTAACAGGCCACACGGCTCACATTTTACAAACTCGTCGTCTGCATTCCTCCTCCAGTCTCTCTCTCTCTCTCACTCTGTCGTGGCTTCGTCACTCGAATTCCATCTTCCACTCGTTTTTCGGGGGGAAAAGGTTAGGATCTCGGGGAAATTCGATCGTAGGCGAGGATTATTTGTCGACGAAATTGCCAAAATTTATCGGGGTTAGCGAATTTTCTATTATTTGCAGGTAAGATTAGATGTGATTCGGTGAACGTAGGGAGAAATGAAACGGAATCTACGGAAGGCGTGATAAGGTCCCCCATGTCGACGGAATTACATAATTCCACGAGGTGAAAGTATACGTCTTTTTCTTGTTCAAGTACAACCTGTTTTGCATTCGCCCGGACCAGGTGGTGCGTTAGAAATTTCGCGTGACGCCTATCGAACGCCTGTTCGATTTTTCTCTCCCTCTTGGAGAAAAAGCGAATGCGGAAGATTCGTGTGCACCTTAGGAAAACGACTCTGTGTCCAGAATCTCGATTAATATTCAGTAGAAATGATCGTACCGCGAAGTGAAAAAGGGTAGAATTTCTAGAAATTCACGTCGAGTTTTCTCTTTCTCTCTTCTTCTCGAAGAAAGGGCGGACATGGACGATTCTGTGCCCGGAGTCCCGGTTAACCAGTTGGCTGTTTGCGACGAGTATACTCGTCGTGAAGAAATGGCAGTATTTTGTGTCACGACGAGTATACTCGTCATGCGTAAAAAGTAATTGAAAAAGAAAACTGAAACATTAAACTACTGCTACTCTGCTTTTTACTTCTTTTTTTTTTATTTTTTTTATTTGCTTTTTTCACACATTCGTCACCTCGGGGCAGTTACCAAACAGCCCTGTCGGTAATAAAGTTAGAAAATAAAACAGTCGTTTCGTTACAGCTTAATTCTATATTATAACAGCCACAGATACTCTGTGCTTGACGAGTATACTCGTCGTCGCTTACTTTTGGCGACACGTTTCAGGCACACACTTTCCAAAGAGGTCGCAACAGCTGACTGGTTAATATCGAATTAAAATGATCGTACTGTGAAGTGAAAAGAGGTAGAATTTCTTTTCATTAATTTTAATGCGGAAGATTCGTGTGCACGTTATTCTGAGTTCGAAATCTCAATTAATATCGAATCGAAAGGATCGTACTGCGAAGTGAAGGAAAGTAGAATTTGTTGGATTTCTAGAAATACGCGTTGATTTTTCTCTTTTTCTCTCCCTTTTGAAGAAAGAGCAAACACGGAAGGATTCTGTGCCGGGAGTCTCGATTAATATCGAATAGAAATGATCGTACTGTGGAGTTAAAAAAGGTAGAATTTCTAAAAATTCGCG
>NW_017100219.1:740539-751703 GCF_001263275.1 Habropoda laboriosa
TCGAAGAAAGAGCAAACACGGAAGATCCCTGTGTACCTCAGAAAAACGATTCTGTGTCCGGACTCTCGATTAATATTTAATTGAAATGAACCGTGAAGTGAGAAGGTAGAATTTCTAAAAATTGATTTTTCTCCACGTTAAATGAAACCGATCCTCGCCCACGATCGAAAATATGAAATATTATGACCCACGAAAATGGAGGTAGGATCTGCCTTTGCCACGCGCCTGCGCACACAAACGCGCACACACACACGTTCCTCTATCCCTTTCTCTCCCATTCCTTTCACCGGTCATTGTTCTATTTCACGCCACTCCGAGAGATCGTGTCCCTCCATATTTTTCCGTCTCTCGAATTTTTCCCCTTTTTTCTCGATCCGTTGCAATTCCCCCAGACTACGAACTCACCTATTCGAATACGCAGAGAAACATCGATAACAAAGGCGTACCGTGCGTATAAATCCATCGGGGAAGGTATTAGGAAAACAGTTAAAAGAACGTTCCGAATGATCGATAGTTAACGACGATCGTTGTTTTTCCCGTTGGGCTGCGAGATTAAGGCACACGCGCGACTGGCACATCGATTCGTAATCGTTATCGAGGCCGTTAACGGTACAGTGATTCAGAGGCGTGCAGCTCGGTTGGTTCGCGATCAAAAATCACCGCTCGGATCAAAGATCGTGTTACTCGATAGAGAAAAATCGGACGGACGAATCGCGTTCACGTTTATCGTTTATCGACGGAAGGAAACTCGCGCACCATTCCTCTACTATATATGTACATATGTGAAAAGTTCGAAAATCTAAAACTGAACATATCGAAAAAGAAGTTTAAACGAAAACTCTTTGGCACAAACGTGACACCATACGGTGAAAATTATTTTTCTGCGAGTCGAGTGGTGAGAGGAAATTTCAAAGTTACGTTGATTTTTTCTTCACGGTAAAGTAGCATTTGTCGAGACGAATTCAACGATCTGCCATATAAGGCAATTTGCTGTAGTAAATTGTTACAAATTCGTCGGTTTCTAGGTTCAGACTCTCGCGAGATATTCCACTTTTTATATATATCGCAAGTGTGGTTAGGTTGATTTTTTTAAATGGAATCGAATTTTCTTTTTCACGGTAAAGTAGCATTTGTCGAGACGAATTCAACGATCTGCCATATAAGGCAATTTATTGTAGTAAATTGTTACAAATTCGTCGGTTTCTAGGTTCAGTCTCTGGCGAGATATTCCACTTTTTATATATACATATATATTGCAAGTGTAGGTGTGCTGTTTACACGCGGTACGGTTTTCGCGTGGAATCGAGAAAATTTCACGTGACCGGCATGCGCACAAGCGGCGGACAGAAATTCGGTGACTTTCGAAGCCGCAGTCCACGCTCCGAAAACATCCGTTACCCTACACCTCTCTACGAAGCGTAATCTTTATTCCGAACTTCGTAACGAATTACGTTCACAAGGTACGGCGAGATAATTCTAGGGAGAAATAGAGACGAACGCGAACGATCCGACACAAGCACGCCTGAAAACACGCGTGAACGTGTTAAGATGGATTAATGGCGGTAGTACTGTAAATAACAGGCGGGGCGATATCGACTGATCGAATCGGTGAACTTTAACGTAGAACGCAGCTTCCGCATTTAGTACAATGCCGCGCTGGGGTTATGTAATCGCGGCACGGTTATCTGTCTCCGTGCATGCTGAAAAACGCGCCAATTTCGCACGATTCGATAACTCGAAAGAGGGCGCTACGCTCGAACGAGGAAAAAAACGCGAGATCGGTGGTAACGCGTGAAACTAACGCGTGACACTTCTCGTGTGTCCACGTGGATCTTGGAAAGATAGAACGAAAACGTGTTTAATTCCCGAGCTGTTGAACGATAAACGTTGACGGAGAATGAAATTTATAGAGTGAAAAGAATGGTTTAAACGAGAGATAACGACGTTGGAATTTGAAAGATACTCGACTGGTTTTTGGTAAACAACGAGAGACTGGTGGTAACCGTGAGAGAGATATCGGCTGGTATTATCGTGTCAGAAATCTTTGAACGTTAAAGGAAAGCAATTTCGCGCAGAAGCGAAGCGATAGGTTGTTTCGGAGCCCGGAACCGGAAGTGTCATGCTTTAAAGGGGACGATTTTCATTGGCGTTTCGAGCGTGCGAAAAAAAATTGGGTCGTTGACCGATTACACACTCCGGCTTATTCGAAAATGAATGTTGCCCCAACTAAACAGTTGGGACAATCGTCTAAGGTTGGTCGATAATTCGATCGAGTAATATACAGCTTCGTAGAGAGATATCGGTTAGATTGAAACAAAGCACGACGACCTGTTTCCTCTCCTTCTACGCGAGATGGCAAAACGCGCACTTTCAATGGACTGCCCGTAGTTCTGAATCGCGAACACAGTACGACACGTGATTCTGCGAGACGCAGTTTTCGTAGTTTAAGCGAAGCGACGCTCGTGACATGGGTGGTAATGCGGTTGGAAAACTGGCTGGCCGAAATAGGAAAAATCGAACGACGCACTTCAACGAACGATAAACTATCAGAAAAATGAATAACACACACAGTTCATTCGGTCACGATCGATCGTGGATAAAAGTATGTCGCGTAAATAGAAACACAAATACGATTCATCGTCCGGACGATTATTGTGGACGCTTCCAGTGTGTTTCGAGTGGAAGAACCGGTGGAAAAAACGCTCGAGTTTTTCTATAATCGCGAACGCCCCCGATTACGATGCATAATACTGAGCGAGAGTAGTTGGTTGAAGAAACGAAGATTTTCTTGAAAATACATCAACGATGTCGTCGGCTCTGAACGAGTCAGCAGGATGGATGCGATCGTCGATCGCACACGTATGCATTTATTAAGAACTTACAGAACGGATGGTTGCGAACAAGCGTACAGTACGTTCCGCATAGTATACCGGAGCATATACCCGCTCCACACATACGCGTATCCGTACACTCTCTCACACGCGGCCAACGAAGAAGACACATACACATCCGTCCACACACTACGAGACGACGACGACGACGACACAACGACAACGACGACGGATAGGAAAGAGAAACAGAGGGCCAGAGTACGGGCGAGAGTCGTGTAGTTGTGCACGTTAACACAAATACTGATAGTAGGCTAGTCACACACTCATACACATACACGAGCCGTGTCGCGAGAAAGACGAGCACATTCACATAGAGACATACACATAGTCGACAGCACGGCACAACGAGGAGAGAGACCACTCGTTGTTTACGTTCAAACATCTGAGAGTGGAGGTACGAGTGGACTGAGAATATCGAGATATGTCCCTCAATGGCAAGGACCTACTGGGATTTCCTTACTCTGCTTGTGACATCCGAAACCTCTCGCATGATCGCCTCGAACGCCGCTCTTTCCTGCGCTTCCTTCTGTTTGTGTAGCGCGATCTTGTCACTGAATTTCCGTGGATTCGCCATGATGGCTCGGCACTAGATCTCCCGACACTCGCGAGTATCGTACACCTACTACTCGTGTACCCTCTACCCCCGTTCGCACGTTTCCTTTTTCACCGATCGCGGCACCAATAAGGGCTCCCCAAAATTTCACCACGTTAGAACCCGTAACCTACTGCCTTCTGGATGGCACTGCCGATCACTGATACGCAAGATTATGCGGCGCAGCGCGCCACGCGCATCGCGCAGGAGCCGCTTTTCGCGGGCTCATTGGTCACACTGATCCCCCACCATTTCATCGCACCCGCAATAAAAAAGTGACGACACTTTTCCGGGGTGTTCCGAAAAGCTCGCTCTTTCGTCTGCTTCGACAACGCGTACTACTCACTGTGGATAAAACAGATTAACTATTCACATTTTATTATCGCGTGTTCGCCACCATGAAAATACCAGATCCTGTACTTCTCGTTCAACTTCAAATACATTATCCTATCTCAACCTCGTTCTATTCACAAATATATCCATTTGCATTGTTACTTTTTTACGCTTATTTCGATTTATTGTAATGTCTTGAATATTGAAAATTCTTCGTTCCCTCTCGGATACGCTATACAACAACGTTATTTCCTCGTCATTTTTCTCGAACGTCTAGCAAAATTATTATTCATCCTTGTTATTTATCTTATATATACGTACTTCGCAACGAGTTTCAAATAAAATTCCATTTTCCAGTGTAATCTACCCTTTTAGCTGAAATTAATACACTAAAGTTAGTCAATAAGATTCTAGCTTTCTGTTGTATCGATCGAGAACAAGGCGGATATATCGTTGATATATCATATTTCTAAAAGCGCCACTATAGAATGTAATTAATTCTCGTTTTCCTTATGAATGTAAATACTGTTGTAAAAATATATTTCCTGCTAAAAAATTATTAAAGTGTTAATTTCATTCACTACTACTACGAACACCATAGGAAATAAAAATGTTATTACTACGTTTCTGATAAAATGATTTCCTCGCACCTGTTTTTATTCAATTATAACAATTTGAAATGTGAATCTAATAAACATGACTCGTTTTGATAAAAATACGTATATTGAATCTTTACCGATAAATGTGTATAACGAATTAGTTGATGCGTTGAATAAAGATGCAGCTTGGATAACTTTAGCAAATCATGTAGCCGAGCAATTAAATTATCCATGGTAAGGGAAAATAGAATGTTTACTAAAAGTGAAATATCCCATTAAATTGCATTCATATATAATACTTAATTGTATTTCACAATTTTGAATAAAGCACTTTATGGATACAATCTTTAAAGGAGATGAAATACCCACAGGATACTCCTGGACAAAAGTTACTTTCGGAATTAAATATTAAAATGTGTAATGTAGAAATTTTACGTGCACTATTGGATAATTGTAAACTTTACAATGTCCTTTCTATTATATCTGATCCAGGTATAATGATGCTTATTATAATTCTCTGCTGAGTAAGTTAAACCTTTGATAACAAGAATATGTTTCTTAAATATGGTTGTAGAACCATTGAACATTATTGTGCATCCAACGGAAGAATTACAAACTAATATATTAAAAATATCGTTTGGATGTCACCTACATCTGCGTTGTAAAGCAGTTGGAATGCCACCACCAAGTTACATATGGTATCATGAAAATAAGCAATTACAACATTGTACCTCTAATGAGCTTGATATTGTTATAACTAGGTATATGTTTAATAAATACATGTATTACATGCTTTTAATCAATATTCTAAAACTTATTTCATGTATTTCTCAAAGTGTTTCTCAAGCAGGAAAGTACAAGTGTGAGGTATTTCAAATAAAAAATGACGGAACTGTTGTATCAACTTTGACTTCAAAAGCTGTAAATGTACAAATTTTTTCTATACCTGTTGTCGTAGAAGAACAACCACAGCCAATTTTGGAAGTCAAAGATGGTGAAAGTTTTACAATCTGCTGTAAAGCTAATAGCTATGCAGAACCATGTTACCAATGGTTCCATGATAATACTAAACTAGAAGGAGAAACATTTAATATTTTGCACGTATGTAAATTATCCTTTCTTTTCATCTTATTACTTGACAACTTTTTGCTTTCTTATGCATTTACAATTTCAGATAAAAAAATTTAGTTCAAAATATGAAGGAAAGTATTATTGTTATATTTATAATAATGTGAGTGAAGCTTATACCGAAAGGGCTCATGTAATGGTAAGAACATATGGTTGATAGTTATTCTTAACATTTTAGTATTATATCATCATTTTTTTATCACATTTTATAGATGGATCTGCCAAAATTGAAAGCTGTTGCAAAAATAGCTTTAATTATTGCAAATGAAGAGTATGAATATCAGGAGTGTCTTGTAACACCTAAAAATGATGCTGCACATATTGGTAATCTCCTCAAGGAAATAGGATTTGAAGTGATCTGCCTTATCAATTTAACAATTACTCAAATGAAAAATGTAATAAAAATATTTAGCAAAGCTTTAGTAGAAGGTGTATATGGTAAGATACAACAAATACACAATGGAAAATACATTACTAAACAAATTATTTTTCTTATGTAGGTTTATTCTATTTTGCTGGTCATGGTTTCAAAATGCAAGAAAGTTATATGCTTGCAACAGATACTCCAAAAACATATTTAAGGAAAGATGCAATATGTGAAAGTGAACTATTATCTGCATTTCTTGAAAATGATCCAGAACTATTAATTGTTATTTTAGACATGTGTCAAACTTTACCATCCAAGCAAGTCTTTTATCATTCATTTTCTTCTCTATATTTATTTATTTGTTCATCCAAGTTGTATATTCATTTTTAGAGAATTTAATCCTGAAATTTATCACGAGGTACCAACAGTGAACGAATATAAAAGTAAAAAGAATCTTCGGAATTTAATCCAAGCCTATTCTACATCTAGCCATCGGCCGAGTTATGAGAGAGTAAATAGTAAATATGGTTTATACATGACACATCTTAGTAAATATATTAATAAGGACATAACAGTTACAAAATTATTTGAACAAGTGGGAAAGTGTAAGTTGCTGATGCTAGGTATATATATATGTCATATTTTATTTTTCTCGAATTCGTATTTTGTAATAATTTTTTGCAGCTATCGATAGTTGTTTCAAAGGCAAAGAACGGAACCAAATTCCAATGTTTGCTTTATCCATTACAAAACCATTTCGTCTTACCGATGCTGTCTACGAAAGTAACTTCATTTTCACTTACATCATATATATGTTACCGTTACTGTTTTAACATAGCTTTTAAACTTTTGTAGAAAATCGTCCAAATTCCATCGATTATTTAAACAAACTTATATCGTTCTCAACCCAAACATTCGACATAAGTTTTAAACAAATAAACATGTGCAGTAGAGTTATAATATCATTGTTCATGGAACCATACTTGAATTTAATAAAAATCGAACTAGTTGATTTGGAAAATGTAGAAATAAATTTTTTTAATTATCATCGCGCTACACGAAATAATTTGTATCAAAATCAACATAAAAAAGAATGTTGGATTCACAACCCCCAGGTATGTATCTTATACTCGGCATAAAAGTATTTTTATGTGAAGGAGTTTATTAATATACACAACTATATTATCTTCACATGGATTTATGTTATAGGGACCACTAGTTATTTCTGTGTCGAAAAATGGAACTGCAATTGGTGCAACATTATTAGACATAAAAGATTACATACCTCCTTTGTTAAATATTATAAATATTTGAAAAAATAAATATATTGTGCATTCTAAACTGTATAAAATCAAGAATTTATAAATGAAAATTGTATTTATTTAAGTAACGGCAAAACGTTATACAACTGAGTAGTTTATTTATGCAAAGTGATTGACTAATTTTACTGTCCAGTATCCTCCTGTCCATGATCCATTATATGTATATATTCTTTGAAATACGTAAGTAGCAGTTATTGCAGCATGAAAATTTGTAAACATATCTTTACTCGTCTCATCAACACTGAAACTTTGTACTGTTATTTCGATAATTTTTTTATTATCTATAATAATATTCTATGATCAATAAAGGAACAGTAGTAAAAAAATGATATTATTTTATGTATTGTAATAATAATGACCTTCTTCTTTTACTACAATATCTCCAGGGAAACATATAGTCTTATCTGCATCCAAAGCAATTAGTTTTCGTTGATACGAACTTAAACTTTCAACTTTATCTTTCAGTACTTTTATAGCTTCTTCGTTTACTCTACCTTCTAATTCGTCATAGTTCTGTGAACTTAATGCTTCTGATATTAACACCATTGCCTAAAAAATATTCCTAATTATGTTTAAACAAATAAATCACAAAATAATTGTAATTAGTTTAAAATTGACTAAATGAAATTAAGTGCAGTAATATAATTATTCATAACACCTAACACTCTAATAAACATACCCCTTTGGCTGCTTGTCCAAATTGTAGTAATCTAAATTCGCTGTCTATAGTTAAACGAATAAAAATAGCTGTAAACAATAATGAAGTAATCCTAACTTCCTTGGAATTAACAGCCTGTTCCTCCATTAATGGTGGTAAAAGATTCTTTTTCTTTTCTGAATCATATTCACTCATGAACCTGTACAACGTAAGATTTGAATTTGTTGAATTTGATAATTTATTTACATATTTCCATCCTGACCCGCAATACGTCGTTTTCTGTATCATTTGATTCCTATTACGCATGTGAAATGTTATAAATTGTCGCATTTGCATGTGAAATATACACCTTTTTGGTACCAACAACATTTTTACATTTATTTAACTTTCATATGTTAGTACAAAGAGCAGATCTTACAAGGTATTATCCTAACCTATACCAGCGGTAATACTAATATCGTATTTTGTTTATGCAGTATCAAATGTAACTTAAGAGATCACTTGCGTACGAGAAAGGTTTAAGTATTGCGTGCATCTATCACGCCATCGGCTGTTCAAGGGTTAATTTATAATAAAATATCCATTAACCTCTACTACTTTCTTTCAATGTTCCACGAACTTTTCAGTCCCATCTTTGTAGAATTTTCGCAGTTTATTTCTTTATTTATAATGGTTCCATAAATAGTCTGCACATCGTAATAAAACCCACAAACTAAACGTATGACACAGATTCGTCGCTCCTCTTCTTTGTCCAGGAGCTGTACCGCTTTCTGGTCGCGATAGACGTAGTTATTTACATGTCACCATACTATCTAGTTTAGTTACCTACTACAAACTAGTTATATTTTCAGCACGTCAGGTCCAACTCTATTGTCACAAATTGTCGAAGTTTATACGAATTCTACTTTATATGTTGTGATTTCATCTTTGAATAGGTTTCGAAAGATTTAAACTCATAATTAAGAACAATGAGGCTCACAACTACTTTACTTTCAAGGATGGGAGAATGGTCTAAAAAATATGCGAATTTACCGGACCGTTACATAAAACGTATCTCAGAACGCGTACGTGAATTTGTTTGGATCGTATTTTAATTGTACTTTACTCTTTGTAAATATTAATTTTCTTATATATTTTATAAACAGATTTACTGGAGAGCACCACCTGGAAAACCACAATATCAAAAACGTACAATAGGAATAAAGAAAAATTTATACTATTCAATTCATCGACCGTGGACCACACAGTTTCAGTTCGAAAATTTTCATGTGAGACGTCGTGAATATGTTCCAATTGAACCTGTTAAACATTGGAGCTTTTTTCGCGGAGATCGTGTATGTTTCTTGCAAGCATTACGTAAAAGTGCACGGTATTTCAATATTATATTCTTCAGGTGGAAGTTTTAGTTGGTCCTGATAAGGGAAAACAGGGATTTGTGAAAGATATTATACAAGAGAGAAATTGGGTTATTGTACAAGGATTAAATACAAAGCCAATGATACAGGGAAAGACAAAAAGTTTTCCTGGTATTTGTATACGTGTAGAACAACCATTATTAGTTACTTCACAAATCCAATTAGTAGATCCTTCTGATTTGTAAGTAAAATGGGATGTTTTAGCAAAAATGTAAAGTATGGAAATATTTATAAATATACTTTTATTTTAGGAAGGCAACTCCCATAGAATGGAGGTATACGGACGAAGGTGAGTTAGTGAGAGTATCTACTAGAACTGGTAAAATTATTTCCATACCTGTATCAAGTGTAGAAACTGTAGATTATAAAACTCCAGATGTGTATTTCGAAGGACCTAAAGATACTAGTGTAAATGATGTACAGGAATTAACATTTGAGGTATATATATTTATATACCGTTGCTGAATAAAATTATATAATAATTGATTTTATGCATCAACAGGCAAAGTTGAAAACATTTGAAATGGATATTATGGACACAATGGGTATCAAAGAAGATCGTGTACCAAAGAAATATTATTGGTATTAATTTTGTTGAATGTATCATGTACAGACAAATTCTTTGTTGCGTATATAAAATTGAACTTTAAAATATGCTGCGTACTTTTAAATATATATATACTTGTTTTTATTACCTTTCTTGTAAATTCCTTTGAAGTTAGCTAGAAACAGGGTTGCAATAGTACAATCTCAAAAAAACCTTACACACCAACACCTCTGGAATTTAATCGCATTGTTAAGAAAGAAATATTTGACAAGAAATGAAACAGTGTACAGAAGAGTAAAGAGTCGATTGATTGCTTCGCAAATATCTATCCTAAAGTAAAATAGTTTTCACAATATTGTTTATTTATTTTTTCGTTTATTGGGGAATTCGTCGTGGACAAACCGTTTTTATTAATGCTCATTACTTTTATATTAACACACATACATATCACAGCATGATTTTTAACAAACGCGAACCTAGAAACGAATGTCAGTCTACAATTAAATACTTCCATAATGCATTATATTAACATTTCTATTTTTATATTATATATGCCATTTTTCTAGATCAATTGTATCTCAAACATTTTGCACATTATTCTTATTTACAAATCATTTTTCCTTCGAAGCGTGTCTGTATGCACGTGACTCCTTCGACCGTGTTCTACAACGACCTAACCTAACTTATATCCGTAGGTGATTAGGAAAAGCCGTCTTTCCTTTACAGCAATTAGAATGTATCGAAACAATACTAAAAGTTACACATACTCATACTTGATGAATACCACAAGAAAACAAGAAAAAGAAAAGATCTCTCCGAAGACCGTGACCTTCGTGACAATTGCTTAACGTTATTACTTTGATATTACATATACATATAAGCACGATATGTGACTCCTAAGTAGCGTTTCAACGAAATATTCGTGATTCTGTTAAAAATAAGAAAAGGCAAAACGAAACTAAGTACTCGCGATAGAACGTAATTTCGAACACGAAGAATTACCAAGAGATCATTCGAATCGACGTGTAATCTTCTATCGTTCGAATTCAATAGAAACATCGGCACAATTACCACGCGCCGTTCCACTTCTCAGGTTCGAAGTTCGTTGCATCGTTCCAAGCTCTATTTCGTTGCAGGATAATCGCTTCGATACAAAAGTTCATTCGATGATCACGAAGTTTTGGAATCGTACGTATTCATTACGTTACCCATCCCGTCCTATTGTCATAATGTCCACGCGACATGTCCATTTTCTAATTGACTACCATTCACGACGATTTGGTGGCAGGGTGCCTGACTAGGAGGTTTACTT
>NW_017100219.1:751737-768034 GCF_001263275.1 Habropoda laboriosa
TCGATCCTCGACATTCGCGTAACATCATATCCGTTCACTTCTAACAATTGGTCCCCTGCCTTCAAGGCACCTGTCTTTTCGGCAGCACCTCCTGAATTCCAATAAATATTATTTCAAAACTTACCCATCAACGAGAAAAGAAAAATGAAAAAAAAAACAGGAAATATACCGGTAAATATTTTCTTGATCATTAACGGTCTGTTCCCAAGGGGGCTGTCTCTACCTCCTTCGAGACTGAATCCCAAACCGGCTCCATCTTTGTACACTGCTACGACCGAGGGCGGACCCCATGCAGTGTCTTCTGCGGCTTCATTCGTCTCGAATCCTTCGATATGAAAAAAAAAACAAACATTCCAAATTTTGACCAATAAGTTAGAAAAAGAAAGGTAGGAAAAGAATAATTTGACGAAAAGTTCAATCACCTTCGATGATAGTTTCGACGCTCGCAGTTCTCGACTTCAATTTACACCCTTCCTCTGTCCTAGCTCTCGAGACAACCAACACAACTTCCGACCTAGGCTGCTTAAGCACCGCTATGCTCTCCCTGTGCGTGAGACCTTGCGTGCTTCTGCCATTTATACTCAGAATCCTGTCGCCCCTCTGCACACGACCGTCCTTGTCGGCGATAGAGTGGGCCAGCACTCGATGCACCGTGATCTCCTTTATCTCACAATCAGCTCCACCGGCCAGAGTGATACCAACGCTGCCAGTTGGATTCTCCTTGTGAAGCAACACCACGATCACGTCGTGAGCACCGCGTGCTTCTTCGAGACTCGCCTCTTCCACCAACTGTGCCAATTCCTGTTGAGATATCAAGCTTGTGCTGCTAGCCAACGAGCTGATACTGCCAAACTGTTCGCTACAGCATCTGTCTGCGTCCATGTCTGCTCCAAGCGTCGAAACGTTCTCGTCTACGCTGCTGTCTAGACTGGGGAATCTGTTGTGAGTGGTTCCCGTGGTCTGATGAGGACTGGCGGGACAGTTCACGTCCATTTTCTCCAGTGCTTTCTTCATATCAGTCACACTGGCGCTTCTTCGGTTCAGGTTCCTCGTGGTTGGGATTTTCGACAGCGGAGACTTGGATTTCTCCACTTCCGGCGTTTCGTCGCCGCTGCTGTCCGCCAACCTCGATTTACCCAACGTCGGTATCTTCGAGAAGCTCTTGTCCTCGCTCCAAGACTCGTTCAACATCGACGAGCTCCTCCTCACGTACTTGCTGTCCCTCGATTCCCAGAGAGACCTGCTCTGGAGAGTGGAAACGACGCTGTTCTTCTCTATTCTCGTCTCGCCAGCTTGACTCCGCGAGATCTTCGCGTCCGCCTTCGCGCTCAGGATGTCCTCCAGGCTCATCTGACTCTTCGAACGTCCGAAACTACCGTCGTCCACGTGTATCGCCGATCTGGTTCTACTTTTAGTCGTGAGGATCGTCAGGAGATCGTTCTGATCCTCCGGAGATTTCTTGGCTGGTATACTCGGAGCGTTTCTCTGCTTCGAGACGTCCAAGATTCCAGATTCGTTGTCGTTCCCTACGTTTCTACTCGCCGGAGACAGTTCCATCGAGTGAAGTTCCTGCTGTTCCTCGATTATGGCTGTTCTGTTGTTCTTCAAGTTGTTCCTTACAGGGGTGATATCAACGTCAGCCGATTTCTTCTCTGTTTTGTTAGTCTTTTCTTCAGCGGATCTAGCTAGAGCCTTCGCCTCCGTTCGTACCCACATCTTCAAGTCGTTCGAAGGCTCCATTATTTCGAACGTCGACGATCTTACGTTCCTCTTAGGAGACATCTTCGACTCTTCAGCCTCCTTCTGGAAACCGTCATCTTCGCCGTAAGCGTCTGTTACCTCGATGTACGCAATTTTCACGTCCTGCGCGTTAGAGACGTTATCCTTAACTCGTCCTCTCTGATACGAGTCGTCGCCGTTCTCAGCTAGCGTCGATCGACAGTCTTCCTCCGGGAACTTCCTCTGGATCAAAGGTGATCCGTTCAGATCTCTTCCGCTTCTACACCTGGCACTTGCAAGAATGTTCTTACGATTAATAGCCTCCACGCTCTGCGGCTTGAGCACTCTTCTGGACAGAGACTCCGCGCTAGCTTGGGAACCGGAAGTGAGGGTCGAAGAGGTGCTGCAGTTGGTATCGGTGCTGTTCGATCGTTTCAGCTGTCTCTGAGGTATCTGAGAGTTCCTCGAGCTAGACTCTGTCGTCGGTGATCTGAGATCCGAGCTGCTGCTGCTCGACGAAGATCTCTCCGAGGTGAACGTCCTCTCTCCGAGCATGTTCGATCTACCGCCGAAGTCGGAGTTCGATTCTCTGTTGTACGTTCTAGTAGGACTATCCATGATCAGAGTTCGCCGCTGATAGTTGGTCTCCGTGGAAAGATAGGATCTCTCGGAGGAAACGGTGGATCTCTCCGAGGGAACCGGCGACATCGGCGGACTGAAGCCTCTGGAGATGCTGCTCTGCGAACTGCTGACAGCGGAATCGTTGTCCGAATCGTCGTAGTCCATCCTCGTCTTTCTCTGAACCGTTTTCGGTCTGTTGCGCAGTCCTTCCGGTGAACTGGCCGTGGAAGCGAACTCGAAGCTGTAGTCGCTTCTGGTCGGACTGCAGATGCTCTCTAAACTCTTCGGAGGTTCGGAGAGCGTCGGTGTGGTCGCCGCAGAGGGGCAATTTTTCCCGGAATTTATCGTAGAATTGCTCGACGACGAGCCGTACACAGCTAGACTCTTCCTCTTGAAGGCTGGAGAGTACTTGGAGTGTATCTGAGGCGCTGGCATCTTGAAGGAAGTTGTAGCTTTCAGAGGCATGCTGGCTGTGCTAGCGTTGCTCGCTAGAGAACTCTGCGAGCCCCATTTGTCCTGAATATTCGCTTTCGGTAGCTGTTAATTAGACAAGGATTTCGTTAGTTCCAGGTGTGACAATCTCGATAACGCGTGTACGAACGATTCTTACCTGATGCAGCAGTATCGAGTCTCGCGATTTGATTTCAGGAAGATCGACGATAGGCGCGTCGATAGATATGGCTTCCTTCTCAGGAATAACCAACCCCCTTAATTTCGATATCGACCTTCTCCTCTGCTCTATCAGCTGATTCAAGCTGGTTCTTCGGATGTCCTCTGCAGGCCTCTTGAACGTAGACGCCAACGAGTTGGTCCTGGTGATCTGTGGTCCAGCTGAGAGATCGGTCGTGGTCGTGGTTCGTTCCTGGCCGTAGGGAATCGTGCCAGAGAAGCTCGTAGCTCTCGACAAAGCAGTCGGCGCGACAGGTTTGAGAGAAACGTTCGGAGGACTCTGACCGGTAGTCGTCGTCGTCGGGTAATTCTTCACCGGAGACTTAGGCAGCGAGGAATTCTCGAAAGAACTGATCAAAGGTGTAGCAGTTGAAGTGACCGGTTTCTGTGGGACAATGGGAAATGTTTTCGGCGTGTGAATAGTCGGCGAACTGAACGGAGAACTCTGCGTTATACTCGGCGATCGTTGTCTGTACTTCTTTCCAGGATCTACGTTTCTCCCGGAATCCGTTAGATCGAACGAACTCTGCGTCCTGTCCGCGAAGAACGAGCTTCTCTCTTTCTGCCCGGAGCTCTTCTCGTCGCTGCACACGTCCTCCGTAGACTTGTACTTGGACAGCCTCCTGCCGTTACTCGTGGCCGCTGCAACCGTCACCGAATTAGGGAACAGAGGGCCGTCCAAGCTACTCTGCGACGAGAACATGGCGATTTTATCTCGGACCGATCTCTCGGACTTGTCGTCCTGCCTCCACAGAAGTTCACCGTTCAGCGAGAACTTCCTCTGCGTTGGTTCCGCGGCAGAGCTGTTCTTCGTGTACGACGTCGTCGTCGGGCCGATCGCGTCCATCTTAGGCGGCCCTGAGAAATAGGAAGAAACGAAAATTGTAGCAAAGGGGATTTCGGGAGGGGCAAAAATAGAGGTCGAGAAAATACAGAAGGAAAGTTAACGTGCTCTCACCGGTGAGTGGCAATGGCGGAGGCGTGTCCAGTTGATCTTTCTCCGCGTGGTCCTGCTGCACCTCCTCGATCACCGGTACGTCTTTGTGATAGTATCCCGTGATTTCGATCTTCTTCTCCGACACCACGATGTTACCGTTACCTTGATTCCCGTAGCTGGAGTAGTTGGTCACGGACGCGGCCTTTTTAACCAAGTCGTCCGTGATGTAAGGCTTGCTATCGTCCACACGAGCCTCTCTCGCCTCCTGACAAACGTTCTCCACGCTCATCTTGCCGTTTATCTCGATACTAGGCAGACCGATCTTGGTGTTCACCTCCTGGCAGACACTCTCGACGTTGTTTAGAGCAGCCACTCTGTTGTTGTCCGGTAGAACGATCCCTGTCGCTGTTACCACGTTCGATTCGAGCAACTTGTAGCTTTCGTTGTTCATGAACGACTCGTTCTCGTTGCAAACGAGACGACCGTTCGCGATCATCGTCGACGTCCTCGGCGTCGTCGTGTTAGCCGTCACGAAACGGTACTGCTGGCCGTTGCTGCTGCTGCCTCCGCCACCTCCGCCGAACTCTTGATACGCCGCTGGAAACTCGTCCCCGTCCGGGGGCAGGCGCTGACCGCCTCCGCAGTTGTCCATCCTACCATTTACCGTCTCTAAAATCACGCGTCAGAGAGTGTTGGTTATCGCGGAGAATTCTTTGCGAGGCTCGAGGAGTGCTTAAAACAACCTTCAGATTAGAAGATTCTTAGGGTGTTGTGACGTGAGTTTGGTCGTCGAGTACGTTCGTGCCGCGATGCGGTTACAGTCGTGGGGAATTGTGTTTTCAATCTCTTTCGCCAAATGAAACTGTTCGTTGAGACGTGGAGTGTGATTAGTTGGGAAAAGTTGGGAGAGGCGATGGTAGCGAAACGTTTAGGATTCGGTAAGTTGGAAGAAAGTGAGTTTGTTGGGTAAAATGTGCGACGGAAATTGGGCGAATTTGATTGGGAAATTTTCTTACTCCCGTTGTGTGCTTCGGGCGTTGCTGTAATATATTGTTACACTATTTCTCAGAGAGCAAAAATTTCGCAATATCGATTGGATAGGAAATAGTGTTGAAAAATATTTGAACGAAAAACCCAAGTAATTTTATAGTTTCGCCAAAAAGATGGGAAGAAATTAAGAAACGAGAGGGTGACTGCATTCTCTTGTAGTAATTAAAGGTATATTTGAAATATTTATCCAAATCATACGAAATTTGATCACTCTCGACATATTCTCCGGACACTATTCTCCGTCAGATTACCATTTAATTCCTCCTGTCGTGTCCTCAACACGAACCACGCGACCGATCACCCCCACCGTTGACTTGCATCGCTTCTACCTCCCTGCCAATAAGGGTTCGCGAAAGAGGCCTTTTTCTAGGAAAGGCGTTAATTGGTCCTTTTTCCGAATTAGCAGCTACAAAAACATGTATAAAGGTAGCTTTCGCAAGCCCGAAAGCAGAACATGTACGGAGTGTACATATTAAAAAAAACCGAACAACGTAGTTTAACCTAAAACTAAACAACCAATAGGGAAACATCCATCGTGATATCTTCCAACCGAGAAATAAGATCACGGTAACAAACACCTCCATTAGAATACTTCTCAGCGGGCAAAAATTTTGTACGAACAATCGAAGAAATTTGATGGCTTTGCCAAAAAGCTGAGAAGTTGTGGAATGGTAAAGGTATACTTCAAATATTGATCCAAAAGATCTCGTTCCAGTCGGACGAGAGTAAAATTTCGTAAAAAGTGTAGTGTATCGTACATTAATTTTTACAACTGATACCGTAGTAATGGCATCGGACGACCATTGCGCGAGTACCCCCGAACGATCGTCGAAACCTCGAAACTTCGTCTCTACATGCGTTGAACTCACTCGGCAATCCTTGACACGCGATTACGAATTGCGCAACCTCTCATTACGCCTCATTACGAGACAAATGTTAGAAATTTGCGTAGACGTGTACGATCACGTATTACACGTACGTTCGTTGACCGTGTCGATTCTTCAAGAATTTTCACATCAGCTCGAAGGCAAATTCGCGCGTAAAAGTTTCGTCCACGGGATCGCGATTCACGCTCCCGTGCACCCGCCGAGGAGATCGGTGCCGCAACACGTCGCTCGTTCGATCCGCACGCGTCGTTGATTCCGCGAACGGGAACGTCGATCCGTTGGAGCATTTCAAATGCGCAAGATTCCAAAGAGGGGAATGTTTAATAAAATCGTAGAGCTACCGGTTAAGAGGGGGACGATAAGGGATTCAGAAACGTGCCAGCGGCGTTACATCGACGGTGGATATTTTTTAAACATCCGTTCCTCGTTTATCGGTTCCCGAGAACGAACACGCCGCGGTTGGAATTTTAATCTACGCGATTCGGATCTACCTATCGATATACTATAGGTGTATATATTCGTAGCTGTTATGATTTGCGTTCGAACGTGTTTAGAGTTTTAACCACTCTTTACGTTCGCGTTTCGAAGGTCGTCCGATAGGAGAATCCGGAAGAAATGTCGTGCAAGTTGCTAATAGATTATGTTAAACACCTTTTGCGATACTGAAATGTTTTCCTTTTTCTTCTATCTGAAAATACTCCACGGTGACATAGTTTTTTTTTAACCCTTTCACTGCGACAGGTTTCAATACGTAACGCTTGTGGCTGCTAAATATTCTGTTTTATCGTTTAAAAATTTTTTAAAAATTTAAGAATTTGTCATTTTGTGAAATTAAGGTGGCAGTGTGCGAAGAGCAAAATTTTAGGATTAAACTAAGGAGAAATTCTACAAAAAATCGTTGACAATACGGAGCTAGAAAATTTTCAAAGCGTCTGCAGGCGCGAATAACCGTGAAAGGGTTAAAAAATTGATGATTCCGTTAAGTTAAGGTGACGGCGCGCAAATGATAAAAATTTAGGATTAAACTAACGTAATAGTGCTAGATTAAACTAGGGTGAAATTGTGCGAGAAGTCGCTGACAGCGCAGAGTTAGAAAATTTTCAAAGCGCTCATAGACGCGAACAGCAGTGAAAGGGTTAAGAAATTTAAGATTTCGTTAAATTAAGGTGGTAGTGCGCATATAGAAAAAATTAGGGATCAAATTAAGGTGAAATTGTGCAAAAGGTCGCTGACAATATAGAGTCAGAAAATTTTCAAAGCGCTTAATAACGTATTGCCAGCAACTTTCCATAGCGTCTGTAGACGCGAACAGCAGCGAAAGGGTTAAAGATTTCCCTAAACTAAGACAGTAGTGCGCGAATGGCAAAAACTTACGATATCAAATCAACCTAAACCTAGAGCGAGAAAATTTTCAAATCGCCTTAGACACGTCGTGTGGAAATTTTCAATGCGCCTTCGAACGCGAGCAGCGGTGAAGGGGTTAGAAATATTTGTTTCTAAAACAATTCCGATACCGTGAAGTGCGATGTTCCTTGGTGAAATGTTAAACGGACGAGTCGAAAGCCAAGGACGACGTGGATATCCGTGAAGGAAGCTGAAGAGGTAGCTGGTTACTTTAGCGGTTTACGCAACCGGGCGTTACTTTCACGCGCGATCGTTCTACATAGCCGAGTGAATCGCGTGCACGGACGGGTCCGCGAGCGGATCCGCGGTTTCCAACCTGATCACTCCGATCCAAGGATTTCTACATTCTAACGCACGCGCGCACCCACTGATAAACCGTGCGTGCACGCGTGTTATCTGCGCTCGAACGGGCGTGTCGGGCTCGGGATCGCGGAAAATATCCGTCGGGAGTGTTGAAGCAAAATGGTTTATGAGTACTGCATGGAAAAATCGACATCCTAGAATATTGGTAGGTTTATGACACGTCCGATAAGTATGGTTTGGGGATGCCTAACACCCCAGGTATAAAAGTGCACACTGCCACCACGCTCCGTAAGCAGTTCTAATTGTGCGCCCGTCTTGCTTGAACATCTGCTAAAATATAATTATTTACCTTACTCCACACGAGTTATTTATTTAATATAACCCCTCAACAGGGAGGAATATTTTCAAACGCTCCCGTAAAAAGTCTCACCGACGACGTTCTTTCGTAATTGCAACTTTCGTTGGCCGCTTTCACGCGAGACGAAACGAGTTAATTCGTGAAACTTGCAAATGAAAAGATTTGCAAACGGTAAGTGAAACTTGGAACGACGTCCTTTCGCGATTACCGCTTTGATTCACCGCTTTAACGCGAAACGAAAGGAGCAACTCCTACTAGCTGGTCCTCCGGTTACGTAAACTGAAACTCGTAAATGAAAAGGCCCGGAGTTACGACGGTAAGTGGAACTCGGACGTATCGATACGGATTGAAAGTAAACTTGATTACAAAGTGCAACCTGGTTTCTCTGTAATCACCGGTGTAATTCTTGCACGAGTGTAACTCTGCGCGGTAAATGGTACGCGTTAACACGGGAAACGGAAACGGGGAGAGCAGAACGGTCGGGAGGAAAAGTTTCACGGTTAGATCGTGCTCGCGTGCCGCGTTTTCCGCCCGAAGCGGTGGACTGTTGCACGCCGCTAATAAACCGTGTCCCGCTAACTTCTGATTAACATTCCTGGCCAGTTACCTCGTTCGATGGAACTAATCGGCGATACACGTGCGACCGGCTCTGTTCCTCGCTCGGATAACGCGATACGATGCACCACGTGCCATCGCGAATTCTATTCACCGGCTGTAGATCGAGGTTTGGTTAGGTTTTTGCTCGGTCTTATTATGCAATTCGTAGACCAACTGTTTCTGCCACCGTCGTTCTCGTTCTTGGAAAAGAAACGGTTTTCTACGAGATCAGTACGAGAGAAGAATTTCTACCTTTACTTCGGACATGAATTTTAAGATACGGTGGGTTTAAAGGACGGATAACAGCGATGAGATTCAGGGAGCGTCACGGCTAGGGGCGTAGAGTCCCCCCGTGGCAATCCTCAGGTCCCGGGTTCGATTCAAGTTTTTTCTCGATTAACACGTCGAATGCTGGACCAATTCTTTGTCCACGGTGCCATAAATAATATGTGAATAGTTGGAAATAAAACTGAAAATTTGACAAATACTACCGTTCGTTCGAATTAAATGCCTTTACTAATGTTGAGACCGCCGGTCACCCTCACGGCATTCAACGTGTTAATTCTCGATAATCTAGCGAGGAAGAGAATGCGAAGCCTCTTTGGGTCACTGATTTAATTTGAAACTTTGCATATTGGTCACCCTGTTTACGAAATTACAGCGGCAGATAGTTGTTCAGATATTTGTAATTAAAGTTTCATCGCTATAAGAAACTCCTCTGCAAGAATAATCGATTTCATTGAACAAAGGGAACAGAGAAGAGATTTACACACGTTAAATTCGAGTCAGGTTTGCTGGATGTTTCAATTAAAACCGTCGCGTTCCAACGTATTCCAGCGTGCGATAGGCACTCGTGGACGAGCAACGTACGAACGTACAATGAACGCTCTCGGCATCCCCGATATCGGTACAAATATGGTGCGATCGCTGGGACACATACGCACTGCATCTCTCCCTGCGTCTCTCTGGTGTACGCGCGTATAGCCGATTAGTTTCATCCGGCGGCGTCCGCCTGGGAATTTTAATCGGACGTCAGACACACACGCGCACTCGTCTTTGCGTTTTCAAGTCTCACCTCACGACGTTAGTACGTTTCGGTAGATTAAGTGGATTTCTCGATTATTATCCCTCAGAATACATCCACTTCGAAGAAATTCCTTGGGTATAAATCGCTGCGCGGATATCACTCGGGAAATAAACACGCGTGCCGACATGCTTTATTTGCTCTCTTCGTCATGTCGGCGAATATTCCCAAACAGGCTTCGTGATTTACGACAGCTACTGACCTCGACTTCTCGCGAGAACCGGGCTTCTCCGTGAATGACATAATGCTCCGCACTTGGTATTCGTTGGATTTGAGAAAATCATTCAACACCGAGTCCTGCAATCTTTTCTCGACACTGCAGCTGTTAAATTAATTTCAAATTCTGAGAGAGGATTGTGCGAATTTTGGAACGAAACATCTTCTCGGAATACTCCCGACCGTTTGCTCGAGTAATCTTTTCGAAAATTCGTAACGTTCACCAGTTTTTCGAGACCAGTGCTGATTTTCGGTAGATTCAGCGTTGGAGGAACGACACGAGAGAGTCGTGGGTCACACACGCGTCGTCCCGAACGAGCGATTCGGAGAAAAAGCGCGGCGAGAGGGGTGAAAGAGGGAGCGAGGACTCGTTCTTGCTGGCAAGAAGGCTCTCGTAAGACTGGACGACATTGCTTGTCGAGGCCAGCTTCCGCGGTTAGCACCGACATCAAGCGTTATGCGTTCGCAGAAGGAGGAGGGATAAAGCGCGACGGTGGCCACCGCGACGTGTCGCGGCCACGTTTTCGGTCCTCCGGCCGAGATCCCGTGATTCTTACGAAACCTCGATACAGTCACAACTATACACCGTGGACCTAATGGCTAGAAAAGCACGCCGCCACGAAAGAAGTAGGTCAGCGGTGAATTTTATGCCCGATCCGGTGGAACGGTCTGAGAAATCCATTTACCACGAGTCGACTGTGTTTTTTTAGAGTAGAACCCGGTGATCAGATAACGTGGTCGAAAAAAGAAGAGAACAGACTTTTATCTAATTTTAGAGATGAAGAAAATTGTTGTCTTAACCCTTTCACTGCTATCGGTGACTTTATCCACACCTTCGCCTTAATTCAACCCTTAAATTTTCCTTAAAATTCAAGCCTTCGAGTACTCTCGCTTTAACCCTTCGCACTTCTCGCAATTTTTAACACGACCTACCAGAAACTCTGACTCATTTTTACTACGGGCTACCAACTCCTCCGAGACTGTTTACAGTGGTGCGAGTGCGCCTTTGTGGAAAATTCAGAATCTAGCTTTGCCATCTTACAATGTCGCCGCGGCGGCGACAACGGAGTGCAAAGGGTTAATTCAACAATAGAAACTTAAACGTTTACAAATTTTCAAACGCCAAAACGAAAGATTCTGCGGATCATCTGCCGCAGCGAAAGGGTTAAAGTAAAATAAAATGCATATTACTTTTTGTTACATAAAAAGGAAGTTTTTGCGCTCTGGGTCCCGTATAACGTGTCTTCCGTGTTACAGGGGGTCTGTCGGTGACTAAATTAGTTGAAGAGAATCCGAAATTGACTATCCGTAACTTTCACAATTCAAGTGTTGCAAAGGGCCTCCAGAAAAGTGGATTTATAGTTCAAAATTCACCGTCAAATGTGATTTGTATCGTTAAGGAAAAGAGTGCAGCAAGAAATGCGAATTAAAAGACCGTCCCTTGTGAACCAAAATGGCGTCCGGTACTTTCACGACGAGGCGAGACCACGCAAAACAAAGAAATTTGGAATTGCAATGGGAATTTATTCCTCGTCTACGGTATTTCCCGGACAAGGAAAAAAGAATCCAGATCTGTCGGATTTGGTACCACGAGATATTCACATTTTTCGATCACTATGAAACAGTTTACGTGGAAATAACTTCGATAATTTTGAAACCCTGAAAAGTGTAATAAACTCTTTTCTTCATGACAAATTCGAAGATTCTTATGAATGAGGCACAACGCAATTTCCACGTAGATGGGAAACCACGTATTTAGTTTCAATTTGCAGAAGACATTCTCCAGCAGACAAAATTTACGCACCAACCTAACATTTCCTCTCCGTTTACGCACTAAGTAATGCACTTATCCCGCATATTTAATCTCATTGGCCGTTTCCCCGTCGGAAAGTGGAATTTCTGAATAGAAATAGACCCGTCTAAGATGCAAACAGCGTGTAATACGATTTAATTTAATAAACGTACTTCTTTGCACTTACATCAGCTTACTCGTAAGGTATTTATCGTGGAACCTCGCCTATTATATACCATCGTTAATACCCCGTCGTTGTCGTTATGTCAGATTCTTCTTAAATCCACGGTATCTCGAGTGTGTCATACTTTACTTACGCTCACTATCACGCGATAACAGATTCTCGAGAGAGTACAGAAAATTCTGTTTGCCTAATCCCGTCTAACTCGACTACAAAATCGAACAATCCCGCCAGAAAACTGTCACTACCACTTGAAACCCGACTCCTCGGTAACTACGACACGAGAGGTGCGAAAAGAGCGCCGTCACGTTGGTTAAGCCACCGTTAATCGCGCGGTGACGTTCACTATCGACGAGTAACTAAGTACACGCCGATTAATCACTCTCGGGGCGTGTGTATTAGCCGCGCAAATCTGACTCAGGCGGAACGCAAAGTTCCTCCTCGAAAGCTCGAAGATAGAAGGCCAAGTGGTGTTCGCGAGCAGGAAGCACTCTCTGTTCCATTATTGCGACCGCTTAATATCTACGGATTGATCTTTCAACCCGCGCAACTTATCGCCGCGATCGTCCGATAGCTTTGATTGGATTTCCACGTAGAATTTATGGATCGAATTCTCGATAGGAGATACCGAATGGATATTAACGCGGCGAATCACCGACGGTGGTCTCCCCCCCTTTCAAATGGAAAATCGTTCCTCCAGAGACCGTGTTCCCTGCGTGGGAGAGGTTATCAACCAGCTTTTCAACGACGATAGTTGGTCTTTTTTCACCGGCTACCTTAAGTGCAGGCGAAAGTTCAAGGATCGAACGAACGTCCCTCGTTCCTTATGGCAACGGAGAGGAACTTTTTCGCCGCGCCTTGGCGAGCTAGATAGCCAGCCGCGGTTACCGGCGATCGCAACCGTAAATTACGTCATTATGCATGCTGGCCTGCTCGCGAAATTGCGTTTGTCGCAACGCATTAAGTATACACTTTCTTTGGCGAGAGAGCGCGGAGTGGTGTGCTTTATAGAGAAAGGATAAATGTGACAAGCGAGTTTCTTTCGCCCAATGGTCGAACTGAATGTCTCCGGTTTGTCCTTGGCACACCAGAAGATCCAAATCGACTGGTTCGACACGTCACCGCGTTCTCGAAAGCGTAGAACCTTGTACACGGATTATTAATTGTTATTTTTATCTTTCGCCGTGACGCGTGTATTCTTGCGTTGATTCACGTTTCGAAAACGGTCGATTCTTTTTTTCTTCCCGGCTTGAACTTTGAAATCCTACCTACTGTCGCGAACGGTTCGACATACTGGTCGTAGAATCGATCTTTCGATTCGCCCAGATAAGCGAGGTGGACGTACTTTTCCTCCAAATTTTTTCTTTCGCGATGGAATCAGGTGATTCACGTTTCGAAAACGGTCGATTCTTCTTCCCGGCTTGAACTTTGAAATCCTACCTACTGTCGCGAACGGTTCGACATACTGGCGGTAGAATCGATCTTTCGATTCGCCCAGATAAGCAAAGTGGACGTACTTTTTTCTCGTAAATTCTTTCACGATGAAACGAGTCAGCTGTGTCACCGATAAATGGTCGAGGTTTGCTCAGCGTATCGCGGACGTTTTAATCCGAGGAGAGCCGTCGTTGTGTTCACGCATGGTGGACTGTTTTATTAAATAGCTTCCGAGTGTGAGTGGACAGAATGGCTAAGACTACGTGTGCTTAATCGCACAGCGATTTTCGACCGATTATCCAACCGACGATTTGCACGAAAATCCATCCGCCAATTGTCTCTTCCCTCCCTCCGGGTACAAGTTAGGCGTAGAAAAGTAGGGCGCAACTTAATACGTCGAACCGCGTTGAAGGGTTAATATCACGTTGCAGATCTGAGAGTGACCTCGGCCACGTCTGCGCCTCTGCGCGTTTCGCCTGTTGCTCGCTGAGCTGCCGCCTCTATTTATACCAGTTATCGAGCGTGATTTTAATTGACGCGTTTCCAGCTGATGAAAACCCTCTCTGCTCGATCAGATCGCGGTAACGAGAATAGGAGAAACGTGCGTGCAGCCTGAGAGGAAACCGATCGTCGATTTTCATGGTTGTACATGTACAGGGTGTCCCGTGAATGGAAAATGTGGAATAACATTTTTTCGTACGAAGCTTTGTTTCCGAGAAAATTCAATTTAAAGATTCGGTCCAAATTGCTCGCACCTTTACGTTGATAGACAGTGGTAATGTCACGTTTCGCGAAGGAATAGTCTACGCCAGTGGTGGCGAACCTGAGTTAAGTCACCTCACAGCCGAAACCGAGCAGATCACAAATAATCATCACACAAGCAACAACGGTGTCTATCTTCTGTCAACGAGGTTCAGAATCGATAATTCGGAGCTGAACCATGGCGAGTCCGTGATCGTACAAGGTCGTAACGCGCGCAACAATTATGGACCCCAGTTAAGCTAGATTTTTTCCCAATTCCGACACACCGAGCTCGAAAGGTTCGCCCGCCGTCACTGGTCTACGCAGAGGATAGTGTAAATCTGCAGCTAAAAGAAAGAATCGCTTTCACAGAATTACGGTGTCGAAATATCGTGGCAGTCCATGACTCTCCGATTCAAAGAGCGAGGGTTGTTTCTGTGGATTGACAGACGTTACTTTCAACAATTCGATTAGTAGCGTAAACTCAAATTAAGGAGATCGTTGATAAATGTATTATCGATACTTTTCACGAAATTAGTGCCGTTTGTTAGGACAAACTTAAAGCAGAGAGCACGCGTACTCGACAAACGTTCAAACCTATTTCTCTCGAAAACGAAGCTTCTTATTCCACATTTTCGATTCAGTTTTTCACGTACAATCACCAGCAGTTACGGGACACCCTGTATATTCCTCGTTTGGTTTCTTCTCCATCCCACAAATCGATGATAATCAACGATAGGCAAGAAGTTGGAAGTTGCGGACGGCTGTTTGAAAACCGGTGGTTACGCTATTTGCTGGTAATTCGTCGTGTAAACAACGCTCGACTGGTGTCCCGATCAAAGGAATATACCCGATAACGGAAGCTTTTTCTTAATCGATCTCCCCTAACATTCTCTGATTCACCTATTACATCACGGATCTCGTCTATTCCCAAGTGATTTACTAGCTCAGAAATGTGCTGGCGTCATGGCTGGAGGAAACGAAGAAAGGAATGTTGTGTAAGATAGGAGAGGATCGAAGAAGAATCGCGTTACTTTCAGCTTCTGGTTAAGTCAACCGGTCATTCGTCACGTTCAACTTCCGCTTCTTCTTCTTCTCCTTCGGATACGTCAGAGAGGATCGTCAAAGAGGATTTCCTTAGTGCGTTTAATTTTATAGGTGTACCGAGGCGAACGAGCTACCGGGGTCTCTTCTGCAACGAGGAAAGTTTCCTTTTACGGTAAGTTTCCGTGGGACGAGAGAAGGCTACGCGAAATTCTTCGTATTGTCCAAGGTGTTTTCTGGTGAATTTATCGAACGTGGATGATGGCCTTTCGATGTGGCTTGATTTTCGATCGCTACTCACCGCAGGAGGGTAACCGGATCCTCTTTGAGATCGGTCGCCAACTCGTTTCGATTAACACTTTGAGTATTCGATTAATTTAGAGGCTTCGGCTGTGGGACATAATTGTGTACAACGAAGGGAATTTTCGTGGAAAATTAGCCATGATTGAGAAAATAATTATTAAAAAAGGGAATTTTACTTAACAATGAGTGAATAGGTTTCGATTAATTTAGAGACTTAAGTATTGCAGCACAGTTGTATGTAATAAAAGGAAATTGCATGAAAAAATAATTACTAAAATAGGGAGTTTTACAAAACGAGCGAATAGGTTTCGATTCACACTTTGAATATTCCATTAATTTAGAGACTTAAGCATTGAAACATAATTGTATGTAACGAAAGCAAATTCCATGGAAAAGTAACCCTCCGTAGGCAACCTGGGTCAGTAATGACCCAAGCGAAATTTCACTCTTGTAGGTACAGTAAATTCTCTACAAGAGTCAGTAAGTTTGGATTCTACAAGTGACAGTACAGATGGTCCTACGCCTAGGCTGCGTCATTGCTGCGTCCATGTTATCTCGCTCGCAGTCAGTCAAGCGTGTAACGCTACACCAGTCGGTTTCCTTTACGAGATTACACGGCTCGACAAATCATAATAGAAAAATATAATTTCTTTAATTTTACTTTTCTTCATCTGGAATTTTTTTTAACATGTTGGTGAGATTTTTCTGATGAACATGATATCAAACACGATATAATTTGAACAACATTTACTTATTAACACGTTCACTGTCGCGCCAGATTTACAGGTTGCTGCCAGGCGGCCACAAGAAAATACATTTTAAGCATTGGATTATAGTATTATGCTTTATAAATTTTTTTTTTTCAACTGAAAATAATGTCTAGCTAGCTATGACGTTCAAAATTTTTAGGTGACAACATTTATTTTATTTTAATTATTCTGAACACTTGAGGCACTC
>NW_017100219.1:771596-771840 GCF_001263275.1 Habropoda laboriosa
GATCGATTTCCCGCGAAAAGTGATCGATCTCCCGCGAGAAATTATCGGTTTCCCGCGAAAAGTGATCGATCTCCCGCGAAAAGTAGTCCGTTTCCCGCGAAAACAAGGTTTCGCGCCCAATCTTTCTAACGATTTCGCTAATGACTTTGGGGTAGGGGTACCGCAGGTATAAATAGACCCGCGGAGGCTCCGCGAAATCATTTACCCTTTATACTGGGCCCTAGACACTTCGCGTAATTTTGAC
>NW_017100219.1:773668-776474 GCF_001263275.1 Habropoda laboriosa
TCTCTCAATCTGGCATTGGGTCTCTCAATCTGGCTTTGGGTTTCTCAATCTGGCATTGGGTCCTTCAATCTGGCTTTTTGGGTCTTTAAATCTGGCTGTGGATCTCTCAATCTGGATTTGGGTCTTTAAATCTGGCTGTGGATCTCTCAATCTGGATTTGGGTCTTTAAATCTGGCTGTGGACCTCTCAATCTGGATTTGGGTCTTTAAATCTGGCTGTGGATTTCTCGATCTGGCTTTGGATCTTTAAATCTGGCATTGGGTCACTCAATCTGGCTTTGGATCTTTATATCTGGCTTTGAGTCACTCAATCTGGCATTGGACCACTGGTGGAACCAAATTTCGAGGCTTGGAGGACTCAAATCTAGCTGATGGAACTAAAATTCAAAGCTTAGAGGTTGCAAATGGTTCACTGAGGGAATTTCAGACTCCATGGATCTGAGAGGAAGATGAGATGCAACCAAGTCCATGTTGCAGTGGTCAGCTGTGAGTTCTGTGAATGGTGAGTCGCATATTTCCTTTTTCTTTTCTGTTTATATTCATTATGTATTATTTCCAGTTCAGAAATTTAACCACTTTCTTCCAGAATATACACTCGTAATTTATTTATTTGCAATGAATAACCCAATTTACTAATTTTCAGAAGTTACAAAATTTCTAATTTCTTAATTTTTACTAATTTTCAGAAGTTACAAGTATTCCTTTAGCTAGAACAATACTTTTCTCAAAGTATCGACGATATATCAGAATTTATCGAAATTATAAAACGAAAATATATAATTGATGCGAGAGATTTGCTTAATGAACATTCTGTGGTAACCCATAGGTAACTGTGTCAAACAATTGTCACTGCTAATTATTATTCCACAATAGCCCATCGATCTATTCCAATTTATAATAAAGCTTCTACAGTTTCCACCAACTATTTCGAATTTTAGTTCAATTACAAAATCAGGAACTATACCAATCCTCGACGTCCTTTATCGAATACAAATTCAGTAAGAAATTATGGAATATCCAAGTAAATCAATAGGATTCTTGACGTAATGACGAATCTTGTTAGTGGTGAATCTTAGGCAATTCGCGTCATTTCTTAAAAATTCTCCTTTTCCAAAATTAAACTAGCAAGTAAGCGAAGTGTGTGTGAGTTTTAATTTTAAGGATTGTAGTTGATAAGGTAAAATAAATTAGCCTAAGAAAATAAAAAATAATTCTATTCATCCGCCGATGGACGTCGTGGGATGCGTGCGTTTTACTTTTAAGTAGTCCATAAAATAAAATAAGTAACTATAAGATAGAAAAATTGTATCGAGTACAATGTGCGCGCTCTCTTACAGTGATACGCGTTTCTCATTCGTAGCTAATTACTAAAAATGCTTTCTACATTTTACTATCGTCGATTCGAAACATAGAACATTAAATTCTCGATCACTCAGTTCCTGCGAGTTTATTCGCGACTTAATCACTCGCGAGTAGCGCGCGATACTCGCGAGTAAATTCGTCGTGTATGCTCGCTGGTTCTTTAGAATGATAGCGAATTTCTCGTTGCGCTCTGAATTCAATCTGACCGCGATTTATAATTTTTTAAAACCCTATCAAAGGAGAGCATTGAATTTTTCCAATCTTTAAATTAACTATGACAAAATGATTAGCGTTGCAATTTCAAATAAAATATAAGACACTCCTTAAAAATTTATGTTAAGAACACGAATTTTTGATAAAGTGTCTTATCTCCTTTGCTACGAATGAGAATCGCGCATCTCTGAAGATAGAGAGCTGCCAGTAGGGCATGTGTTTTTGTCGGGTCCCTTGCGTAGTCACCTCCTCGTGGTGGGACCTGGTAATTGGTATCCTTTTCCAAAGAAAATTCTCACTTTTGAAAAAGGATACCAAGCTAAGAACTACGCGTACCCGTCGACACTCTCATTCTCACACACAGTTGAAAGTTTGAACTTTAAGTAGTTCGTAAAATAAAGTAAGTTAATTCTAAGATAGAAAATTGAACACTATGTGCGCGTTTCTTAATAAAATACCTTGAAAAATTATTCAGATTCTATGGTAGATATGAAAGTTCCATTTAACATCAAATTTTAACATCGATCTGTCAATAGCAAATTAGCAATCAATTGCCTACGAAACACAAAGAAGAATTTCTTCAATTTTCTGACATAAAATTTCACAAGAAGTAGCAGTAAAGGAAGATTAAATAAGAAATGCAATTCTGTGACAAATTTTTCCCAAACAGTGTTTTTAATATGTTACACAATAAAAAGTTACATTACGTGGTAAGATACTGTATCTCATCTTATATATTTTACTTTTCAAACATTTATATCAGACTTTTCTGCGATTTTTCAATTGCATCTTTGCATTATTGCAATAATTTCTATCGTTACATTTAATTCTAATTGTTTAGCAGCTTTTCTGCTGCTATCGACCCTACACATTACTGACACTTGTGGAATCGACCCTACATTTTACTGACACTTGTCGAATCGACCCTACATTTTACTGACACTTGTCGAATCGACCCTACATTTTACTGACACTTGTGGAATCAACCCTACATTTTACTGACACTTGTGGAATCAACCCTACATTTTACTGACACTTGTGGAATCGACCCTACATTTTACTGACACTTGTGGAATCGACCCTACATTTTACTGACACTTGTGGAATCGACCCTACATTTTACTGACCCTTGTGGAATCGGCCCTTCATTTTTTTTTTTTACGTGGAGGTAGGCCGACTCTATATGATAAACAATTGGCAACCAAACGGTGGCTCGCTAAAGCGATATATTA
>NW_017100219.1:776487-778025 GCF_001263275.1 Habropoda laboriosa
GTTCGGCAAACTACAAAGGCGGGCGCGAGGCTCGAAAACGTAGTCCCTGACTCTGCAAGTGTCAGGTTAGGTTCCTTGCGGACTGACACTTGTGGAGAATTTACTGTATTTCTTCGAAACGAATTTTTATTTTTATCGAAGAAAATTTTAAATATTTCACTTAACGAACAATTCTATGATATAGCAGAGACTTTGACGAGTATCTCAGAATTTTTTCAGATCCTTTGAATACTCAGAACACTAAAAACATTAGACTTGAATATAAACCACCCAATACAGAGGTTTAACCATGACTGAAAAAAGGAATTTTACTCAACAACGAGTGTACAAATTCCGATTAATTTAGAGACTTAAACGTTATAACACAATTGCGTCTAACAATAGGAAATTCCACAGAAAATTAAGCACGACTGAAAAAATGAATATCAACGAGCGAATAGCGAATAGATGAATAAAACCATTTCATAAAAATAGAACTATCAGTCACCGATGAATCATGACACTCTTGCAAGCCTTAACGTGCCATTTAAATGTGAGTGTCACAGAAATCGAGGTATTAACCAGCGTATATTGGCACGCGTGAAAAATCCAGATTAATCGCAGACAACGCGTTATCTGATAATATCCCTATCAACGCGCACAGTGTTTATCAACATTGAACGCGAGATATCTCGAACGCGATTTTCTACCCACAGTTCCGTACACCACGTTATCCTTCGTGAATAACAAACGCCTTTTTAACGATCTCGAAGCTGAGATGGCGAAATCGATGCCGCAGATTCGGTGATGAATCTGAAAGGTTAATTTCGTGGCAGTCGTCGCGGTTACAGTTACACTTGGTATCTGCACGCCCAGCTCCCGAATGATCGCGCAATCGCGCGGTTCCCACATTATTTCTCTTGGTCGGCGCGGGTTAAAGGGCCAACGAGAGAGCTGACCTTTCTGGGACGCGATATTTTTGGTCCTGAATGCGTCATATTTTGATTGCTGGCGAACGAGAATTCACAAGGATCTTATCTTCCCAACTTCTCGACGTTTCACCCTTTTAAATATGGATCACACCTTTTTCCTCGGTGCAGTTTCGTTTAATTACCTTTTTATTCACTTCTGTGTCGTTTTACAGTTGTCAGTTTACAGAACTTGACCGTTTTAATTATTTACGTTACTACTGGACCAGTAATTTTGACTTAGAGAGATCTATAGACTGACTGCAAAAAAAAGTCATCAAGGTCGCCTTTAGTTTTTTAAATGGAACTCTATAATTTTCTTCGTCTGTCTTTTAACAGATACAATGACAAATTCGGAAAGATCTGTAATATACTTTTTTTTTTGCCATTAAAACAGGAAAAATCCTGCACTGCCGTACACAAACATGGAGGTACTGTGAGATCAAATTGGTCCGACCTTTTGCGTAACGTTTATAAACTGAAATATTTCATATCCACTACTCGTAACTCTCGAAGACGTAAGTCGGTACATCTGCGATCTTCTGAAGAGGTAGTTACAGTCATGGATCATTATAGTAATAAGGGAAAAAA
>NW_017100219.1:778464-780070 GCF_001263275.1 Habropoda laboriosa
AATGCTGGCACAGAATTTGTACGCTGAAAGATTTCCGAATAAAAATCGTACGTAGCACATATTCTGTAATTAGGTGAGTCTCTAAATATTTTTCCACCGTTTCTCCTGCTCTAATGGCAAAATAAGTATGTCATTTCGACCGCTGAAAGATAGGCGAAGAGAAATTTAACTCTTTGAAAAAATAAACTTCCACCTTAATTTCATTCTTTGCGCGCTTCTATTTTAATTTCATAACTTTTCAACCGCGATTGAGCATTTATCATCTTCCTCGTGCGTTGCGTACCAAAATCTGCCGCAGCGAAAGGGTTGGAAAATTAGAGATGAAAAATTGGTGACTTTGAAGAAAATGACCAAAATATATACTATTAGGTCACCCCATAAGTTCGAATTTTCTAATCTAGATCAATATTTCCAACGAACTTTTAAATTTGATAAAGAAAACCTAAGCGCCTTCTAATTTTTTTTAAGTAAAACCATTATCTCGTCGTTATAGAATTTCCTTGGATTTCCATTAAAACATTCTTCACTTTCAGTATGAACCTATGGGATGACCTAATACGATCAATCTATAGGCCCTTCTAAACCAAGGTATTAACCCTTTCGCTACGGCAGATTTTAACGACTGACGGTAAACTTTCAACCACGGTTGCACAATTTCTTATTTCCACCGTACCCTTTCAAAATTCAGTTCACTAAATTAAGAAGAAGGTGCTTAACACGTTGAATGCCATGGGGGTCACCGGTGACCGGCGCTCAATTTGGCGGTAGCGCCGTGGGGGTCACCGGTGACCGGCGACGCCAAGATTAGTAGAAATACGTAATTAGAACAAATGTCAATATTTATCAATTTTTCAATACTATCATCGTTACTACAATTTGTGTGAAGAAATTAATGCAGTATAGAACATATAAAAATAGTTTTATTTATACATAAAAGAGTGTTGCCTGGCAAGAAATCGCGACGAACCCTCGGTCTGGCGGATTATCGTCATAAACTTGTTCAATTACACTTTGCCGCCAGACCGAGGTACCGGTCCTCTCGCGCGTACCGTACCCTCCGTGGGGAGGTCACGTGCGCGGTGGAAAGTCACGCGGCAACCCCTGGGAAAAACCCAAAAATGGGGGTTTCCTAATGTTAAGCCACAATCCCTTTCCCTTGGAAAGAGCTACGTCCCACCTAAACAACCTCCTCCAATGAAGAGTCAGCACCTACACCCCCCAGAAGAAATCGGTCACCAATCAGCAACTGGCCGAGCGGATGAAACTAAGGAAACGAGGCAGAAGCGCGTCCTTTTTTGGAAGTCTTAGCAGTTGGTCTTATTTTGATAGTCTCGTGGCGACATCACCTCAAGTATCACCACGCGACCCGAACAAAGAGAGAAAGATGAAAAAAAATTGAAACATGATTAACCCTTTCACGACGGCGGAACTAGCCATCGGTACGCCACTAACGAACGGGTCGTCGTGCCATTAGTGCACACCGTACACATTAAGAGTGTCTCGCGTTTTTTCAAATCTTAGAGGATTTCGTTGGAACAGCAGAGGACTTAAGGGTGTATCGGAAAAGCCTTGTTCTGTATTTTAAAATAAATCTTCACTTTGAGTT
>NW_017100219.1:780113-801984 GCF_001263275.1 Habropoda laboriosa
TGCCGGATATAACCGGCGCTAGCCAGTGTGAAGCATTTAGCCGATGCCGGATATAACCGGCGCTAGTCGCGAAAGGGTTAAACATGATTATACACCTCGACTTATCTGTTGTAGATAATACTTGGCGCCACGGGCAATCCATGTAAAATTAGCGTGGCATTCAACGAGTTCACCCTTTGCACTCGAAGGCCCTTTTTTGAATAAGGAAGTAGCAAACATTAACGTAATTTTTTAAAACTAATATTTTGATTACAAGTTGGTTCTTTCAAACTTTTACTCCCGAGATCTCTAAACGGAGGTCCATAGACCTGCTGCCTTGGAAAATATCATCCTTAGAGTTGCCTCAAAGGGGTAAACATAAAATTAAGCACTGAATCAAAGTGCACCAAAAGTCTCCAACAGTATAGCGCAAACAAACTTTCAAAACGCCTGTAGGCAGCAATAATAACGAAAAGTTAAAAAAAAAAGAAGAATTCAGAGGCAATTAAGACGATCAACTCACGTTGTCCACCCTCAACAAGAATAACATCCTCGAGTCGCCGCGCTCGGCGAAGAAAATGGCGGAGAGATAGAGGAATAGCGCAAATTCTAAGGAAAGCGTGATGAAGCTTTTGACACGGGTAATATGCAGTTTTACCGATGCATCGAATATTCCATGGCCAGAAATAAGATTGCAGAATGCGGAAACATTGGCATTGAAGCCAGCGGCACGTCGTACTTGTACGTATAGTAACTACACCTCGAGACGTCGATGACGCCGACTTTGGTTCGTTGCCGTTCGTGGGAGCGGCTCGCGGGACAAGTAGGAAGCGAATCACACCTCGAGAATCTTATCCAATTAGTTTGCCTTGTTTTTTCTTTTTTCTTTTTACGGGAAACTGGTGCGTCGACGTTCACTGGGAAAAGAAGTAATGTATGTGTATCACAGCGAACGGAAATAATACGGTTCTCGGGTAAGGAGATCGAATCAACGAGCTTCGATACTCGCTCGCCTCTTTTTCTATTCTCGCCGCCCGCATGTCTTTTATACACACACACGCGCTTCCTCGTTTCTTTCAGCTGATCGGTTAAGTCATTCTTCTTGTAACAATCTTGATCGTTTTCTCGGAAGTGGCGCGTTTCTATTCCGTATTCTAGGAAATTTCGCAGCGCCTTGTTCTAATTAACGTTTGCGATCTACTTACGCGAGAGATTGTTATGTCTATAGGATGATACTGTGCGGAACTGTTGGAGCATTTATTTCCAGTCATTTTGCAATGTTTTATCTGACTAGTTCGACAGCAATGTTGGGCAATCGGATTGGTAGATCGCGGTTGCTTTATTATCCGTGTACTCTTGGTCGGAAGTATTGGGACACTTGCTGAGTGTGAGATCTATTGTGTTCTGTTGAATTCTTCTGAATTTTAGTCAAAATCTACCGAAACCTAAAATCTACTTCCTGAATGTGACACAAGGCCAAATATAAAATTATTCGACTCGGAAAAATCACTACGAAATGATGAAGATTCTAAAACAAAATTAAATTTTTACTGATAGTGTCAGGCATACTGAGATTTACCGTATTCTGATGAAATGTATGGAGACCTACTGAATTTTTTTGTATTCTAGTCAAATTTTAGTCAAAATCGAGGTCTACTGAATTCTTGTGAATTCTACTAACACTACTGAAAGCTAAAATCTGCTTACCAAACGTGACGCAAATCTCTTAGTCATGACAAGTTTAATACAAAATTCCTCGACTCAGAAAATTTATTACAAAATTATTTAACAAGCGCACATTTATATTTTTACTAATATACGACACTAACGTTAGCAAGGAAATGTAATTTAACACTAGAACTACCGGTCCATTAGCAACTTTCGAAAAAAAGTGATTGTTCGATACTGGCAAGCATTATCGTCCATAACTTTTCGAATTTATTTTCTACATGTACGCTTCTGTGTGTATCGATACGAATCTAATTCTCTAATCACATTTTACTACATAAAAATTCACTTTGGGAAAGTCGCTAATGGGTCATTTTGACCCGGCTGGTACTTCCTCTGTTAAATCATACGATCGCTTCTACACACACACTGGGTGTCCTAATACTTACAGTCGTCGGTGTACTTATCAGTCATTTTTCTTGGTACTGCCCGTAACGGATTGAGTAACAGATAACAAGGTGAAGGAGAACACACAGTGAGCAATTTATATCAATAGTACTGTTTCAAGGAAGTTACAAACCAAAGTATCTCCTCTAACTCTCCAAACGTACAGTCTCTCGATCTAAACTTGTAGTTAAAAAAAAAAACAATCTCTAAATTTCAAGAAATATTCCATCGCAGACCAAGTTACCGCTGCTAAAGTTAGCGCCGCAAAGCAGAAGGAAGGCTTATACGTCCGTTAAACGAAGGATTTCGAGGAAAAGATATTCCGGGAGAGGATCGAGCGAGTGTTGAGCGTTAACGCGGTGGAGCGAACTGCCGAGCGGAACTGTGGTCGCAGCTTGAGCGAGCCACGTTGGAACGCGGGTATCTCCTCGCGGAGAAATATGCGCGGAATGAGAATCGTGACTCCGACATCTAAAAGATAGTCCCGTGGGCCCCGTTGTTCGTTTTCGTCCTGGAGCCGACACGAGGCGTTCATTACCGGCCCCGGGGAGCGAGTTCGTGACACGTCACGCGGAGTATCTCAATGTGAAGTTCGCCTGGCACGATCGAGGGCGAATTCTTGCGGACTTTCACCGGCCGAAGGACGGGCCATCGCGTCGTAAAGCGGCGGCCATTCGCGGCTTAGCACCATTGTTGCACGCCGCCGCCACGGAACGATTGTCGGTCACGCCGACGTTACCGCTTCGCAAAAATCCGCTCTGCTCGCTCGCTTGCTTTGCCAGCCGCGGCCTTTCCACCAGCCACCATCTGCGGACGGAATGCCGCGCGAACGAGCGTGCCTTTGGAAAGGAGGATGCTCGAAATGGCCATTTTTTTGGTTTCCAGTGGAACCGACAAATTCGGCCGGGTTATTTGAGGGTTTCTAAGGAACGTTTATCCGAAATGTGATTTTACGACATCGTTGTGTCGTGGCACGTAGGTACTATGCACTCCTGTTTATAAATCACTGGACACTTGGTACATTTGGACATAGTGATCATTGGGATTGCTTTATAGTAAGGTCTTACAAAGACTTAATAATTTACCTTTTTTATAATGCAAATAATTAGTACAGGTTAGCGCCAATTTTTAAGTAGATTTATTCTTAATTTGAATGTATAACGTGCCTAGAGATTTATGGGTGGGAGTGTAGGTTTATGCAGAGACTAAGTTCTCAATTGTATAGTCGGTGGAAGCGATAGTGGGAGGTCCGAAACAGCAGCTTGAGAAAAATAAGGAAGCTTGTTCTCCTTGGAACTGGTACACTTGCATTCCAGTGTATTTAAAAAGTTTGTCTGCACCTTAATCCTCAACACCTACAGGTTAATTTTTTACCAATACGGCAATTACTATTATACATATTACGTAGAATGTTTAATATCGCGTAGCTTCAATGAAAGATTGTAAGCAGAAATTTTTAATATTAACTGACAAATTAATTAACTACCCCTTAATGCTTCGATTTACTATCTTACTATATCGATTCTACCGACTGTACTTAAAACTGCGCGTCGAAGATCACTCATTGGTACCGCAAGAAATCTTCATATTAATTCGCAAATGACTATTCAATGCTTTAATTTGCGACCTTACTACATCGATTCCACCGACTATACTATAAGAACAATAGATTACTCATTGGTACCGCAAGAAATCTTCATATTAATTCGCAAATGACTATTCAATGCTTTAATTTGCGACCTTATTATATCTATTCCACCGACTACACTTAAAACTGCGCGTGGAAAGTGACGATAAGAAAAATAGATTACTCATTGGTGCCGCAAGAAATCTGCATATTAATTCGCAAACGACTATTTAATACTTCAATTCACTACCTCACAATACCGACCCCACCGACTATACTCTAAAAGTACGCATCAAACGTGACGAGAAAAACAGCAAATTACTCATACGGTACCGTAAGAAATATCCCCTTACCTGCGTGTAGATTTTCAGCGACAGCTTCGTTGAAGTTGGCTGTTCGACTCGCGCTATCTACCTCGTCATTCCGTGCTGCGAACAGAAAATAAAGGAAACTGCGTGAAGAAAGTACAGAACGATTACAAGCGATGTTGTCAAACGGCACTCGAGACACAGACTGCGTTTTCGTCGCTTTTCCACAGCCGCGATTCCGACGCTGTCGTGTATCGCGGATGACGTTGACAATTAAGAAAAATTACGAAGCGGCTGACGGTCGCGAAACGAAAAGAAGAAGAGAAAAAACAACAACAACACGCGTAAGCACACAAACGGAGGCACACCAGAGTGATAATGAATCGAGGTAATAGCTTGTAGCAAAGCTAGCAGAGGACGCATCTGCTCGGTTGACTCCAGTTGACCCGCCGTTTATTAAACATCAGATACACGGATAAGCGGGGTACGACACGCGTCCATTTGTGTGTACCACAGTCGGATCAAGCTGAATTCAAGCTTCCCATTTCCTAGCTGTGGTGTAACACGAGTGCAAGAGCCGCGTATTTCCGTATGCACAAGACACCACCAAGTCAGGCCTCTCATTCAGCGATAAACGGAATACGCGGAAGACTAAACGGGCTACGGGGACTCTCTCGGCTCTTGTTCGCCGCGACCTTGATCGCTTAATGAATGTTACCCGTAGAGATCCGTATCTCGAGATACGAGACCGGCCGTTGCTACCCTCTACCACGCTAACGAACCTTTGAACTTCGGCATCGCTGTTAATTAATCTCTGATCGGTGGCCGGACGACGGCCGACTAGGCGCTCGCCTCTACGGTCTTCACTTTCGGGAAAGTGAATTTGATTGCTATAATTTGCGTCGATACTGCAAATAGATTCGGTAAATTACGGTCTGTAGTTTTGTACGGGGGGAGTTCTGGGCTGCAATTAACGAGCAGGAGGATGCTGGGTCGCCGAGATGAGAAGCCTGCGGTGTGGAATGCGACGAGAACGCGAGACCGGCACCGTTCGCTTCCGAATCCTTCCACCGAATTCTCGTTAACCCTTTCGCTACGAACGCTGGATTCAAATTTCTTTTCTGAACATTCGCGAGAAATTTTTCACGTAACGATTCGAAAAAAAAGAATGCATCACGCACGCAAATGGAAGATTCTCGGTGAAAGGGTCGAGTAGGAGATAATTTCACCGTTTTCGATTGAACGGCGTTTAATTTGGAAGTGAAGGTAACCGAAAGAAGAGACGCGGAATGGATAAAGCAGGATACACTTTCGCTCGTTGCCGAGCGTTCTCTCTGGGCAAAAAGGTCTGGAAAAACAGTGGATTGAATTAGCGAGGGCGGCGTAACGAGGAGTTTTCGCCGGTGGGAGGACGGCGCGGCGCATTCCTCGACACCGGGAACGCTTTTGCCGCGCAAGCAGATTAAGGCGAGCGATATCAGCCGCTTTACGAGTTCTTGCGGTGCATCGTAAAGCTCGGACGGCGCTGCGCTGCGCCGCGGTGCACGCTCCAACACCACGATAGACGCGTAGCCTAATCGACCGTTAAAATTCCATGTCCGTTTCAATTTTACGGACAGTTTAGTCTAGGAAGCTTCCTCCTATGCTGTCCAATCATGGGAAATTTGCAAAAATCGCAATCTCCTCCATTACGAAAAACCGCTGAAAACGATCTCTCCAACGTACTCTCTTCCTCTCCCTTTCTCTCTCCTCGTGAACGATGTAGCGTGTCGTTTTCATAGCTCCACGATTTTTCGGTGGACATTTTTGAATGGCGATCGAACGGGGGAAGAGGAGCTCGACGAAAGGGCCGGCGGGAAGTTGACATTAAGGGTTCCGACCGAGGGAACCTCGCAGCAAGGCTGTGAGAGAGCAGAAAGAGAGAAAGAGGGAGAGAACCAGTCGAGTAGCGGCGAGAACAGGAAGAGAGGACAGGCTGGGCGAAGGAAACGAGAGCGAGAGAGAGAGAATCGGAAGGAAGGAGGGAGAAGAGCCGGTGGAAAGAGAGAAAAGAGAGCAACGAAAAATAAGAAGAGTGGTTCTCCTCTCCGGTCTCTAAGAGGTTGGGAGCGGGTGGCCTTGAGCAGGTCATCACCTCCGGCTGCGATGCTGATGCTGCCCGCGCTGGACCATCTTAACTTCTTCTTCTTCTTCTTCTTCTACTTACTCCTTCGACCCTCCGCTCCTCTTCTCTTCGCCAACCTCCTTCAACCTTCTCTCCCTTCTCCTCCTACTTGTCTCTCTCACTCCTCATCTTTCTCTCTTCCTCCTGTTCGCCAGGCTATCCCCGTCCCTGTGCACGCTCTTTACACTTTTCCACGGACCTCCGGCGCACCGAACAATCCGTCCGAGCTAACTCTCGGCGGATTCGCGAGTTCCGGTACCAAGAAGAATTCTACTCTCTAGAATGGGATCTAGATTTTTTACCATCGAACGTCGCACTTTCTCGTCGTTAGAAAATCTTCTGTGCTGTCCCTCCAACCGTCATTCTCCCCGTTCCAAAGAACACGCTCGACGATTCCATCCGCATTTTCCCCGTCACTGTCACCAAGCACACGCGAACGTTCGTTACCTAGCACCCTGCGAATTGTCGAGTGCAGAGCGAGGTCTGCGCGGTGTGTCCGTGGCAGGGGAATCGCGCAAATTGAGTTTGACAAAGTGGATCATCGGGGCCGGCCTTTCACAGACGTAATAACTCTGACGCGTGGCCGTCTGGTCTCACGCGTTCAAAATTCGTACGTCACTCACGTGTGCGAACGTTCGAACGTCGGAGGAAACGATCGAATCTCCCGCGCGAGATCTGTCTACCTAAAGAGCGTCTAGCCTGGCTTCGTTCTCTCCTCTCTGCGTCCACTCTGGCCGAAAAATATCAGGTTCGTTCCGCGACAGGATAATACCCTCCGGTTAATTGTCAGACGTTGAGATTCGGTGGGTTGAACAGGAGAGAAGGGAATCACGCAAATCGAGTTTGACAAAGTGGATCGTCCCGTGAACGCCCCTCGAGCATAATGGTGGACGCGTGGCGCGGCGTCAGCTTTCGCAGCGAGGGACGAAATCGTTTCGGTTGAAAATCGACGGGCGAAACGGCCACACGGCCGGGTCTTAAGTGAATGAGAAAGATAAACATAATAATTACGGGCAAATTGCGGGCTGCCGCTGAAAACGGCATCGCGAGCGGACCCACGAGAGGAGGAACACGAGGGCCGCTAAGTATCAACGCCCCAGTGTACGGCTGCCCAATGAAATCAGAGTGGCTTAAATCGGTATCTCGGGACTCGCGGGAATCTCTTAAGCAGGTTCGCGTGCGGCCTCGAGGCCTTCCAGGGGAATGGGCACCGATTAAACCAGAGTGGAAGGTGCACGGGACCCATCTACAGGTCGAAAAGGAGCGGCTCGACCGGAAGTGCGTCGCTCGTCGCGTGGGTCGATACTGTTCAGCCTCGATAACGAACGTTTGCCCACTCCCACGAGATCGTTTGCAGTTAAGGCTTCTCGAGGACTGTGAGAAAATCTACCTATTGGCTCGATTTTCGTTTCGTTTCGAGAACATTTCCGTCTCTGTCCAAGAGACAGAATCAATTCCTTGGCAAATCGTGGTCATTCTCTCGTTATGGCGAACGAGAAGCTAAGATTTGGTGCAGCATCTCGGTCCAAAAACTGGAGACCGAGAGCAAAAGTCCCTGCAGTCAGGGATGGCCAAGTCTAGTGTGTAGCATATTCGCATCCATCGACAACTATTGTTCGCCGCCTTCTTCGGACATTTGGAGCGCCTCAGACTTATGCCTGATACCTCCTTTCAGCGAGTGTCTGCACTCTAGCCAAACCCTTGCCGCGAAGACGCCCGACCGAGACTTGAACTCCAACCGACGTAAGAACCATTTCTCCTGGGTTTCGATTTCTAGGCGTTAATAATAGTAATACCGACGTCTGTATAAAATTTCAGTTCGAACGCTCATTGACAATCGGTCACTGAGACCCTTCGCGCACGCTCCAATTCGCGCGTTGTGTCGATAAAAAGATCGGTTTATTTATACTCCGCTATATTTAAGATCGACTTCTGAACTCCGACGATTTCTCTCCAATTCGCGACATTATCAGCTCGTCGAGCCGAGCAATCGTCGCATTGGGATTCTTTAATCGTAAACTCGTTTACTGGTGCAGTCGCGGGCAGGAAAGTGCGAGCAAGGCATTCTGGTAAAAGCGTGCATTACGAGCTGACGTAATTCCCATAATGCAGCTAGTCGGGCAGGGGAGGCACAGTGAAATTACCGGGCGTAACACGATCATCAAGCAGCGAGAGCGTTCTTCCAATTATTAGCTCGTCATTAATTAGCACGGATTCAATTAAACCGCGAGAGACCAGCTATTACCTGGATAACCGCGGAATCCTGCGATTGAAGGATGTATTTGGTGATTAACCCTTTCGTATACGACCTCTTAAATAGCGAAAAAGGGATATAATTCATACGGTTAAACGATACGAATTTCGTCCATCGACGACACAACGATATTGACAAAGACAAGAATGATTTACGACGACGTTGAATGGTAGCCTCGACCCACTAAACCGCCGAGCTACTCTTAACCCCGGTGGTTGCGAATCGAAACGTTGTTTCAGAATTGGACCGGTATCCCCTGGAGCAAGGTATTTCAGCAACAGCTATCCTAGCGGTCAAAGGCAAAGCTCTCAGCACGCGTGTATATACACGATCACGATTTCCAATCCCCGTCAGACAATCGTTCAATTAAGCTCGCGTGTTCCTCGTGCCTTGTACATAAAAGAACATTGCTCTCGACACATCTCGACGTGTAACAAGTATCGACTGGAACGACGATTAGAGTGAACACAGACACAGGCATATAGTAGCCACGGTTCGAGGAGCGTTGCTGTGTGGCGCGATAGAAATTATCACTTGAGCGGGAGCGTGTGGTGAAAACGCTTCCGAAATCCACGGAATCGAATCTATTCTTGCCTGTAGGGTAATGGTCGTGAGGGGAATTGCAGCGCGTGCACGCGATACACCCAGCCCACGACCCCTTGGTGAAATAATAAACGCTCTCACGATCGTTCGCGCGGCTAACAGAGTGTATCTCGTGAGTTACAGCCGGGCAACGAGTGGTTGGCGCCTGCCCGATAAACCAACCTCGCCTCGAGAACCAACACAGAGCCGCGTGTCGTGCGGAAATTTAATATGTACACCAGTGTACTAGCGAGAGAGCACGCGGAGATGCGTCCGATGAATGAGCTAATTGTGCCCACCGCGCCGCGAATTGCTATCTCTTTTATACACTCCCTCTCCAGCTCGTCAAGCTTCCTCTGGACGTCGCGCCACTCTCGACCATTGTCAAATCAACCGATGAAAAACCTTCCCCAGTGCTAATGACATATTAACGAGGACACTCCTCCGAGCGACACTTTTACAATGTCCAACGTTTTTCTTTTTCTTCTCCGGTTATCCATTTTTCGCGCGATTTCTTGCAGAAGAGAGAGAGAGAGAGAGAGAGAGAGGATACCGCGAGGGCTTGAGCGATGATTTCTCGGAGAAGAAGAAGAAGGGAATGAGACGGTAAATAGTTGGAGGCAGGTGTAGCCCATCTGCAGTGTCAGCTGCCAGCGAGTGAAGCCCTTGGCGTGGTCTACCCTTGAGATTCGAAAAATATCCTGTGCACGAGCGAGCGAGCGAGCGAACGAACGAGGCGGGCGGCAGCTGTTGCTGTACTTTTCTGTGGGTGGCGAGTAAAAGTGCAGCTTCGAGGCGACAAATTCAATTTTTTCGTCTGTTTCGTTAACCACGTCCTTTTTCGTAAATCTACTTGAACGAAGATTTCACTCCGGTTCTACTCGAAGGTGCTCGTTCGATCCTTCGGAACGCGCCTCGGGCAGGCCGCTTACTTTACGTTTCATTTTCTCCGGCTTCGCTCAACAATCTTTGGATGGGATTTAAACGAGAAAATTGGCCGACTCGAGGATCCAGAGGGAATAATTTGGAGCCGCCGAGCAGGCTCGTAATCGTTTCGTCGACTTCTTTTTTCGTCCCAGGCTCGGGGAAGCTTTTTCGTCGATCTGCTTGGGAAGCCCTCGCGGTCCGGGGGAGAATCTTTTTTTACACGCGCGAACCAACGATTCCCCTAATATCCCACATCCTGCCGTTCAAAACGTTCTCTCGCTTTTGTCGACCGCTGGGAATCCGTAATTCTCGTCCCCGCTAATTCGTCTTTACCAACTTCACAGCGGTTTTACTGCTTAACGGTGTTTTATTTAGGTACGGCAGCCGCGATGACGTGATCGATTCCGTGAGTCAGACACGAATTATTCGTCTATAAGCGAATGATTCAGCCGATTACGCGAAACGTCTGACTACTGCACAAGTGGAGCCCGCTGCTTTTGACATTCTAATACGCTCCGGTCGACTTTTTTGCAATTCTCGAGGACAAATTGCTGCGCGATCACGCCACGAGATCGCGAGCCAGGCGAAATCGATTCGGACGACTCTGGCGACGCGTTGCCCGTGCCGTACGAGATCGCCGAATAAATATTTCTCTCCGGCAGATTACGCTTAGTACACGTCGACCTGTTACATATTCGGTTTATTCATGCGAGATCGTTCGAAACCGAGACCTTCGACCTCCCGTCCGGGAGCTATTAGCACCCGGACCACCAAGTTCCGAGCGAAAATTTCTGCGACATACGTACGGCGTGGTAGTTGGGCAAATAAAGAGGGACCGAGGCACGTCGCAGCGAGTAAATATTTAAATACCTTTTCAGTCACGAATCGAGCGGTCCCCGTGGAACGTTCGGTAGCTGCGCTCCGTCGAACGGTAACACGATCTCTTTGGAATCGCTCTGATCGTCGGGAGAGGACACTGGCTGGACACTCTTCGAGGGCCGATCAAACACTTTTGGTAACCGAGTATCACGGTGCTCGGTAGCGTGAACTTTTCACAACTTCTCTGTACGTGTCGATAGCTTCGACTTTGCTCGAGTAGAATATAGTCTGTTTACAATTGGAGAACTTTGAACTTGAGCAACCAAAAAGATCTCACTGGTGTGTAGTTATTTCCAAGCCATCCGGATTCCTCGACGTTTGCTCTCTTCTCTTTCGCGAAACTCACGGAAAATTCGCGTATTATTCGGAGATTATCGGGCCACGTGTTGACGATGAAACGGAATAATAGAGATATACACGAAAACACGCGTGGATGGTAAGGTGTGTTCGAACGTAGAAATCAGTTGGAAAAATATTTTGACAAGTGTAGGCGAGGCGCGAGGCAAAACGGAGACGAGGGACCCTCGGAACGTTTTGACTCGGAGCGTCGAGAAGAGACTGGCGAACGCCTTTCTGCCTCTGCCTGGGACATCGCTGGGCATCCCTTTCCACCAATGACGAGGCTTCCTTACTGGTCTCACGGAGAGACCGAGGCATACCTTTACTCTTGATAGGTTACCTTCGAGTTAACTCGACAGGATCGTAAACGTGCGCATGCATATAAATCACCGTTTCGATCTCGAAAATCGCCAGGATTTTTGGACAGAGCTGAACAACGAGATCCTCGTTGAAGAATCCAGGAAGTAGACGCGGAACGTGGCGAGAAAATATGTCCTTTCGTTGCGTCGTAAACTTATTCGCGGTCGTTATTCTTCGACGAACGTATTGCGGATAAATAAATATTCGTTGGAAACGGAATTATTAAATATTTATTCGTCGATATGTTCAAGCTCTTTTTGCTATTAATTTGATCTTTATATTTGTATTAGAAGTTACATTAGGATCGAGTTACATTTGCTACACGGAAGATATAAATTAACAGGTTAATAAGGTACCGGGTGCGAAGCTGTAGAAACGGACGTAGAATAAAATGTAACGAAGCACGGTATGAAAATGAGCGGGAAACCAGTTTAAATTCAAAACAGCATGTTAAATCCTTAGAAAGAAGAGAAAAAAAAGATGTCCGATCGTATCGGATGACCAATAAGATGCGAGACCGCAAGGGACGCAAAGAAGATGCGCCGCAGATATCGATATATCGATCGCGCGAAACAATTATTGTCAGTCAGGTCGTGCGTGCAATTTCCGACACAAGTCAGGAAGTGTATCGAATCGTTTTACAGAACGTGCTTTTCTTCCACGTGCGAATAGCCACGGACAAAAGAAGCCTCTTTACTTTCGCGATGCGTTATTGTACGCTAGATCGAACGTCGATAATCCATTTCGATGGCCGCGGGGCGCCCAGCACGCACAATGCCGCCACGACGTCGAGAAAAAAAAGTATTACCGAGTTACACGTACCTTCACGACCTTGCGTCCTCTTCGCTCGTTCGGAAACCCTTGCCGCGGCTTCGTTTCGCGATGGAACGCGAGTCTTATCGAGAGTTTCATCAGCCGTGTCGTGTTTTTGGAGGGAACGGCCATTTAACCTTACCAAATGCGAGGAACCAGCAGCGCCACGGTCGAAACACGCCGGTTGACGTTTCGGTACGATGATTCCTGCCTGCAGATTTTTCCTCTGTACACCGTGGCCAGTTTCTCTTATCGTTGGGTATCATCTACGGTGTTGCGAATTTCGGTAGGGAAAAAGGTCGTTTAACCTTAAGCAGACGCGAGTACAGGCAGCGTCACAATGTCAACATTCGAGTTGACGTTTCAAAGTGATCATATCGCGAGGCAGTTTGGTGCGTGACGTGACATAAGTTTCGTTTATTGTGTGTGGTACCTGCGAGAGGACGTTGACAGGACGATCGCGAAAGAATAATCCGACATGGGGTTTTTCTACGATGGAAAGCAGCTCCTGCGTAAGAGAGAGGCTATCGATGATGTATTATTCAACGGCTGCGATTCTTGACCACGTGAACGAGGAATTTCGAGGACCTACATGCGCAACGCTGTTACCCGGCTGGCATTGCAACTCGGTGTGTTTCGCAGGTATGTACGTATAATACGTTAACATTGCATGCGTCCCGAGTTATAATTTCGCGTTGTCGATGCACGGTTCATAAATGTTTCATGACGTTACGATTGAATAGAATCGTCTTGCAACTGCGTTTCGGATAGTCATGGGTGCACTCGTGAATGTCGATTAGCATAAGGTTGTTTGAAGTAGAGTGACGATGTACAGAGACACGTAATTCTATATATAGAATTATCGTTTTCGCGGGAACTGTTGTGAATTCATAACCTCTCTTCAATATTCACTCGAGCACGGGCAATCTTATCTGTGGTAACCAATACCATTTACTTTCTTGCGAATTAATTATCGGTGAATTAACGGTTAGCTAATGACGTATGTAATTTTGGAATCTCGTTTCGACTCGGTCGGCAACACAGCTTCATCAGTAATATTGCCGACCGTGAGCAAACATTTGCCGCAATTTCTTCTACGTCATGCTGCAAATTTTCCAAGAAACAGCGAAGAATCCCTGACGCAAAAACCGTTTCGTTTCCGTTGCTCGGGGAGCAAGTTCGTCACGTAACTTTCATCGAAGCATTTCTCGGTGTAATTAGCGACTGAGAACGAGCGACCTTGCCCGGCAAGATCTCGTCCGTGTTCGCGATTCCATCGATCGTCCCCGGGGCCACGAGGACGCGAGTCGATCGTCTCTCTCTCTCTTTCTCCCTCTCTTTCTCTGCTTGTTCTTGCGTCACGTTATTTTCCTCGTTCGCGCGGATTCCGCGAAACGTTCGGTTGCCTCGTAAAAAGAATCCTCTCGTATTTAGAGAGAAGTGCAATATAACGAGGGGGTCCGAGGCGCCCTCGGGTGGATTTGAGCGTCACTGACGAGTGTTTCGCCATAAGGCGACTGGAGTCGAGTGGCCGGTAAAAAAGAAGCTAGCCAGGCCTTTGAGGGCTCGAATTTCCTCGGAGTTCGAGTGTGCCATTTGGGTTCGGTGGTTGCGCCTGAAAGCGACGCCGATTGCGAGAGAGACCTATACGTGCCGTACCACTCTTTATACGCTCGCTTGTTTCGCCTTAGATTTTACGGTCCAATTTGCCTGCTGGACCTAAACTCTCGACTTTGCACGGTTAATTGGTACCGTGTAAATCTCCACCGCATTTTTACACGAAATAAACTACACACGTATAACAAAATGAACGTGAAATACTGAAAAGGAGAAACTCTGGTGAGAAAAAAAGAAATATCTAAAATGATAAAAATCAAAGGTTAACTATATTCATCGGTTATAAAACCACCTGTATGTTCACTCTTTCATTCCACGACGGTTAATTTACTTTCGACTGGTAACCATACGCCGTGTAACGTATACACGGTGGCGCGTTCGTGAAGGAAACGCAAAGTGCTTATCCGTGTTCCTCTCTGCGCGCAGCGTGGTCGCGTTTCGCGCAAGGTTACGACAGCAGCTTCGGCCGCAATTGAGTTTTCACGTTATTCGGTAACACGTAGCGTGTACGGAGTTACCGCTAGGCCGGGCCGGTACATTTGCATGCGCGACGCGCCGCGTGCTCCGATATCCCTGACAATGACGAACGTGACGTAAATGGCAGATGCATACTTGTAAAGGCCGGCTCATTGTCACGCAACGTGTACGAGATTTTCAATTGTATCGAGAATTTCGTCGCTGGCGAACGGGGCCGATAGTCTGGGTGGCGCATGATCGGGAACGCGTTGGTTAACGGATTCGCGAATACGAATAGGCTAGTTTCGAACTCTTCCTTCGCTAAATTCCATTAGTAACGGCAAGTATCTAAATCCACCGTGTATTACAATATTAGGTCGTAAGTTCGTGTCGAAAGCGGAAAATATTTGAATGAAAATTCAAGAAAATACTAAAACGATGAAAAAAAAAAAATATATATAAAAAAATTGTGGAATGAAAAGGCGCTTGTGTTTTTTAAATTAAATTTAAAGGTTCGTTGGAAATATCGATTTAAATTGTAGGGATCGGGTCCTCCGTGTACAAATAAGGAAACTAACGAAACAAATAGCGAAGGCGTTATTGGCGAAGTGCGCAGTGTCTCGGCTTGCCAACCCGAAGGTCGCGGGTTCGATTCCTGCTCCCCCACGTTTTGAGTCCCGCGATTTTTTCCTCGATTCCTACCAAATTATACAATTTGACACGAATTTATAGGATGACCCGAAAGTATAGGAAGATCTCAAAGTCAAAGTTTATAGCTAAATAAAAAAAAAAAAAGAACAACACCTGTCGGTAGTGGCTGAAAGGATAGTCACGCGCGGTTGATTAGTCGGCGCAAGAATGTTGACTGTGCAAAGTCGCGCGTGGGAAAGCGAAGCGTAGCGGAAGGAACGGTCTAAGCGAAAGAAAAATCGCGTTTCGCTGATGGACAGTCGTTTGCTTGCTGCGTTATTCGTCACGGACGATCGGCGAAACAGGATCCGCGTGAAGAAACTCGCTGAAAACGAAAGTTTCTCTCGCGATATCGTTCCGCTCGATATGCAAGCGGATCTTGCCAGCGCAGTGTAGCACCTCCTCTCTCCTCCTCTTCTTCCTCCTTCGTCTTCTCTGCACTTTGAATTCTTTCGAGGAGACGAGCAAAGGCAGCCGGCGCACGGTGGTCGCGTTCTAAGACACGCGACAAAAAAAGAAACCGGTTGAGCTTCTTCCGTTTGGCGAACACGGGGGAGAGAGAGCACGACGGAGGGCGCAGAGTCGCGAGTTCAAACTTGGCGCGAGCAGCTCTATAAATGCAGAGAGAGAGAGAGAAGGAAGGGAGAAGAGAAGCCGGACCTCTTCTCTCGGTGGCTATCGTGGTGGAATGCGAGAATCCGCGCCGCAGCCTCTGCACGAATTCCCTCCTGTGCCAGAGGAAGGACCAGTTCTTCCAATTAGAGGCAACGCCGAGAGTCGAACGGGATCTCCTCTCGGTGGTGTGTATAAGAGGCTCCGTTTTCTTTCACCTCTTCCTCACGTTTCAGATAACAAACAGAGCTGTTATATAGGCGTGAAATAAATGTCGTTCGTTCAGGAGGTTTATCCGAGGTCAGATCGAACAAGCACACGATCGCGCCTCGTTGTGTATCGCGCGACTCTATTGCTTTTCTCGTGTGCCTTCGCGAACGGAACGTAGAAAACGACTTTTTCCATCGGGCGATAAAGTCCTGAGAGCGACCAAGTCGAAGGTTATCGACGATAACTCGTCGTCCTCGTGGCTCCGCAGGATCCAAAGAAACCGATCTTTTCCCGCTGTCTAACTGGCATTCGAGCAATCTCGCCGCTATAAGCGACATTCCAACTTGAGAAAAATCGTCGTTGATTGCTCGGACGGAGGTTTCTGCGTTCTGGATCGCGAACGTCGTTCGGTTGATGGGCTCTCCTGGCTGTGTTTTAGCGCCTCGAGTCTGGGACCGGAGTTACAGCCACGTGAACGATAAGTCAACGGAGTTCTGCTCTCCGGCTATATGTAAGAGTGGGATATAACTGTAAAGGGACATTTTCTCACTCGTTTCGATTCCAGTGGGATTGCCTCGTGACGAGAAGAAGGATCGAACGTTTAGAAAAATATCGAGTGAATCAGCTACGCGCTTCGGGGGTTTCCGTGTGCATCCTAGCAGGGATCCAGACACGTGCTTCGTCACGATATTTCGAGATAGCTAGGCGTGCGCGCGCGCGCCTGCCCTCTCGGTTCAGTATGCACGCAGGAAGTCCTCGTTGAACACCTGTGGCACAAGGGGCTGCCGCCTTTCGTGTCGATTACGCATTCGTTAGGAAGAGAACTCTTTTCCATGCTTGTCCATACTAATTGCCGCCGGTGCGGTGGTTCGAAAGCGTCGTTGGAGGTACGAGATGTTATTTTTGGAAATTTCCGTTCGTAGATCCTGCTACGTCTGGTGCACCGTAATTCTTGGACGAATTTCACAAGGTTGTAAATTCTCCTTACACTCGTTCGCGATGATGTATCGAGGCGCTTATAAAATTAATCGCCGAGCTTAGTTGAGATATAAGAGTTCGCGTTATCGCCTTGTAGATTCACGTGTGGTCGTATTTTAAGCTGCGTCTGCGCTGTGTAACGAAACAGTGTTGTGAAGCAAATTGCTTTATAATCTTGTTGTGCAACATGCTTTTACAACTTTGGTGTTACGGTAACAAGTTACTATTTTTTCGTCATTCTTACTTTTGTCTTTGAAGTTTGTCGTGTTTTACCGAAGGATCTCCGAAGAATCCTTGTGTCTGCGCTTTTGTAAGTGGTGAGTGTCGTGCTTTTCTGTTGGTGTGTGTTGTTTCGTAGGAAATAGTTATTCTAGGTTTCCAGTTCCATGCAAAGCGATCACGAAACAATTTACTCGACTGTGACTGGCAACCCACGCGTTGGTCCTTGAGAGCGAACAGATTTAACTTTTCTCTTATTGTAAGGAAGGATAGTTCTTTTTAAGCCTAGAGCGTTCTTTCGTTCGACTCTGCACTTGCGATCTTTGGGTCTTTTGCGTCAAAAAAGGCCCAAAGAGCCTAAGTGTATAGTCAAACGAAAGAACGCACTAGAGTTAGGGTCTTTTCATCTTTGGGTCTTTTTTGACCCAAAGTCCTTGAGTGTACAGTCGAACGAAATAACGCTCTGTGGTTAAAATCACTATCCTGGCTCTTCGGGTCATTTTTAACCCAAAATTGATGATTGGTCTGAGTCTTTTTTGACCCAAAGTCTTTGAGTGTATAACCGACTGAAAGAACGCATTAGAGTTAAAAAGACTATCCTGGGTCCTTTGATCTTTGGGTCTCTTTTGACCCAAAGACCTTGAGTGTACAATCGACTGAAAGAACGCATTAGGGTTAAAAAGACTATCCTGGGTCTTTCGGTCTTTGGGTCATTTTTGACCCAATATCATACAACAATTTTTATTACCATCGCGCCATACGAACCTAGGCAATAAACTTCAAATACAACGTTAAAGGGACACAAACCTGATAACAGCAAAAGTTGTTAAAAAAAGTAAGACGACAGTGGGTGAAAAATGACCCGAAGATCGCACTACGGTTAAAAATATCCGATTCTTGATCGAACGAAAAGAAACATCGATGTAGTAGCGTAACTCCTTTCGTCGGCCAGGTATCGAACCCGGTAATCCGTTTCGATCGATGCGATCACGATATACTGTTGGCCAGCTCGTTTTTATTCAATCGGATTATCGAAACGACGACGACGACGGATTGTACTCGGTGAAATCGTTCCCCTCGTTACAACGCGATTCCACGAATTCCTCGGGGCACGGGGGGGCAGCCGCGTGTTTGCATGAGTTCAAGTATGACTTATCGAAGCTAATCGAATTGATGTCGGTGCCCGAGCACCTTCCGGGTTGCCGCATTGGAATGTTGTCGCTTCAATCGGACATATTGGCCGCACGTAGGCGCGGAGCAGATCCTTTCAGACACGATTGCCTCCATTCTCTATCGGGCATAATGACGAGTATCGCTTTTTATACTTTCTGCCATGCTGCATTTTCTTGCGCTTTCGTAACGTCCAATTCCAAGCTTATCTAGTCGAATGGATACGCGAACGCGCCACGATCGAAGAAGTTGCGCTTTTATTTCCGGGATGAAACGCTCTTTCCAACTTCTTACCGCCACAGTTTATCGCAGCCTCGTCAGTTTTCATCACCTGTATCTGGTTACCACTCGCGCGGAATTATATTTATTTCCACAGATACCGTTACAATCTCAGACGACGAAACTTCATTTTTACGGTTACGGGGAGTTATCCAGCTGTAAACGCTCGATCTCGAGAAAATCGTGCAACGCGAAAGAAACGACAAACTTTTCAATCTATCCTTTATCTAATCACGTGGAGATGTTTAATTGAAACGAGGTGCGTTCGAACAACGATCTCTCGGGCTAAACGGTTTTTAAATCGGTGGACAACCGGTTCCCGCGTTCAGAGATCCTCCGCGGCTCTCCTATCATCGCTAGTGAGTTACTCAGCGAGCACGGCAATAAATTAAACCGAACGATCTAATTTCAGTTCCGTGGAAAGAGGAGGTTTATTCGTGAGCTTATGCTCGGCGCATCGATCACCCTCGCTATTTGACCGTGACTTTAATAATCGCGCCGGGGCGAACGATCTTCCGTCAAGCGGAGACGAATCGTTGGTACGAGCCGCTTCGAGCCTCGATTTACCGTCAATAGTTTCTCCGAATGATCGATTCGACTAATCATCGTTCGTGACTGGTTCCCTGGAATCGAATAAGGAACCGATAATTCCCGAGAAGTTATATCTTTCGGTTAATGCACCGAAGGAAAGTCGCGCACACCCTTCCTCTCTCTGCGTACACCATCAGCGTTTTAACCTCTTTGCTTGCACTTCGATCCCCGGCGATCGTGTTCCTCGCCGTCGTGTGCGGACAATTACCCGCGCATGAATATTTAAACGCAGAGAGGAGAGAGAAAGTCGAGTGTGGTTATTAACGGGCGCGGATCAAGGGCGACTGCATTTAAATCTAAGGACCAAAGAAACCGCGAAGGCGATATCGCAGGTGACTTTTGCGAAATCGATTTAACTCCTACCGCAAGATAAATGCCTCCTCTCCTCGGTCTGAATCCGCGGACGCGTGGAAACACGACGATAATCTCCGGGTAAGGAGATTAAGTTCTCCGCCGTTGGATCAGACTGCATGAAGAACCGATCGATTATCAAGCAGTGACGCGTTCACCAGGGTAGACTGGTTATCTTTAGGTCAGTATACTGTGCGCAGCAACATCCAGAAGCATGGAATGCCGTCTTCCACCGATCAGGATTCATAGGCTGTGCACGCGTGTTCGCGAAAGATTGCGGTCTTTTCGATTGGGAGCGAGAACCAAAGTGAAAGATCTCGAAAAGGAAGGCGATTAAGGGGGAATGGGACCTTGAGCGCGGTCAGCCACTGCGAGAGGGACCAGACGGCGAATGCTGGAGCGCGGGTATGCGCGACCGCCATATTGTTGTGACTACTATACCCTCCAAGACCCTGACCAGCCACCCACACTCGCTAATCGTGGCTCCAGGTTCGCCGGGAGAGGCTAGGAACCTCACCTGATGGAACGCGGTGACACGACCGCCTGCGAATATCTCTTATTGCTTCTAGCCAACGTTCATTTATCATCCCTGCCGATTATCTGATCGTTTACGTAACCAAATCACGAGTTCGCTGTAGACAGAATTTTGGCCTCGGATAGTCGTTTAAAATTACGTCGACACGGAACTGTTTTTACACACGTTCACTTTGCTATCTTTTTTTCTCTACTCGCCAATTCAGCGAATTAAATTGAAGTATTTGCAAAGGAGAAAAAGGGTACAAGTGGTTCTATTTATGGAGCAGCAAGGTCGTGAATCGAAGGAATAGACGCAACGGCGAAGGGAGGAATGCGAATAATTTTGTGGAAAGTTAGGCGGTCCAGCTGAATGTAACGTACCAAGGATGAACGTTTCATCCGTGTATCGTAAAGTTTCGCGTTTAATAGGATCCTGAAAGTCAGCTTGTTCGTTAGCCGTGCAAGCTGTAATAGCTACCTGCGCAGCCTCGCCTTCCCTCGTACTTCTTGAATTATTCTTAACGGTTTCGTTCTCACACCCACCTCGAGCGATCGAGCAGCATCCACTTTCGAGGAGTGGTGCACGCCGATCCACAGGGAGTTTCCTTATTTCCCTCCCGTCGAAGTCGTCGATCTTTCCACGCTGACGATCTCAAAGGCTTCTCTATACACACGCACACGCGTTGCCGAAGCGCCCGCAGCTCTCTAAGAAACCACTTTCCCGAGAAATTTAACGAGCACCGGTCGCGGACGAGCCTCTCTCCACGTTGATCGCGTATGCAAAAATGAATGGCCGCTCGGTCGCTTTTCCCCGGCGGAGCTTCAATTACAAATGAACCGTCGGTGAATCCATATTTAGAAGCTGCAGGCTGGTCTTTAGTTTTCCTCTCAGGATCGCGGTGGTTTCGCGAGAGGTGCGAAAAACGCTCGGCGAAGTGGATCACCGGGGCCCTCCTCGTAATAAGGCACCGCGAGTGTAAATGATCGCGCGTACGCCCACGATCATCGACATCCGGTACATCCAACCTAGCAATTACCGCGCGCCTTTTCTACAATAGAGGCGACGCTGTTTTCAGATAACGAGCAGGCGAGCACGCGCTTAGAACCCGGCACCGTTAATCCTTCAACAGCGCAAATACCTTGAACGACGAATCTTTTCTAATTTCCTGGTAGACTAATGTCTTCACTCGCATCGAGTGAACACGTTAAAGGGTTAACGGCGTTTCGAGGCGTGTGCGGTAAGATTCGCAAGCACAAATCTCGTTCATCCAGGCAAGAGAATTTATTTTTAGCCCGGCTCGATCTCTCCTGGCGTCGATTTCCCACACGGTGAGCCGCGATCCATCTTTGGCGGACAATGAGCGGTAGCGGTGGATCGGTTCGGAGCAGGAATTCCTCGCGTCGAAGGTGCGCCACTCGCAAACACGCCTTTGTCTCTCCGCGCTGCCACGGACCAGAGACAGAGAGAGAGAGAGAGAGAGCTGCCTCCGTTTCGAATGCTCTGGCTGGCGCGCGCGAAACCGGAGAACCTTAGCGGCGCGTAACGCACCGAGATTAATGCGTAACCTTTATGAAGCGCGACGTCGAGGCGGAGGGATGCTTGCGTGGGCGTACGCTGCGCGTGTTCCCTCCGTCACGGTGAATTCCATCGCTACATCAACCTCCTCTACCTTCGGGTTCAATGAAATCGACGTTGCTTCCTTTTTTTCCTCGTTTTTTCTTCGTTTCGTAACGCGGCGAGAAACTCGGTAATTAAAGGGAAGGAGAATTGGCGCTAACATTTTTGCGCAGTTTGCCACTTAACAGTGGTAATCGGTTGATTCGAGCAACTTTAA